>NW_016690201.1:843508-1173541 GCF_001604755.1 Lepidothrix coronata | reverse complement strand
GGGGAGTGTTTATGTACAGAACAGTGCAATGCAACTAACCACTTAAATTCTCAGTCTTGAATGTTGCTACGATAAAGACTAATTTCAACAGAAAGACTTCTACCGACTGAAATCCACCTAGCATTGGGAAGAGAGAGATTTATTCTAAATAAATGCATATGTATGATCAGATCTGGGACAGTTTCTTGAGAGCTGAATCACTCTTACCTAAATGAAGATGTCCCTGCCACCACTCTGCCCCACCTAAATCGTGATAGATTCTGTTAGCACATTGCTACTAATCGCTGCACTTCTCTTAAAGAACTAATTCTGTCCTTTGTGAATTAGTATTTCTATATCTTTTATTCTTGACTTGCATGCAATTCGTAGAAAAATATTTCCTGCATTCTAAAATTGTTCTCTTCCTCAAAAAACTGAGAGTGGAAACAGTTTTCAGACAAAATATTAGGCAAGTTTTTAATCAACTACTGTATCAGGTTTGGGGTTTTAAAATGTTGTTTAGCTTTGATATTATTTTTATATGATAGATCCCATGAAAAATCAAATCTTTTCAGTCACTCTATTGTTCTCAAAGTTTAAATATATGCCATTGACCAGGAGCATTCAGCTAGTCTAATGACTCCCACAAATAAACAAATTTGTGCTTTAAGAATCCTGAGAATCTCCCCTTTCACTGAAGAAAACTCCTAAATATTCTAAAAAAGAAAATGCAAGTTAAGTTTGCCCCCATCTATTAGTAATATAAAAGTACGAATAATACTTAGTTCTTGATTAGAATCAATATAATAATGATCAAGTAAAAGTTCAGTTAGTGCAAACAGGAAAAAGAAATATATTTGTAACAAATATACCTTCACACTGGACCTGTAAGTTCTTCTAATGAGTTTTAGTTGCAAAAAAGTACAATAATGCAAAGATAGAGTGCCAATAGATTGTTTTACCATGGCTGCAAAGTTAAAAAAGTGGCACCTCCCATACAAACACAAAATGGAACTTTTTTTCTACAAATCTGTTGGTTGTGTAGAAATACACAAGTTTTTCAGTCACTGATACAGGGCTTTTCAGTGGAAAAATAAAGTGCTAACCATAGAGGAAATGTAAAGCTAAACCATTCTTACAGAGACTTGTAAGGGAGAGCAGAGATGGGAGAACTGTAATGAAATAAGTAATGAAGTAGTGAAATAAGCCCATGGATATCATCAGTCTTTAGGTAAATAATTTTAAAACAACCTTTGGCCTTAGGGAGATCATGTTTCATTTAGACATCGAATGAGCCAGCTGTATCAGCAAATCCATCTCTCAAGGGTTACTATTTATTCTGATGTTGATCTGTCTTAAGGGCTGCAGGCAATGAAAATCACTGAACAAAATCTGTGTTTTTAAAATGTTTGCACAGGGGTGATAAACTTTAGTGGGCTCTGGTTGATGCTTCTTGGGGTAAGGAAACATATGAATAATACAATGGTTATGTTTTTAGTTGTTTGTGAACCTCTCTGACTTGATCACAGCTCACCTAGCAATTCTGTCCTTCCTGTTGAAATCAGACTTCATGGTCTGATATGTAACCAAAACCATGCTCTGACTATTTGCTTGTGGTTTTTCATTCTAAGCAGTGTTGAGGAATGTTTTGCTTCTGTAACCCAAATCTGGGCTGACTTAGCATTTATGACAGACTCTTTGAGGGTTTGGCAATGATTGTAATGGTTGTCACAGTGAGTCCCAAAGCAGGGAATAAAGAATCCAAATGGTCCTGCTTTATTGAGGATATTTTAATGTTGGGCTTGCCTATGAATTGAGCTCAAGCAATTAGTCTGATATATAAATTGTTTCAGGAGTATCTGTGTGCCTAAGGAGAAAGCCACATTACAGCAAGGTGTTAAATTGTTAGGGAACTCTCTCTGATGTAAAAGGCTATCCAGTACATCTCTCACCGAGCTCTTTCTTTAGCCGATAAATATGCATGAACCATAAGCAAAACTTTAGGTCTGATCTTGAATGGCCACAGGAATACAATGGTTTAGGACTCCCATTCCAAAAGCAAAAATAGGGGATAATTCCAAGCCATGCTTGGGCGTGTACCTGCCTGTCCTCTTTAGCACATGCCCCCAACACCAATCTGCACTATTTTTCATATTATAATTGAATATGTTTTATTAAAAAGCAAGGGTAAGTTGTGTAAAGATCTTGAACCATTTTGTTCAAGATCTTTAACCTGAACTATTTTTTGGTTATACAAATGGTTTTCTGCCATATTGCTGTGACTTGTTCCATCTGAACTGGAATTGCTTTCTGGAGTCAATACTTATCTGCAATGGGCAGCCTGACAGGTTACACAAAGAGTAAATGGTGCATATTGGACAGAAAGAACTAGTTCTTCCTTACTGATCCAGAGTACATAATCACAATCTGCTTATAAAGTCATTCTGTAGAAAGGTTAGGACACTAACGGGGAATATATTTTTGAAGTTAGCAGAACAGGACTTTGGGGAAAGTGTCGTGCTAAAAGACTGATATGAAGAAGAAATCTTTGAAAAGCACTTGCTTTGTGCCTCAAGCATGTCAAAGAAATTTTCATGAAGTAGCTGTGCCTGCTTTTCCAATCATTGTTCTGCCTGTACGGTGTATGGCAAAATGACCCTTGTGTAACACCTGTAAGGGCTGAATTTATTAACCAGCAAAGCTTTTGCTTTGCCTCAGAGCACATGATAGTGGTATAATTTACAGTATTCAAGACTGACACGTGGAGTTATTTTGACCTTGGTGACATAAGCAAGGTTACATGTGCTAGTCCAACTCTAAGTAGAAAGAACATATCTAAAAGGCTGGGTAGGGGTATAGAGCTCAAAGGCATTATGAAGGGACCCACTGATCATATCACAGAGTCACTTTAAAATGGGCAATAATGTTTAGCTAGAGAAATTGGGAAGATCCATGGTTTCAGCTCCCTATTTTCAATGATATGTTGTTTAATCCTGTGCTTACAAAACAAGTACTAAATATTTTGCTCAGTATTTCCAGCTTTTTAGACAGCATCCTCCGTGTGATGCATAAGTTTTCACTTCACTAAGGAAATATTGTGATTCCTTGAAAGCAATCCTTCACATGAAACAGAGCTTGATTTGAAACCTGAGACAGAATTTCTCTCTGCACAGAAAAAATTCGTGGGGTTTTTCCCCTCAATACTCTGTATAACACACCCAGATATGCTGCAAACTGAACGGCGCGTTTAAACAGAGCCTTTGGTTTTTGTCCTTACTGCAGTTAGAAACAATACTATTCTACAGTGTCTGTAGTTTGACTCCACAGTAAATATTATTCAGAAATAAATGTTTATAATTAAGTAACAGAAAATAAATGGGATTGCCTAGTATACAGGTGGCACTCAATTGTAGCTGTCTGTATCAGGCTTAAAAGCATGAAAGATGTTAGACGTAAAATAATAATCACCTTGTTGTTGTTGCAGAAAATTACCAAGCTCAAGTGTTTTAGAGCCTGAGCGCCTTCATTTATTCCAGTTTTGCACTGTTATTTTAATACCACAGATCACCTCCTGACTTGCAGTGGAATAAAAGGAAAATTGAATCCCCTCTCTGTTTAGCAATGTCTAACATTATGACTGGATGTTTGTATTGGCAGAGGTCTAATGCCTAAATTACAGATTGCCAAATTTGGCAACCACAAAACCTTTCCTCTCTTTACTGATAAAACTGAAGCTGACATTTTCTCTGAGCAATTTGAAGTAACAGGCCAGAAAGCAAAGCAGTATCTGGCTGCTACTTCAGCTGTGTTCCGCATAGTAGCACACAGCCAGAAGAAACTTCTTCTGTTTCCTCTATAGGAGCAGGACATAATATTTGATCAAAGAGGATTACCATATATTTCTGCAAATCTCAAAGTAAAGGCCAGGAACTGATAAACATCCTTTATACATATACATGTCTTTATACTTGTGTATCAATGAGTGCAAAATAGTCATATCCTTCCTGAGGGTTACACCTGGGATGTGATTACTGCATCTGCTAGTGTTAGCCTCCATCAGGAGTTAGGCAGGACTCTTGTAGCCAGTCGGGAGCATCCATATTCAGTGCAGGAAACAAGAGCCACAGCGAGTTTTGGGTAAACCACACGTAATCTGGATGTGGCCTTCAGCAGACTGAGGTTCGTGTTTGTAATGCTGGAGTGCAAAGGAGCTGACTTCAACAGCAAGACAGAATAGTACGTCTAGAGAACAAAATGCCAGACAGCACCAAAACAGCTAATGGCAACCAGCCAAAAGAAAAGATGAGATCACAACAATTTCAAGTGGTACTAGAGACCAGAGTTCCAGTTTCAAAAAGCTGGACTTGCATAGCCCTGATAGGCCCCACAGCCCTCACGGGCCCCGAAATCCTCACAGGCCCCACAGCACATTCTGATTCCCTTTTATTCTGCGATGTGAGAAACATCACTACGCTAATGGCTTGGGTGTTTTGTTTATTTTCAAATGACTAAATCTAAAATGTATATTAAGAAAGTAAACAAGCAAAGGTGAGTCTTGTTTCTTCTGTGAACACCTGCAAAAGAGATTAAAAAAGATTGCTGTATAATGAAGCACAAAACACAAAATGCTTCAGAAGCATGTGAATAACATCAAGGAAGCTGAAGGAGGTGCAGCAAAAGGCATTAGTGATTCAATAACATCAAAATAAATAGTCTGCAAATTTGTACTAGTACAGTACCTCTTACAGATAAACAAGGAGGCACATGGGCAGAAAAAGAACTAAGAACAACAGCTGAAACTCTCAGGGCATAGTAAATAGGCTGGACACCAAGAGAAACTGTTGACTGGTAGTAACTCCTTGCACTCAACTAGCCCCATCACATCATGAGCAAAGAAGGGAAAAATGAGATTCAAGGAAATGCTGCAGGAAGCCCCATGGAAATTTCCAAGTTAAAATGCTGAAAGCTTTTAATGAGTCCTTTCATTTTGTATTTTTTACACAGCTCTGTCAAAGCCTGGGCCTGTGAAGAGTGTCCTGACAAAACAGAATGAAATGTAAGTTTTTCCTTCAGGAAAAAGTAATTGTAGTTGAATTTATAACAAATATTCAGTTGTAACAAATCTCAATAACTTGAAAATGAATTATCAGAAAAGGGAGGAAAATATTCAGGCCCCATGTTCAAAAGTATGGGATTCAAAGTGCAAATAGGCATGATTTATAACATTGTGTAGATATCAGAGACGCTTGTCAAAGAAATTCAACTATTTCTTCATCTCTGTGCTCAGGGTTCGTGATGGGGCAGGTGCTATAGGAGCAGAGCACTAAGATACCTCAACCCTGTGACATCTGCCAAAAAGCATACACCAGCAATGTAAGAACATTTCCCCAGGAAAGCTGCAGTGTAGCCATAGCTAAGGTCTCTGTTTATGCTGGAGTTTTTGTTTTATATACTTAACTGAAGAATACTTACATCAGTTTTTCTTTAAACTGGAGAATGCCTTTTGATAATTCCTTAATAACAAATTCAAGCAAAGGTTTTTTAACCAGGAGAAAATCACAGTACAAATACAGACATTGGAAAAACAGGATTTCCAGCAGGAAAATCAGCTAAAAACTGATATATTTTACTGTGAAGCAGGATAATGGTTAAATTGTTATTGTTTCTCAAAGTTCTGAAATTTTCAAATCACAAATCTTGAAACAAAATAGTGTTTTGAAATCTTTGAACTGAAACAAAAGGGTTTCTGTTGATTTTTTTTTTTCAGTGAATTTGTGTTCTGGAATCAGAAGCGTTAAACTTTAGCCATAAGACTGACATTAAATCTTTGTGTAAATGGCACTTGAGAACAAGAAACAGGTAGCTGTTTCTGACAAGTCATTTGTCATAGCTTTCTGGTATAATTAAAACAAACGAATCTCCAAATTTCCAAGGAGCACAGTGTAAGCTGATAAATAAGATGCAGAATTATTGGAGTGCCATATTTACTGTAATGTGCACCATCAGTTTCTTTATTCTTGTTTTTGAAGGAAGAGATGGGGAATGGGAGATGGGACCAAAAAGATGCAACTGCTCTTCCATTAACAAAAAGTGCTTTCACTTTTGTTCTTCTCTGTACATGGACAGTGAAAAGGTGGTATCATTTTGCAAAATAGTAATTACATTACTTCAGATTAGGTTCTCATTTAGTTCAAACTTCTGTCTAGGTGTAGGTCAGAACACAGTCTCATCAACACTGAGGCAAGAAGCAGCTATAAACTGATTTCTTGCTGCAATTCTATGCCTGCCTTGGTCCATCCAGTTTCCTAAATCATATGGCAGCTGAATTGCACATAATGCTTAGTTGCTGGAGAGCAACTCAGTCAGTTGCAATTAGTAATTCTACCATGCTGCTGCTTGTATAGCTGCAGATTTTCACAACAACAACAAAATACACTTGTTGATCTAGAACATTCCTCTCTAGACTGTTTGGGGACACAGTTCAAGCCAGCCAGAAGAGCACACTGTACCAGCATCAACTGGAGCCTGACCATTTTCATCTGGCGGCATGGGACAGAAGATGGCATCGCTCCTCTCCCACCTGGCACTGGCACCAGGTATCTGTAACACAAGTTTGCATCAGGGAACCTTCAAGCCCACTTCTGAAGGTAGGGCGTTGTGTGCATTTTTTCAGTGTGAAGACATCTGGTAAAATTCCTTACTGCTATGAAAATTGTCATTTCAGGAGTCCGAAACAGGAGATTAAACTTGGAGGAAGATTGGGGATATCAGTAGAATTAAATGTAGCACTTGAAAAATAACTTTGCTGTTCTATTCCATCACTTTTGGGACTATAGGTATGTGTGTAAGAATGCAACCCAAGGCCAGTGAAACTTAACTCGCTGCACAAAAGCAGAGAAAATGGAAACCCCAACTGGATGATAATCTCCTGCTTCTACAACGTGTGATATGTGCATATATTCCAATATCACCATGTCATCTGACAGTCGGGTAAGGTCAAGGGGCTTGTGCTTGCTTTTAAAAATGTTGTTGTTACTTATGTGGTTTGAAGCTTTTTAAGTTTCCTCCCTTCATCTATTCAATAATGTATTAATTATATCTTTGTTGGTCTGTCTCATTTTCCCACTGCAATCTGAGACAAAAAATTATAACTCAACAGTATTTATTTACAATATTTGTATGGATTATTCTTATACCATAATGGGCTCTGATCCCTCTTAGGTATTATAAAGAAATTCACTACACAGAGGGATTTGTCTAGGACTTGCTGGAATTCAGTTGTGATCATTATTTCTCCTAGTCCTCTTGCCATCTTGGCAGCCCAGATGTGAGAGGCCAAATAGCTTAGGCCTCTTTGGTATGTGACCACAAAGAACTTTGTCATTTCACTTGATAACTTTATTCCAAGTGTTATGCCTTCATTATAACATTTGTCTATATCTCCTGTTGATATATGTGTGTTCACTAATGATAACGCACACCACTATTTAAAAGTATGTATTACAAATGAGAGGGGATTATATAATGCACTGGACTTCTTGATGGGTTGGAACAGATTAAGCTTCTTTGTGAAAACACTCTTCTTCTCTCAACCTAATTCTGTAGCATTCTTAGAGCTGATACCCAACTGCAGCCCAAATACACAGAATAATTATTCAAAATGTTAAGCCTGATCTTTCATCATGACAGTTATCATGCTGCTTTTCATTAAGGAAATAATGTTAGAGGCTTTTATCAGTATGAATCAGGAGGTGACGAAGTACCAGTCTCCTATAATACAGAAGATCTCTGTGATCTTGAACCTGCTTTTGCTTTGTGCATCCCCCATCACCTACACTGGTGCTTCTGCAAGTAATGTAGATTGGAAGGTTGATTTGTATTTTAAAACTTTTATATTATGTTCATTTCCACTCTGGAAGCAGGAAAAAACCATTATCTCTATTGATTTAAGACTCTGGATAATGTATCTCTCCATGCCTTTAATAAGATGATGGCTATCAGTGAATTCACTAGCACTAGTTGCTCACACTGATACCCTGCAATTGTGAACAGCTGATTAACCCTTCAGTTGTGTGTTTCTAATCAGACATAAAAACCTGGCCATAGGTACTACTACATCCTGAGAGTACAGGGACTGAATGGTAGTGAAGTGAGTCCCTAATTAGCTAATTCCCTTCACTTAAGAAAGAACATATAAGTAAAACAGCACCCAGCAGGCTGTATTTGTGGTATTAACTGTGAACAAATCAAAGAAGGTATTTTATGAAGCACAAACTTGTGTTGTGACCCAAGAAGTAAATAAGCACTTTAAAAACAGCTATTATTACACGTCTGATATATAAAGGACTGGAAGCTAGTCACTTGGCAGCTGTGAGTCCTTACCTAATTGGCAATGCACTTTTTTAAAAGGGTTGGTCATTTTAGATTAATCATTACAAAGAGTCACAGTGCCATCTAGAGACTGCATACAGACAGTTTTCAGAACTAATTTTAGAGGAACAGAAAGGCTTTGTTGTAATACTTAGGTTTAATACATTACTCCTCAAGAACACTGCTTTTCACTGAAACAATAGCTTGCTTTGTGGTTATTAATATCCCATGTTGAGCTCAGGCCTACCTCTTTTCTTCATTTTGTGGGGGTTTTTCAAATCTGATCTTAAATATGAAAATGCAAAGAAGACTAGGGACTGGTGGAAGTATTGACTCTTGAAGTATTTGCACCTGAACCACAGCTGTGGTGTTACACACCAGAAGGCACTAGGGACTCACGAGATAATCACTGTGAACTTCCACGAGAATGCAGGTGGCATATGCTTTTCCTTGCTGTATTTATCAAGGGGGGAGGTAAGGCTCCCATAGGAAGTACTTTGCATTTCCAGCCTTTCTGATTAGCATTGTGCTGGGAAGCCTGTGTGCTCAGCATTGGTTAACGCTGTTTTTATCATGTGCCTTCACAGCTATTGGAAGAGAGGGAAGGAGGGAGAGAGGGAATGCTGCAGGCACAGCAGCACCAGTGTCTGAAGAGCATTTTTATCTGCCCTGTAATCTGCAGGTTACAAGTGCTTGGCAAAAGCCACTTACCAGAAGGACTAAAGTAAACAATCTGGGATGAGCAATGGAGAGAAGTAACAAAGTAGCATATTCTGATTATTTTTTTTTAAACCTAACAGATTTAATTAATGTCCTGTAATGACAAGCAGCCAATCTGAATTTTCCTGAGACCTGAAGCATGAGTTGAGACCTGTCCCTATAAACAGTTGTCTGCATCTGTGATGCACAATTTGGGATTCAGATGGCAAAGAGTCAGGTTTGGGAGCTGGGTGATGTGGTTCTATAGGTCTTCCATGGCCATAGTTTGTGTAATTCAGTCAGGCATCCAAAATCAGTTGGGTTACGTCTCTTGTCTCTGTGGAGAAGATGCAAACATTGCATTTAATCCCCACTTCTGGGGATTTGGGAACCCAGGGTCCAGAGAGGTGCTGTCATTTGGGTTTACACCTCATACTCTTGGTGCTTTGAAGGAGAAGGGAGAGGAAAGTTTGGAGGTCTGCAAGGCTTCATGAATTATTTCTAAAGCCCAGCAATTCCACCATACTGGCAATCCCACACCCAGCCTTTCTCAGTGTCTGTAAAGCTATTTCAAAGCTGAGACAACAGCTACCCACAACCTTTACACTGGATGCTGTCACAGAACCAAATAGGAGCTTCAGACAAAGTTTATCATGGATACCCTCCCATTGAGTCACAAAGTTCAAAAAAGACCCCCATGCTTTCTAGACTTCTTCTCAAGAGAGAAGTCTAGGTGGGGCTGGATTCAATCCTAGCCCCACTCTTGGTCAACAGTTTATGTCTATAGAATTGTACTGGTGCAATTGAACCTTTATACAAGTTTGTCCTGCAGGATTAAGGATGGCAAACCAGGTATTCAATATGAATAAAATGAACAATTTATTTAAATTGTTAATGATTAGGTAAAAATGTAAAAAAAAAATGCAAAAAGGTAAAAGGACAAAAGGTCAAAAAGTCAAAAGGCTCTAATCAGAATTATTTACTACTCTATAAAACTACAAATATAGTGCACTTCTTATTAAATCAATAATATCAGAGCTAGGTTATCAAATAGAGATTGATGTTTCTCACCCAGCCTCCAGAGGCATCCTTGAGGGGCATCCCCACCCAAGGGAAGGATCTTCACACACATTATGGAGGTAAGCTGCAAATACCTGCCATGAAAAAGTGGGACTGGTCTTTTATAGTATAAAATTATTGACTGTCAATCATATACAGTTTTAGATTATGTCTTGTTATGCCTACTCAGCAAAATATGCTTTATTGCTGAAAGAGATGTTATCAGCTCTTTGGTTCCTTCTACTCGATATTTTTGGCTGTCTTTTCACCCTTGGGGCCTGCACATCCCTGCTCATGCCAGCCTCAGCCAGGAAGCACCTGTCTTGCACTTTCTCATGATCAGTGTAATTCAAGACAACTTGGCAGGTTGGTCTCAGCATTCTGCAATGCTAAAAACCCTCTTTACTCAATCCATCACTGAAAGGCAGACTCTCCTTGCTTAATCCATCACTGAAAACTTGGAAATAAGACACAGTTTGAGCTGCTGTACCCCAGCTTAGGCAAAGCATCCTGCTATAGATGCTTGAATACGTGTCTTCTTTGCATACCATTCAAACTTAAAATCTTCATTTTTCCCTTTCAAACAGAGTGAAAATGGAGACTGGTAACTGAATGGTAAAAATAAAATACCGTGCGGACTAAGGAAAAAATCACTGGCAGGCAGCACTGGGCCTATTCAACACTCGTGTCTCTTAAAAGTACATCTTAAAGAAACTGCTCTTCCCCTGGCAAAGGCAGACCTTGCTTTTTGTTGCTTGGGGAATGAGCAAAAAAGGCTGGTTAGCTATCATATCCTCAAATCAATATGTTGGTTTTGTCCATGAAAGGGTTTTTTCTCTTTGAGAAATGAAGGCAGAATGGTGCCAGGAGCTTGATAACTATGACTGCACAGAGTAAGTTCTCAGCCCTTCCTGAGGCAGCTGGTAGAGTGTCTGTCTTGGAGGCACCTAGGAGGATAGAGCCAAAGAAGTTCCTGGTTAAGGCCATGCCATTGCTTTTTGCTCCTGCAGTTGCTGTGCAGCCCATGGGGCAGCCCTGCTTCTCCTGTACCATCACATTGCTGCCTCTGAAGAAACCAGGGCAGGCCCTTGCAGAGGTGGGTGTGTAAATCCCTGCCTTGCTGCCTTCTGTACCTATCTTTTAACACATAAGAATTTTTTTTTCCATCTTATACGAGACTGGAATTGATCCATGTAACTGGGACATATTAAAATTTTGGGGGCTGGCCTCAGCATCCTGCTGTAACCCTCAATCCAGGAGAGAAGTCAAAGCAAAAGGGATGCAGTGTACTTGGGTACCCTTAAGCCTGACTCCTTCCTGTGAAGACAAAACAAACCTTCCCTTTTTTTTTTCTTTTTTTAACTCTGCTGAGTGAAATGTAAAAGGGGGAAAGAAAATTACAGCATGTCCCAAATAAAAATATATACAGGGGAGCCCCAAGGATATCTCTTGAGCCTGGTGTCAATTATGGATCCCATTCCTTCATACCTCTTCCTAGGGCTACTCTTAGAATAGCAGGAAAAACCCTTTCTGCCTTTCTTTAGATAGATATAAATAGATGGGTACTGCTTAATTATAATACACTAACACAGACAGGAGATCACTTTGTTTTGTTGGTTTATATCAGTTACTTTGTTGGTTCCTTCTTAGTTTCTATAAATAATTTAATTGCAGTTAAAAACAAATAACTGAACAAATTCTGTAACATTATACAGAAATCTGTTTTCTTTCCCCCTATGAAAGGAATTTCTCACTTGTTCTCGGGGTCTAAAGTTTAACACTTGAGTACCTTTCTAAAGTCAAAGTCTACTTGACCTGCTGTTATATCAGTATTAGATATAACCATTACATATTTGTCCGTAACAAGCTGAGTGAGATGTTATTTTATGGAAGTTGTTGAGGAAACCTACAGAGCAGCTTTCAGTTTGACAAGGCAATTTGATGAATCATGAAGTGACAAATCAGCATGACAGACCTTCTGTATTTTTCAGCCATAAAGAAATAACTCCTCACTAAAACAAAGTGCCCAGCATGTAGTAAAGAGCAACGGCTACAGAGCAGAGGAGTCTGATTGGACCCACAGAGGATGCACAAGAAAACAGATTTACTAGATAGTCTCCTGATAGCTCTGTTGAAAATTGCTTTTTAGTATACCACTAATAATCTCCAGTTTTTCTTGGAAATCTGTGGGTAAAACCTGGTTTTGCTGCGAATCCAGATGTTCCACTTGTATGGTTTTACAGACAAGTTCAGGGCTTTTTCCGTAGGGTTGGGAATAGGCTGGCACCCATGACTGGGACCAGGCAGGCCACTCTGGGAAGAGCCTTGACTGAAAGCAGCTCCCAGGTCCAGGTTGCTCTCCCCTGGGAGCACCCAGGGCCCCATGCAGCCATGCCAGTCACCCCATGGGGGGCTGCATTCAGGGCCTTTGCAGTTTGTAAGGGAAGGGTTTCTGAACTGCGTTTTTTTTTTCTCTTGGTCCTAATTACAATTGCAGAGCATTTGGATTTTTTTGCATATATATTAAGTGATGTCTTACAACAATTTTTTTCTTCATGGTTGAGAGGATAAGGTCCTTGTGAATTCATATCCAAACGGATGTCTTCTCTAGATCACAGAAGTGAGGTAGTGACCTGCAAATAGGACTGAATAAACCAAACAAAACAGTGAGGGCTTGCCACATGAATACTGCCAGGATGTCAGGTTGCAGAGGTAAGAGCTGAGACAGGAACAATTGCATAGTAGGGTTTATTTTCCTACTTTTTAATGAAACATATCTGTACGTATAGATTATAACAGTCTTTATGTGATCACAAATTTTTACTCTTTTCCTCCTCTACGGGAATTAAACGAGCTTTGTTGATAAACTCCCAGACTTCCAAAGAAAAACCGAAGTGTACATGAGGTTTATTTTCATTTCTGCTTCCTTCTTCATGATTAATTTAACCCATGCAGTGGAGTTATTTTTAGAGGCACCAAGCCAGAGAATCATTTCATTCAGCTTTCACGCTGTGAGATGGAGCATTTGGGTTTGAATATGAATTTGCTAGTAACAACAGTAGCAGTGGGAAGCTTTATCTGTCAAAGGGAGTCAAAATGAAGCAGAACTGAGAACTCCATCAGAAAGAGTTACTCTGTTACAGCTGTGCTGCCATAGTTCTATTCCTTTCTTTTTTCCCTCTTAATCCAGGGACAGAAAAAGTGTTCCTCCCTGGCTCAGCACTCCAAATCTAGGCATGCTGTAAAAACGCAAAGGCCTTGATTAATGTTGGCCTCTATTAATTTATGGCAAAAAGAACAAATGTTCTCTAACTAGTTTGGGGGTCTATAAGAGCTGATTTTGGCTTAAGTGCTAAACCGTAATCTAGTTTCCTAAATTTTCATCCAACTATTTGCAAAATAATGAAAACTAATAGAAGACAAGATAGGGATTAGAGATGATATTTCCCACTGAGAGAGGCAGGTGATTTTGCAGGCAAATAGTAATGTACCAACATGAAGCTCTTAGTCTCTGAAAGCCACAGAACAGGTGGGAATCCTCACATGGCCTCCACTCAGGTCACTTTTAGACACTGTCCTTGAAGAAAAGTTCCCCTGTTCAAATACAGCTGTGCTGGAGAAGGTCAAAACTAGCCATGTGAATTTGATCGGAGAAGCTGAAACAGTGTGGGGAAACCATCCTGCGGTGCAGTTCATGGGTTATGTTCACATGGAAGTCACAGTAGTAACCCTTTGTACTGCTCTAATGAATCACCTGTCACATGATCAATGTTTGCTCATATGTCCTTAAACAAAATAAGGTTAAGTGGTCTTTAAACACTTTCCCTTTTACTTTATCCTCATCGGTCTATGATTGTTTTTACAGAAAATCAAGTTTTGTTTCATTCACCCATCTCTTTTTTTTTCCCTATCTCCCTTCCTTTCCCTCCTTTGTTGTCCTGCCTCTGCCTTTTCCTTCATGTGTAGCTTACCTCATCCACTGACCTGTAACTGTCTTTGAGACATTGGTCACTCTTCCAGTGGCTTTAGTGTTCCTCACTTTAAGGACTCCTAACAGGATCTCACTTATGCTTCCTATTGATAAGGTTATTATCCTAGCTGTCCTTCCATAGTATTTACCTTCTGTTTCACAAGAACTGTATTCACTTTATATAAAAAAAGTGTATTTCTTACACTTCCTTCTACATATCTGCTAGTGACCATCATTGGATGTGGGACATAAAAACAGCTTTTGGTTCAAATGAGATGGGCAGTCTAAATGCTTTCTTTGCTTTTGATATGCTCCACAAATCCTCCTTCAAACATTTCTCCTAGTCTATTCTTTTGACACCATTATTCCTACATCTATGACTGAAACTCTCATTTATTTGCCTAATTGGTACTTTCAAGTATAAGCCTCTATGTGGAGATTCACGTCTGTCTGCCTTGCTTGAAGGCATGAATTCAAGCCCAGAATCTGTATGAGCTTGCTTGGTAAACTCTTGAGAGTTTAGACCATCATTCTGTCCTGTGCATGTACTGCATTGTGTACTTGGAGAGCCTTGTTCTCTGATCATCCTCTCTAGTGTTGTCCAGACCATCAGCAAAAGAATATGTGAAGGAAGTTTGGTAGTTGAAGGATAATAATTAAATGCTGGCATCTAAAGTGGTTTAGAAAATTATACAAAAGCCCTCTGAAGAGCTCTGTATCATTCTCATTTGTTTTTCATTACATTTTTCAGTGTCTAATTACTACGGGGGGGGGGAAGCATTGTTTTCAATATTATGCAAAGACGAGAAAACAGCAGCACCCTTCCAAAGTGGCAAGCTGTAGTTCCATGTACACAGCATTCTGGACGGGACATTGGCAACTTAATGAGTGAGAAAATATTAGTAACAGTGAAAAGATCGGTTAATAAGAGTAAATTCAGAAGGTAAAAAAGATGTCAGTGTTAATGTGACTCCAGATGTAGACAGATGAACATCATAGTCAGAGCCTTGTCAAATATTAGGACAAAAGCTACAAGCTTTATAGTGTAGTTATACTTGATGGAGTATGGAGCAGAAGTATAGAAATGCGATTAAGTGTGAGTTTTGTCATTTCCCACAGCTTTATTTGCATATTTCTTAACAGGAAGGCAGTATTTCGGGGGCATTATGATCATTAATTGATTTATGTGATATTCAATATCAATGAATGATGTTTTAGGAGATGAATTTTCAGGATGTGATATTTTTATATTTTTTACAGAAAAGAACCAAAACTGCTACATAACTCCTTTCTGCTGCAATTAAATAATTTTAAAATAAATCTGCCTTATATATACACCAGTCATTCAGTATCATTTCATTCTAATTTACCCCAAGGGATCTATTAAAAAGAACCTGTTACCCTGTCTCAGGGGCAGGTCATAACACTTAAATACAACAATTGCAGCTACTCTAAGCTCAGAATGTAATTGCATATGGATCGCTGTGAACTCTGAGAGCATAGTTGCCAGTGAGAAGGGAAATGTTCTTTTGCAGCTCTATCTTGCAAGTAAATTTTTAAGCAAAATTCTAGATAATTTCAAAACCAGAACCCACTACTTACACTTACTCATAAATCTTATAGATATATAACTTTTTTTAATTGTTTGGTTCTGTGACTTTTTAATTCAATTTTTAGCACAGATAAGTTTTGAATTATCATTTTAATTTTCAATTATCATTTTCAATTTACTTTTATTTTAAAAAAGGCAATACGTTAAGAGGGTTATAAAATAGACTTTTCCTCCTAGGTTTACATTTTATTAGAAAGCTAATGGCACAGCTCTGATGCCTTGGGGCTCCACAGAGAGCTCTAGCAGCAATCTGTAACTAATAGACACAGTAGTTCAATTTTCTTCTTGAATTTACATAATTATTTTTCTTTTGGTATAAATTAAATCTTGTCATCAACAAATACCAAAAAAAACCCCATTTGTACCCAGACACAGCACATTGCAAAAATACAGACTGGTGTAAATATCATGCTACAGTCGTGAATTTTGCAAAATAAGAGGTAATTTCTTGCTATAGTGGTACTTATTGCAAAAATCTAATTGGTTCTGTTTGTACAGTAGCCACAGGACTGTGACTGCCTAACAACATAGCTCAATGAGATCTCAGGTTGTCAGGAGACTCAGATTCTCAGAACTTACTTTCTGTTTTCTTATTTTGTGGTTGTTTCTTTTTTCTGGTCAAATAACAAATGACCCTTCAGCTTCCTGCTTTATTCACAACAGTTCGAGCACATTGGTTTTGCTTTTAGCTGCTTTTGAATACAGCTTTCAATCTAACCCTGGTATCCCACATTCTCCCCGAGTATTGATGAATGTTTAACTCTCAGTGTTGTCAAGCAGCCTAGCTCTTCCTCAGATTTCCTATCCTTACAGAAAGCACTGTCAAGAGCTTTGCTATGTTAGAACTACAGCCAGGAGATGTAGAACCAGAGCCCAAAGTGTGCTTGATAACGTGAGGTTTCACTCTGAAATGGCCCCACTAAGTTTTATGATTACAAGAGGGAAAAAAAATGAAAATTACTAAAGGCAATAGAATGGCAGAAAACCAATTAGATATATGGTCAACTAGGACTCAACACTGCTTCCAAAACGTTGCAGGTCTTGTTTCTCTAACAGCTGTTCTGTCAAAGGAAGAGTGGCTAACTATCCTGTTCTTCTAATCAAAAGATTTAGATCATTTGTAGGCATCAAATTCTATACAAGTTTTAGCCAAGGTGGTATCAGAGAAAGTAAAGAGAACAATTGCCAGAAAATGTGGCTTGTGGGAAAAGACTGCAGGAATTGATTGCCTTAACTTCATAAAACAAAAAAATTGACTAAAGGATGTAATTGTTTTGACATACAAAGATTTTTAGGCAGTGATACTCTATTAGTTTTTTCTATGCTATGGTAGAAGCAGGCCAAGAAGCAGTCTACCAGGAAAAAGAACTTTGCTTTTCCCCTTTTCTCTATCATCTGAAAGGCTAGTTAGTCACTGCAAGGAGGCTATCCTAGAAACTGTGAAATCTCCTTCAGTAGATGAGAAGAAAAAAACAGACCAATTCCTATTTTGGAATGGAGTAAAATGATTTTAAGAGCAGATTCACAACAGCCTTTGCTTGATTTGGTGTAGCTAAGATCTGAGTGATAATGCCTAGAGGCTCAGCCTGGTGTGACTGCCTCAACCACTCAAGCCCCACTGCCTTGGGGTATCACTGCCATTCTACCTTCCCAGGCCTCTCATCACAGATCTCAGAACAATTGATACCACCAGTTCATATTTCTGACCACCCCTCAGACTCAGCTGAGAAGGTAGCCTGGGTATGCAGGTTTGCGTAAGCCAAAAATACCTGCTAAATTTGTTAAGCCATAAATACTTATTAGGAAATGTTTGCTCAGAGTTTACAGCTAAATTTGGCTTGTGGAAATATATTATTATGTGATCCCAACATACAAAATAAAGACTCAATGCTGTATGGTACAAGCTGTACTGAGGCTCACGGCGCAGCTCTGAGGTGATTGACAAGGAAATCTCACCTCCCCTTCCATCAGCAGGTGTCCCAGGCTGTGAACTGCAAGTCCTGTTTTATTTTTGCCAGAAGCTGTGCATTTTTGCCCTCCAGTGTCAGAGCAAAACACACACACACACGCACACACACACATATATATGTAAGCATACAAGACACAATGTAAAGTTCCTGTGCCTGGTCACAGAATCATGTTTGTGGTTTAGTGACAGACCGCACTGTATTTATAGCCTCTCTCTTCTTTCTCCTTCCCAGACCCCTTTCTCTGGTATACTTCTGTGATTTCTGCTTTTAAATCAAGCTCCTATTCTCAGGTTCATTTAAAGACTACAGATAGGTAAGGTAAGGAAAAAGGATGATCTTAATTCATGAGTGCCCTCTGGGAGCCATGGAAACAACTGAGGAGGAAGGTGGTCAGAGCAGGGGATGGTGACTGTTGCTGAAAGGAGACCCTAGGCCCCAGTTCTCCTCAAGCACTTTCTCCTCCAGGTTTTTTTGTCATCAGAGGAGCACTCTACTAAGCCATCAGTGGGCAGCATCTGGTTGTTGTTTCCCTTTAAGTAACTTCTGGATTCAGATCTGCAAGATCTACTGAAACTACTGTCTTCTATTTCTGCACCTAGATAATGAGGTCTTTAGGGAAAATTGTGAAGAAGATCTAGTCATTACCTTTCTGAAAGAGGAATTTGCAGTTGTTTCCCATTTATCTTCCTTTCAATGCTGAGGAGAGAGGATCTGCCTGAAGCAGGGCACCGCTGAGCAGCTGCTGCTCTTCCTTTGCAGAGCTGGGCTTCTGGAAAAGCCATTCACCTCACAATACCTCATGGAAAATGTTTATTTATAAGATGTGCCCCAAACAGTTTTAACTCGTAGGAAAATACAAGTGTATTTCAAAGCAAGGAGAATATTTGTCATATGCTCTTATGGACACTTGGAAGGCAAGGGTATTTTCCCCCCAGCACCTCTATCCCCATCCCCTCAGGGGATAAAAGAAGACTTATTCCAAATGCTGCTGTCTGCAGACAATGGAAATTGGAGGTTCTAAGTACAGACACAAGTTCATCCGCTTGGGGATGGGGACTTGTTTTGTTTGTAATCTGTGGTGACTGCAGTACAGACCTCAGCTTTAGTGTCACTTTGGACTTGCCATTTCTAAGTTTCTCTTTTGAGGGTATGTTTTTTTTCATAAGTCTCAAAAGTTCTTTGAGACAAAACAGTACCTTATTGCTTTATTCCTGAACAAAGATACCCCTGGAAATCATCTTAGTGACATGCATGATTAACTTGCAGTTAAATACACTAATGTTAATATCAGATTTTTGTGTGTATAAAGTTGTCAGAGTAAGAAACATGAAAGTAATAGCTGCATGTACAACATGGCTACTCCTGCTTACAGTGTTTGGTCAGAATTTACCTTGGTTTTTTCACAGGTTGTTTTTCCCAGCCTGGAGTCAAGAAGCCAGCCAGGGAGAAACCCTCCACCTCACACTGTTTCTCTATTAAACACCTTGTGTAGTTCTACAGCTTATTTTGATGAAATTTGTTTAAACCTCTGCATGAACAGAGAATTGCCAAGTCTTTTCTGGAACTTTCTATGACTTCATGACTGAGGCCGATTAGAACATCACAAACACTCATTTTCTCTTCTCAAATTCACCAATTAATTCTGAATAAAAAAGTCAAGAGTTTCTTTAGATAATTTTCTCCTTCTTTATACAGTACTGACTTATTCCTGTAGCCCTATTTGCAGGGCTTTGAGCCACTTTAAACGTAAAAAGTTAACTTAAAAAGATAACCATACTTTGGTGTCAACTTAGTTATTCCATAACTTAGAGATGTGGTACATAACCCAACAGTCTCTTCCTTTTTGATGTGGATGGCGACCAGTGTAGACCAACCCTTTCCTGCCTTCACTGCATTCATGAGCTGTGAGCAGCAGCTGCTAACCAGCCTCACGTTGGACTGGTCAGTGAGCAACACAGATGAACTCGAGTGTGTACTTAGTGCCTCCAGTTTCAGTTCTCTGCAGGCAGCTGCTCTTGGAATAAGTCTTCTTTTAATGCCAGGCTTCTGACTTCCTCTGGAATTGCTTTGAAAGGCAAGATACCTTGTTTTCTTTTGTCCATGGAGTTGCCATTTTTTCATGGAAAGATAACAAGAAGAACTTGTGAAGAACTGCTGACCAAGAAGAGAAAGAATGGTAGCTATTTAATACGAGAGAGCGAGAGCGTGGAAGGAGCCTTGTGTCTGTGTATTTTGTAAGTACTCTAATACTGATTTTTTAGCGAGTTTTCAGATGGATCCAAAGGCAACATTCATCTTCTCTAACATTAATGGTTCTTCTCTGATATTAACAGACCCCAAGGGAGTGTGTCTATGCATTCAAGTAGTGCCAGTCGTCTTAGGCTTCCTTTATAGTAAGTGGTGAGAGGGTGGAATTTGCAAAAAAATATTTTATGTAACAGACAATAAATGAACTGTAATCTGTTGGTGCTGGTCCCTCTCTGCAGACATTAAGAAAATAGCTTAGCCTGCCAAAACGTGTTAAGAACCTTATTCAAAGTAACTGCCTCTGTAATGATGAGTAAACAGCATTTTAGCACTGTTGAGAGACTGAAAAGTCTCATGGTGTGCTACAAAACACTTCCTTCTCTGTAGAATTTCTCCCTGATGAAAGATTACCCTTGTGTTTCAAAGGAATTTTACCTGAAATAAGAATATAAGCTGAGACAGAAAGTTACAAACTCCTGTTTGAATTCATATGACAAATCCACGGACAAGATGGGCATAAAAAATTGCTACTTCTAGTCCTTAACTTTAATTACTACAATTAAAATTTTATTATTTTCTTCTCCTGTAGGGAATAGCACTTTTATTTCCCTGTCAAGAAGGTTGTTTTACACTTCTCATATATAATTGATCTGTTCCTAATGTATTAAAGTTTATAAATTAGAATCTAGGTCTTTCTTTGCTTGAACCTGTGAGGTTTTACACTTTCCTTGAGGATGTGTTTGAGTGTGACATAAAAATTTTTAACAGCACATCTAGTTAATTCAAAAATACAAGAAAATGTTTTATCAATGACTAAAAATGCATTTCTTATGAAATGAATCAAAGTAGAAGGGAGAAAAAGGGAGAGAAAAACGTAGTACTATAGGGTTGGTAGATAGAAGAGAGGAGGTCTGCGCAACGACAGAAAAAGAAGGGAAATAGCAAGTGGGGGACAAACAGAGCCCTCAGGGAGGGAGCTATGGGAACCTGCTTTCACTGTGGTGTGGAATGAGACAATGTAGGGGGTGAGGGGAGGACAAGGAGTGTGGGAGGGAATGGGCTTGCGTACCCTGTCAGAAGGTAGAAAAGGGACAAATGTCCCTTTTTTTTTTTTTGGCTTCGTTTGGGTTGGGCTTTTTTTGTTTGCTTTTTTTTTGTTAAGGGCAAGGCAGATTTAACTTGTGATATCTTGCAGACATGCTTTGGTCTGTCACAGTGTGATATCTAGGCAGGCGTGCAAAAAACCATGTGACTTCCAGCTTGCCTCTGTGGGTTTTTAGTGTTAAAAACTAACAGACCGTTAGTGTTTAGTGCATTTGACTGTAACTCATACATTAATAAATGCAATAGTTAAACTGAAGGAGTGGCAGCAGTGGTGTAACAGGTAAAAGCAAGGCCTGGCTTGCACAGGTAAAAGCAAGGCCTATCTTCAGATAGCATGTGGGATGGTAATGGTGTGTTGGCTGAGAATTGCCTCAGAGACTGGACTTCCTGGCAGTGGTTCAATAGTCAGAGGAAAGCAGACTTAAAACTGGGGGAGATCAACACGTAAACTCTCAGTGCTGTTTCAAGACAACTTTTGGATTAGAATTGCATCTTGAAACTTTGCTTAGCACCTGACATGGTTGATGCACGAACTGATGCACCTTTCTCAAATTAGCTGATCCCTGGGCAGAGATCCTGATCCACTTGCAAACAACCAACCTTTTTTTGTCCTCTATTATTGGGATATGGGGAGGAGTGGACTTCCATGGAGAATCTGGGAGTCAGAATGGTGTGAACCAATTCAAAAGCATCTCTTCTCTAACAAATCATGGTGCACAGCTCTGCTGATACATCTTCCTCCACAGCACACTGTCATTTTCATCCAAAACTGTCCCAGGTCTCTGACAGTGCCTCAGTCAAGATCTACTGCACTTGCTACTGCTCTCCTTATGATTCAACATCATTATCCTCTCACCTTGCTTTTCTGCCACTGGATCTCCCCTGTGCCTAGGCCAGGCAATATTAATTTTTACTCTATTACCAGCTCTTGATAAGCATTTAGTAGTTAATGTGGAAACAGAAGTTTCCTTTCTAATGGTAGTTTCATGTTTCTAATGGTAGTTTCATGTTTATTTAATAAAAAGTACAGTAGCTAAATAATATCCAGGCAGTAACCTTTTAAAATTTAGATGATTGGTAAAAAATTAGTTACAAAAATTACCAGTTTCTGGTATTTTTTTTCTCACTTCTCTATCTTTGTTCAAAAAATGAGCACTTACATTCATAAAGTACTCTTAAGCAAAGAACATGTGGATTTCCACAGGTATATCAAGAAAAAAACATGCATCCTTGTGATACCACTCTTTGAATTAAAATAAATCTATTATAACTGGAAGCCTTCTCCTGATCTCAGTCCAGAGTAACTCTTTTTGCCAAACAAAGCAGTTTATTTCAGAGTAACTCTTTATTTATGTGCAAGTCCCCTGATACAGGTTTTCACCCTAATATTCTCCCACTCAAGACAACTCAATTCACTTAGCCACAGCTAAAGTTATTTCGATGAACACGCATACCAGTTAAAAGAACTTGTTTTCAGACACTGCTCCCCACTCCCCAACCCTCTCACTTATTTGTGGTGTATATATCCTTTTGCAACTCTGCTGCCTTTTTTCATCACAGTCACGATCTTGAGTTCACCTCTTGAGTTGCTGCCACCGCAGTACTTGATAAAGCTTTAATTTCTGCTGACAAATTACATCCAAAGACATCAGTAGCCTTAGTGTTCAAACACCTGCATGTTATTAAAAATAACAGTAATAAAAAACCTGGGAAATATAAAGGAAGAACAATTTTCTTAGAAGTAGGAGCAATGCAGTATTTTTCTGGGTCCTGTTGACTGGAGGCCGTTTTCTACTAACATCTGTCCAAGAATTCAACAGCTTTCTTGTGATAGAATATCAAAATGAAGTTCAGGGAGATATCACACTAGAGCAGGATAAGAAGACAGATAAGAGGAGATGATGTCTGTGGAATCAAATTATGCTTATAAAAGGTCTGTGTGTTAGGTTTAGGTCATAAATTCTTGGAAACTCCTAGTTAGAGTAATCTTGTATTTCAAGATATTAAACCTTCACTCATTGTGCAATCTCTGGTTTTTTGCAATCTTCTGCTTTGCTTTTCTGCCTCTGTCTCATTGAATTTTACTGCACAACTTCTCATATCTGTAATACTATCTCCTGTTTGAAGATATCTCTAGTCTTGCACTTAGTTACAAATGTGGTGTATTATGTATACAACTATGTTTTTCACAGCTTTGAAAATCTCGTCTACACTTACCGTATCTTCAGGGAGCACCAAGGATATTTTAGAATACAGGTGAGTAACTCTCATTATATATCTAGAGACTGCACTAAAGATCTTAGATTTTAAAAATCATAGATTAAAAGATCATAGTTGATCAATGATCATTTTAGTCTATGATCATTTGATCTATCATAGATCATAGATTTAAAAAAAAATACATAAACACAATACCATAGAAAATATTTACAAGTTTGCTTTCTTCTCTACTCATTTCTTGTCTTTTTGATGTTATATTTATTATTACATATGAGCTCAAAAGTAGCTACTGTTTTTGTAGAACTTCCTTATAATCTAAGCAGATCTATTATTTATTAACCAGTTGCTTTCTGATTTGATCATTTCTTTTTGATATGAAGAATGAAGAAAAATCTATCATTTTTGTTACTTGCTCCTGTTCCTAATTAGCTCTTTCTACTTGAAAGCTCTGCCATCGCACACAGCATCTCGTAGGGATCTGGAATATTGCAATGATCTTTTTCATTTAAAGGATCTATAATTCTGTGTGATTGTGAGGCACCTGAAGTGATGAAGCAGCAGATAATGCTGCTTATTCAAGAAAAGATAAGTGTAAGAGCAGACTACTACATCAATCAAATCCCCAGGCAATGTGAGAGGACGCCTATAAAGCTGGCTCCCTACCCTGCATGTAGTAAGACAGCCAAAAGGACTGCCAACAATTAAGTAGCATTTAAGTGGAATGAGGAAATCACTTCATAAAAAACATGCCAAGCTCTCACAGGCTGGTAATTTATTGCTTATTAGTGGTTTTCCACTAATGTATGAAAGATGTAATTTGCCATGAAGAAGAATGGTTTGTTTAAAAAAATAATATGGTTTGGACTATAGCCACGGTAGCGGGGTTTGCTGTCATTCCTATCAGCAGGTAATAACTCACACTTTTAGTTTTTTCAAACCCACTTTTCTTTACAAGGTTTTGCCAAGAATGTGAAAGAAGAGTTTTGTTCTTCAAAATTTTAAGTCAGATTGTTTCGGCTTACTAAACTAATAGACTGAAATAATATGCTGATGGTGGAGGAGAGATTGTTTGGGGGTTTTTAAAGGCCAGATTCAGCCATGAGCTTTCTAGAGTGCAGTAGTTTGCCCCCATCAGCAGCTAAGCACCCCCACAGCTGTTCATTCCTTGCCCTGCCTAACAGGGGAGGTGGGGGGAAGAGAACATGAAGATCAAAAGTGAGGAAACTCCTGGACCATTTAAATAGGTAAAGCAAAGTTGTTCATGCATGCAAAGCAAAGATGGAATTTAGTCACCCCTTCCCATCAGGAGGCAGCCACCTCCTAGAAAACAGGGCCTCAGCACACACAATGTTTACATGAGAAGACAAATGCCATAACACACACTTCTTCACTTTCCCTGAGCTTTTATTGCTGATCAGAGTGTGGGATGGGATGGCATGGCATGGCGTGGCATGGCATGGGATAGGATAGCCCTTTGGCACATCCAGATCTGCTGTCCTTCTGTGTCCCTTCCCAGCATGTTGCACGCCCTCAAGCTACTCACTAGGGAAGCAAAATGTGAAAAAAAGAACAATCTGAAGGCTGCATGAGCGCTGTTCAGCAACAGCCAAAACATGGGTGTGTTATCCACAGTTTTAGTCACACATTCAAAACACAGCACTATCCAGGCTTCTACAAAGAGTGTTAACTCCATCCCAGCCAGATATAGTACACAGAGACAGTGGTACAAAGTCCATACAGGGCTGAATGGAAGATAAAAGATGCAGAAAACCAAAGAAAATAAAGACACATTTCTTTGTTAGATGGTGAATTAAGTGAAACCAAAGCCCCGTTCACTTTTAATGAGGATGCTTGCTGTGATTAGAGCTGATTGATGTGCTCACTGTCTGGCCCTGAAGTCACCAGCACTGTAAAGTCTGAGTACAAATTCCTATGGGGCTGTGCCATGGAAGCAGTTCAGTCTTGTTGTATGAACCCACACTTCAAAAGCAGGCTGTGAGAACATTGTTGCTCCCCTAAGGAGTATCATTCTCTATTTTTAGCCTCAGGATTCTCCAAGGCAAGTTACAAAGCTGGACAGATAATAAACCCCGCCTGATAGTGAAAGCTGGGGGCTTTCGTACGGATCCTCAGACACACCTGCCACCACTGCACATGTCCTATACTTGACAGTGTTGACATTTTGTAAAAGTTTGGCTCCTGTTTGTTCCACAGTTATTTAAATACAACATTTTAAGTGAGAACTAAATATGTTATCCCTAAACTTATGCTCTAAGACCAGAGGGGAGTGTGTAATGCTGTCTCTCTTTGGTGCTCTGCTGTAGTGGGTTGCTGGAGCACACATCTACACCAATATTTTAAATGTATGTTCTTTTTTGATTGCTGCAGCACACATCTACACCGATATTTTAAATGTATGCTCTTTTGGGGAAAAAAAAAAAAAAAAGATGAGGGAGGTTACTCTTAGTGCCAAATCAATGCTACCAAACAGGTGTCCCAAGTGTTTGAAGGACAGTACAATATTCTGTCACCAAACCTGTTTACGAACAGGTCCTTGGTAAATAAGAAGCAACCTATAATTCCTTTCATTTAGGGGACTCCATGGGAAGGACAGTTGCAAACAAACTTTGTTGTCTTTTCCTTGCAGACTTCTGAAGGTGCTCCAGAGAGGATCTTCAGAACATTAAAGGATCTGATATATGCTTTTGAAAAGCCAGATCAAGGACTAATAACAAACCTCCGCTACCCAGTGAAGAAACAGAAGGCCTCGCAAAGAAGCCAGAGGTTCAACTCAGGAATAGACAAGGTTTATAGCGGTGAGAAATTTAGCTCTGCCTTTGTGGGGTTTTCTAAGATGACAGCTTTGACAGGTTTGTGGTAAATAGTTGCTAAATGTCCTCTCATGTGGACAGAAGTTCGACGTTCTCCCTTCTCTCTTATGTTCACTGAAAATGGTTATTCTTAGCTCACAGGTTACTTAAGCTACTTACCCTCACCCACTACAAATTAAAAAATTAAAATTGTGAGAGATACAGAATCATGATGTTGCCCACATCTCACTCCCTCATGGGTGTTGACATTTCTAAGCTAGGGAAGGCTGAGAACCAGTTTTACCCAATGTGGTTCTGCCAAGGTGCCAGCAGGCCCTTGCACTTCACTGGGACTTGAAGCTGTCCTTTACCTTCATTGTCCAGGTTCTAAGCTATTTTTACATGAAAAACTAACTCAGGTATTTCTGAGACTGGGGGGGAGGGGAGCAAGAAAAAAAAAAAGAAGGAAAAAACCCAGTCATCTTGTACTTAATTGTGATTTGTATTAAAATATGACTAACTAATAAGCATATAGCCTGGTACTCAGAATCACAGATTTGGAACCAGAGAGTTCAGCCTCTCGTTGATCTTCTTCTGCTAATTTGTGCTCATGAGTCTCAGGTGTAAGATAGGGATATGATATTTCTACATGACAGAATTATGGAAATAGATGCAATAAAGGTGCAGGTTTTCATAAAACTTTAGAACGTTCTATAGCCCCATGTCAATCCAAACAGCCTTGTTTTGGGAGGAATGACTGGACATGCTATTGGTAACTTGCCAGTACCCCTCACACACCTCTGAAAGTCACTCTTCATGTTACGGCTGTGCTGTGCTCAGCTGCAGCATCCATCAGGCCACAGGCTGAAAAATAACCCTGAAACTGTTCAGTGTCTTCTGACTGCGACAAGAGTCAAAGCCAGGGAACACGTGAGCAAGGGAAATCCTTTCATTAAGTACCATTACTGTAAAGGAAACAAAACCTATAAGTCTCCAATCTGCTGAGTGATTTACATCTCACGCCTAACAATAGCTCGGTGCAGTGGTGTGGGGCAGCCTCTCTGTGCTGCAGTTACTGCGTTTTTTGCACACAACAGCCCTGTAACAGTCCTGGCGTTCCCTGAGCCCAACAGACTGAGGGAAACAGTAGCAGAGAGGTATTTCCCATGTCTTCAACATCACCTTGTCACCTGCATCAGAAGGCAGATAGGCCACATTTGTTCTAAAAACGTTTTTATGGTATCTTACCGTTGCTGCTCTGGGGAGATGGAAAATACTGCAGTAGCATGGATATGTTTTTAGGAAATATCAGGTGTAATACATATTTTATTGTCTGGTCCTGCAACAAGGATTTTTCTAGTAGGTGCACAATGCTCTGTTCTGGACTCACAGAGAGGAAAACAAACCCTTTCATTTCACTGTCAAAATATTTGTGGTTGTCCATAAAAATGGAGGCTATTAGAAATAATCCAAGTACTTTGGAATTGTTGTTATTCAATTTTAATTTAAATTTCACTTATCCAGCGTTCCAAACTTTCTCCTCAGAACTGCATTATTACGTGGTCACAAGGGGAGCTCAGGTTAATGTCATGATGGATCCCTCTGAAACACAGGCACCTCACAACACACCGCAGTGCTCCCCAAAGCAAGCACTGTATTTTCCTGTCGCAGTCCCTCATGTTGACCAGCAGCTGGCTTTGCTGCACATGTGGGACTGAGCGCTCCAGTGCTACCAGTGGAACACCTCAAGGGACTGGAGTCACGATCCTGGTGGTTGGAGATTTCTGAACTTTTGTTTTCTAGCCTAGGAGCAGCTTGTCTGAGAGTGGCTGCCTGAAGAGCAGTAAGTTTCCATAGTGGAGTTTTGAGTCCCAAGCGTGCAATTTCTGCTTCTTCCCTGGCTTCTCAAAAAGCATAATAAATCTGAACAAAGTGTAAGAGAGAAAGGGTTTCTTCAGGCTCTCCTTCCTTGGTTGGGATGAGACCTTTTCTCCTGGGTATTTATTTAAAGAAGAAAGGATGTGTTATGTGATAGTCACAGATATCTGGGCTATTGATCTGATTTACCAAGTATGAATGATTTCCAACATTTCACTGCTTCTCAGGAAGAAGGGGGTCTCACATGGATACAACTGTTTATAACAGAGCTTCATGGCTCAGAAAAGGCAATGCAGGACTTGCCTCTGTGTGGGCTGCTGGCAAACCCAGTCCATAGGACAGGGGGCCTAACCATTGACCCTGCAACAGCAGAGAGAATAGTTAGAAACAAAATTGAGTTACTGATACCCGCCCTGCCACAGGCCATCCTGCTTACTGTGGCCTTTCAGAAGGGCCACTTGCAATGACAACATCCTTTTTTGTTTTTATCTAATACTTTACAGAAATTGATGACGCCGATTATGTCACTGTCTTACCGTGAAGGATCTGTGCCTGACGATTTGGGAAGCTGCCATTTCAGGCTGTGCCACAGTGCAGTGGATCCGCTGGAGAGAGCTGCCAGCTGGGCATCCTCTGTGGATCTTTACCATTGGAATTACTCTCTTCCTTTTGCAGACTGTCAGAGCAGCTGTATTTTCTCCCATTAGATCCAGTACAAACTACTATGTATTTTTGCTCAGCAATAAAAGAATTATTTTTTTATAACAAACACACACATACGTGGGAAGGTATCTGTGTCCAGGTATGTGTCTTTTGGGTTTTTTTAGCTAGAAAACTGTCCATGATGTCGACTGCTAGAGTGAATATTCTGTTAGAAAGCAGCAATATAAATACAATAAATGAATGTGCATAAATCAGTAATTTACGACAGAATTGATATGTGGTGATAAAATCCATAAATGCAAAAACTTCTACTGACATTATAAGATGCTTTAAGACCCTTAAACTCTGCTATTTTGCACATGATTCATGTTGCCTCATTGTATAATTGGATAGTATTTCATCAACATCAAAGAATACTAGTTATAGTCTGTAGTTTGGAATAATCCAAATTAAAACAAAAATGCTGTGTTAAATCCATGCCATAAAGAATTAATCAACAAAATGAAAATGGTTTGAAATACTTTTAATATTGGGGAATGATACTGGAAGATTACAAGTGGAGTGCGAATTCTACATGCATGTCGTTATGAATGCATACAAGTGTTTAATAGGTACTGTACATATGAGAATGCTTATTGCATTTAATTTGCTACTGCCATTGGCTCTGTATTATGATGTGTATGTGTTTTTTTTTGGTTTTTTTAAATATAAAAATTTGCTTTAATACTACCCCTAATTTTAAATATTTAATAAACACTTTTGTTCTGAAGGTGGTCTGCAACTAACAGCCAAAGCCAGAATTGGAACATATGTCCTGACTCTCCCAGTCACTAGTACACACTCTCTCACCATTTGAGACAGTGAGGAAGATATTTATAGTGGCTGTGTGTTTAAGATCTTTCACAAATTATTTATGTATTTTAATGGACAATACTAGTCACATTTTTTTTCTATTATGTTTCTTTCACAAGAAAGGAACTTGTCAAAGGAATTTTAGTTCTTTCAGTGCTTAAGAATTAATTATTAATTTAACAGTGCTAACAGTTTTTGGTGCCAGGCTCAGCTGGTACTTATAGCATGAAGGAGACAAAAAAATAAGGATATTAATTGACTCTGGCATTGCCAGAAATACTAAAATATGTGTCCAAAACCTTATGAATTGAAAAGAAAGTAGTTGTCCATGAAGAATTGTACTATTGGACTGAAAAAAACCAACCCTTGCCCTGTAGAAGTGCATACACTGATGTCTCTTTAGTTTCAAAATTGAGCAGCCTGTCTGATAGCTGGTTATCACAGGTATCAGACTGAGCAACTGCTGTGCTGAGACACTCCACCTCCAGCAGCTTGGTCTTTAAAGAACACAACACTAGTTTTTCTGAAATCAGTCTCAGCAGTCCCCCACGTGCTCAGTCAGTCTCACAGACGTTCAGCTCGGGGAAAAGGCTGAGTGACAAGGATTCCCAGCCTGTGCCTCATGACACTGACTGTGTGATTCCTGACGGCTGGAGAGGGAACAAGAGGCCGGGCTGTGGTGCCTTTTAGCTGGCAGTTGGCAGCCGTGTTTTGGACTTGGATTTACAACGCAATTGTGGCTGCAGCTCCAGGTGCTGCATCTAGGATTGAGGGTGGCTCCAAGCCACTTCTCAGGTCACTTCTCTGGTCACTTCTCAGGCATTACCTCTGAGGCGGTCAAGGGAAGCACAGAGCATGATAAGGATAAAGGATTTAAAGCAAGAAAAAGAGACACAATGAAATTTACATTACGATTGACATTACATTATTCACCAGTGCTTTATTGCTATATGGCAATATTTATCCTGTTAACAGTATGAGAAAATGAGGACAACATACACATTCCTGCACACGTTTGCAGGCAACACATATAGCAGAAAACAACCCGTGCATGAGTTGAGAAAACATGTTTGAAAGCTTCACGCAGCAGCATCTACTTTCCAACATCCCAAGGGGGTGCCCGTGTGGAGACGAGGGCGCCCGTGTGGGGCGAGGAGGAGGGCGGTGGTTGAGCAGTGAGGTGGCAGACCCTGTTGTACATGAAGAGTCAAAAGGTATGAGAATATGGTGTAAGAAATAACATGCTGTAAGGAGGGTATGAACATGGTGTAAGAGAGAACACGGTACAAAGAAGGTTCGAACACGGTGTCGGACCGCAGGGGGCGGGCAGCGTGCGAGGCGGACAAGCAGCAGGTTCGATCCCCGCCGCCGCCAGTACCCCACCAAGGTTTCCCCTTCCCACGGGAGAGGCCGGAGGGGCCCAGGAGGGGGTCCTGGCTGCTCCCCGGGATGGAGCCCACCCCAGTGGGAGAGGAAAAGTCAGGCAGTAGCAAAGCGAAACGTGGCTGTGGGCGCAGGTGGGAACCGGCGGCAGCTGCAATCCCGAGGCTGCCCTCCAGAGGTTGGGGGTTTGGAAGACAGCTCACCCCAACCCCATACAACTCCGCTTAGGAAGAATCTCTCTCTACACCGCCTCAGCCGCACGTTAGCCCTGAAACCGGTGTCATTAACCCAAGCCGCTGCATTCCCTGGATCTCCCCCGCTCCACCCTCGACTCCTGCTGGGGCCCACCCCGTCTCCCTTAAGCAAGATGGCGGCGGCGGCGTCTCCCGTCGTGCCCCGCGGCGCCGGCGGCCGGTCCCGCTCAGTGGCCGCTGCGTCAAAATGGCGGCGGCGGCGGGAAATGCGAGTTATAGTGGAGTGCGGAGCGTCTGAGGGGCTGCTCCGCCATGGACGCCCAGGGCTGCATGAAGGCCCTGCTCCTGGCAGCCACGCAGTACCGCGCCGCCAAGACACCGCACAACGCCGCGCTCCTGCAGCGCAGCCTGGAGGTGGGAGTGCCGAGGCGCGGTGGGAGCGGGGCTTGGGGGTGGCTGTGGTGTCCTTTGTTATAATGCTTTGTGGTGTGTTCGTGTGTTTACAGTGTGTTTGCCGATGTGTGCAGTATGCTTTTAAACACTCAGGGCAAGCATGTAGCGTGTCTTACGAGGGACTTTTGTTTTTTTTAATATCCCCAGAATTCTGACCCACAAGGATCATTTGTTTTAACGTCCTAAAAAACAGAGTTTGAATGATGAACTGGTCTTGTATCTGGAGTTTGCCAGTTCCATGCAGCACGTATTCCAATGTGTTTTTTGCTCAGAGGGTAGGCCAGTGCATTTCCCTGACCTCCAGGTACAGCCTTGTGTACAACCCTTGTGTTGGCCATTGGCTGAATTACTTCATCTGCAAGGTACCTTTTTCAAATTCAGATTTATTTTTTTAATCTCTGAAACGTTTGTATGAGAGTTAGCATCTCACTTTGCTTTCTTGTTTGTGTCCCTTGTAAAGAGATACACAGGGAATGTGCAAACTCAACATTATGTGTCTCTGTTATGTAAAATACAAATTGTGTCTGCCGGTATTGATGTGCACATGTATCATTTTGGGCATCTTCTTGTATAGGGTTCCCTGAACCCAGGTTCCACTTTTTTCATCTCAGTCACAGAGTGCTCCCAAAACAGCACTGACTGCTGCTGCTTCTCTTCCTGTGGAGTGGCACCTTTGGGTTCCTGTACACATCCTTAGGAAGCAGGCTGTTGGGCTCAGCTGAAAGCTGATTGCTAAATGTTTGTGTTGAGCAATCTGTTTGGTTGTACTTTCAAAATAAATAAATCTAGTACTTTCCAAGAGTAAAGGGAACACATCCACAGGAATGAAAACCAGATTTTTTTCAGAACGTTTTTTTTTCCGCAGATGTGAATACAAATGCCTCAGTAGAGTTGCACTTGTATTCTCAGTTTGTCATATAGGGCAAAATCTATTTAATACAACTCTCTGCTTTGACTTCTATGTGAATTACTTTGTTTCAGTTGAGGTTATTTTTCCCCTTTCATCTCCAGGTTATCTCTGGACTGAAGCTTACACGGTTATTTGCTTCAAACCAGATTCTACCTAGTGAATGTCTCAGTTGCCTTGTGGAGCTCCTTGAGGACACTAATATAAACCCATCTCTGACCTTGTCTGTGGTTACTTTGCTATCACAACTAGGTAAGGTTTGCATCTGAACTTTTTATCTTTTGTCTGGGTAAGGGAAGATAAGACAGGGGCTGATTCTGTGGTGGAGGTGATGGATTTCTTGGAAGATAAGCTTTAGGTGTGAAAGATGAAGTATTTTTCGTTGTGGTGGAGTGCTTGGCTGAGACACCTGTTAAGATGTTGAATCTCCATGAGAAGCAGATTTCAAGTCATCACTGTGAAATTACAATGACTGTGCTTGTCAGAATTTGTTTCCTCACTGGGTAGGATGAGGAATTATTCTCTTGTCCTTTATTTTCGGAGCTTGAACAGACTAACTTTTTAAAGAAGTGAGAGACCTGCCTGGATGCAAGGATAGGGAGAAGCCACGTTACATCAACAACTGTCATCACTTCAGTTTACCTCTCCCACCAGAGTGTTGGCAGGGTGGCAGTTTGGGCTCTCCTATAGCTTGGGTCTGTGTGCCTCAAGTTTCCCAATTACAAAATAGATTCTACTGCCTCTTACTTGTCTCTTGAGATGACGTTTTTGTTTGTTTTTTTCCCCTCCATTTCACAGAAGTGGGACTTCATTGTCCTGGGAACTCTGTGCTCAGAGCACAATATACGTAGGTGGGGAAAAATTATCTCTTCAATGCTTAGTTTCTCATCATGTATGAGTGGTTATTTCAGACTTGAGTCTTTTGGGGTGATCACTTGTTTATCATCTCTGATTCATGGAGTTTGAGCCTCTCTGAGCTTTCTTTTATGTTTTTGGAACAGTTACTGTAAAATATTTGCTGAGTTTGCTTCTGGAAAATTTTAAGAATTAGTCCTCCTCCAGCTGATCTATTGCTTTACCTGCATGTCATCCTTGTTTGCTACATCTTTTCCAGTTCCTAAGTAGAACTGGCTTTTTTTTTATTTAGCTATTGCTAGAAACCCTATCAAGTTATCAGTTTTAGTCTACTTGACTTTGGCTTCTGCTTAAATTGGTAGCTAATACAACAGTTGCTTTTGCTATTAGATAGGGGGTTTTGCTAATAATTCTTAAATTCTAGCTTCAGACAACGAGACCAGAGAAGCTCTGCAGGACACCTACAATCTGACCAGCGTGCTGGCAGGAGTGGTTCATCGGAGTTCTACTAACCTTAGCGACCCGCTCTTATTACAGGTAACAGGAACTAATGCTTAATGATATTTAGCTACTGTTGCATGATATACATTATACTGTATGCATATAATAACCCTCCAAAAGCCCTATCTGAAATAATGTGTTCAGGAAAAGTCTTAGGTGTGGTATTGGGTTATTTCTCCTAATGTTCGTAACAAAAGCCTGGAGATTGTTTTATCTAATACTTTGGCAGGTGACTGTGAAGGAGTGCAAGGAAAGCTGTGGCTGCCTGTTTTCATGGAAATTTTGCAGGGCATATCTGGCCTCCTTCCTTCTGGTCAGTGCCACCTGCCAGTGAATGCCAGGGGGCTGTACTTACAGAAGCTTACAGTGAATGTCTGACATCTCCCAGTTTGACCTCACTGATTTTAACCTTTCCTTAAAGGGTTTTTGGTTTTGCTTTTTTTTAAAATATGCACAGATTTTGTCCTGTGTGGTTCTGAGCTTTTAGCAAGTGCTTGCTGGTTGCCTGTGGTCACATCTCTCTTTATGGAGTGGAAAAGCAGAAAATGAATTTTCTAGTAATGCTGTTGCCCTTGTTCAGTGGAAAATGAGTCAGGCATCCAGTAAAGAACACTTTTCTCGTGGTTTGTGTATATCTCAAAGCACTAGGAGTACCACAACTTGGGGATCCAAGTGATTGACCCATCAGTAGGAGAGATGTTGTAGTTGCCAAATAGATCCAATAAGACCTTGAAACACTTAGATTTTGTTTCAGCTGCTAACCTGTGCTGTGATTCTTGTCATATCTGAATATATTAACTTCCATTAACTCATTTATGTACCAAAAGAGTGCTATATGAAGGACTTTGCTACCATTAGATCTACTGGCAGTCTTTAGAGCAGATCTGTTTTTCTATGAGCATCCTTTCTGCAAGACGTTGCAACGTACTTTTTGGATTATGATGAGACTTCTAGACCTCTGAATAGGACAAAACCCCGTCCTCACTGACGGTGGAGAACTTGCTGGTGAGGCAAAGGGGAGAATTGGATGGTCTGAAAAGGTAACTCCTCTGTCAAAATAAAACCTTACTAATCTCTTTGGGCTTCAATAAGTACATCAGCGCAGTAGGATGTTACTCAATGTGCTTGCAGCAGCTTGTGTAATTGTTGTGTTAGCATTAGAGTCTGAAAACTAATTCAGTTGTGGTGTCTTGTTATTTGTCCTTTTGGTTTTAGCTTCTGTAACTTGTAACGTTCCTCAGTGAGATGCTATAGGAAAGAGTGAATAGCTGTTTATTTCCTCAGGGTATTCAGTTGCTGCAGAGGCTAACCTACAATGTTCCAGTCTTCTGTGCTGGCACCAACATCGATGAATTAATTTCATTTCTAACGCACCACGTGTAAGTGTGTACTCGGTTGTCTTCTCTTATGGGAAATAGCAAGCTGAGCTTCTAAACTTTCTGAAGGCATACAGCATATTGTACTAACCTGGTCTCCAGAGTGAGCTGTGGCATTTATTTCTCTGAAGTTAACAGACTTTTCTTTGAAAACCATGTTGTTTCAGATTGTTTAATGCAGTGGTTGTGGGACTTTGGGTGATGGAATAATAATTGACCTCTTAGCCCACCCCTACACCTCTGGGAGCAGGAAGCTAACAAAGAGAAGAGCCGGGGAAAATTCATGCTTGTCACTAGGAGCATATTTGTTAGCTTAATAAAAACTTTATTCAAGTGTCCTTGTGAGAAGTCTAGTGAGTATTAGAAGTATATGCAATAAATGACCTTTGATAGCATTAATCTCTGATACTTTGGGGCTTTCTTCAGGTGTACCCAGTTAAAAGCTGCCCACACTGTGGGGATTACAATCTGAATTTTGCTTTGCTTGGTAGAATGGTATCTAATTAAAAAACAAGTGCCCCTCAAAACCCAAAAAATTAAAAGTCCTCCAACCACCCAGTCCCCCGGTCTCTCACCCTACAATTTCTTGTAATTAAATTCTAGATACTTTAATAAAAACATCTTTTGGACTTTTCTTTTAAGTCAATCCACCGAAGATGAGTTAACAATACCATGTTTGGGACTCCTGGCAAATCTCTGTCGTCACAACTTGTCTATTCAAAGTCAGATAAAATCTTTGGTAAGAGTTTTGTTTTTATGTCATGGTTCTTTGCCTTAAGGGCAAGAGTTACTTATTTTTTGTTTTATTCATGATTTGTATGGCTTATTTATAAATACGTAATATCTGTAAATTTGGAGGTTTTATAATACCTATGTTTCTCCTTTTTGCTTTAGAATAATGTGAAGAGTTTCTATCGTACCTTAATAAGCTTCCTGGCCCACAGCAGTTTGACTATGGTCGTGTTTGCACTTTCAGTATTATCAAGCCTTACCCTAAATGAAGAAGTAGGAGAAAAAGTAAGTGATACTTTGAAGTCTATTCTATTCTTAAATTGTAGATAAAACTAATTGCCACACTGGCCAAATTAAATTCTAATTCCAGCTAGTTTTAATAAGCAAGAGACCCTGCAAAGTATGTGCCTGTACATAACTTTCTTCTTCCTTTCAGCTCTTTCATGCTCGAAATATCCATCAAACATTTCAGTTAATATTCAATATTGTTGTAAATGGAGATGGTACTCTAACAAGAAAATACTCTGTTGATCTACTCATGGATCTTATGAAGAACCCCAAAATTGCAGATTATCTTACCAGGTATGGCTTAATTTCCTAAAAGAATAAGTTATTTTTCCTAAGCTCTAGTTCAGTTTCTTTGCTGTATGCTCTTTGAATTCTGAACCAAACATTGGAGGGAAAAAATCCCTAGATGCTTTTTGAATAGTTGATTATAACTGCTGTATCTGAACCTAAAGGGTTGTTGGGTTATGGTTTCACACAGAAGTGTGAATTGAAGTCTGCTTTTTTCATTGTCACTTAAGGAATATTGAATAGTGTATTCTGTAATTGTTTGTCTGGACAGTATTGGTAGTCAGGCAACTTGATCTTGCCTTTTACAGTGCTATATCATCTTGAAGTGGAATAGTATGGTAGAGATTGTGAGAAGTAATAACTTTACATGAGTGGGGGTGTTATAGAGCAGTTCTGTGGAGAGGTTGACTAGTGGTTGTGCAAATTCAGCTAGCAGAATTTAGTTGCTGATTTTCAATCTGAATCAAGCCATAAAAAGAGATGAAAAATCTTGGCTTATTTTAAGGAATTTGCTTTCATTCTTAGAATATTTTTAAAGCTTATTCTATTTCAAATAGAATTTACATTATCAAAACTGTAACTGTACTTGAAGTGTCTGGGAGTAAGAAGGGGAATAGGGCACTCGCATTCACCGCTCAGTATAAATGTTTGTGGTGAAATTTCAATTTTATTTTTATATTTTTTCTCCTCTATGCATGCTGTAGATACGAGCACTTTACCTCTTGCCTCGGTCAAGTATTAGATCTTCTTCATGGAAGGGATCCTGATTCATCATCTAAGGTATTTATGCTTTCTCAGTTAAAGGCTAAGAGGGTACAACTCCTAATCTAGTTCCTCTTCTTCCTAAGTAGTTTCCTTGTGCACAAGAGTTGATAATGAAATACATTGACTTCAGGACTCTTAAATGACCTGGAATATTCACCAAGTTTATATTTTCTAGTTATTCAAAAGGCTGTCAGGTTGAATTTGTAATGGCTTTTTTTTTTGCCAGATAATGTGTGTCTGCTTTCAGGCAACAGACATAAAAGAGCCAACAAAACCACCTTCTGTGCTTCAGCTAATAAGAAATTTTGGGATCTACCAGAAATGCAGAGTGTACCCAAGTCAGTGTCTAAAACTTGAATCAATACTACTCAGACTTCAACTGATGATCAGGGAACCCTGATGCTAATTTCAAAGATTTAAGAGTAAATGTTCTCACCTTAGTTGAACAAATTGATGCTACATCTGTTTAAGCAGTAAACTGTTCCATTCGGGTTTGTCTCACTACCACCTTACATAAATGAACCATTGGCTATCTATTGCTAAGGCTAAAATATGAAAATTTTGGGGCTGAACACATCTGTGAAACACATCTTAAGCTTCTATTTATGAATGTGTTACACATCCTAGTTAATAATAAATGCTAATATTTCTGTGTGATTGTTGTTGTTTATTGGGTTTATTTAGAGAAGGAGCAGACGGGTGCATCTGTTCATGTCTCAGAATGTTTTCACTTCCATAACTTTCTTCATTCTGAGTGTAGATGCATTTCTCCTGCTTACCAAATCACTAGCCAGCAGTCATACTCTTTAAGAAAGAAGGGAAAGCAATACACTCAATACTGTACAAGCCTTCCCCAATAAAATAAACTGTGTTTCTGCTGCTGGCTTGGCTTTAAGGAAGGAAAGCTATTCTTCAGAAAACTTCAAAATGCTAAAAGGAGTTGCACAGAACTTACATACCTCTTTAGACTTGTGCTATGGGAGTCGCAATTTCTGTGCAAGTTCTTGACTTAACAGCATTTGAACTCTTATTCACTTCACACAGATCTTGGAGCTGCTGCTTGCCTTCTGTTCCGTGGCGGAACTGCGTCACACCCTGCGGCAGGCAATACTGGAACCGTCTGGCTTCCCGGGCTCTGGAAGCACCAGATTTGTGACTCGCTCAAAGACTTTTGAACCATCTGTTGCATTGGTGCACTTGTCAAACCAGCCATTGGAAGGCTCTGAAGACTGTTCAGTTCTATCACTGCAACTGTTCAGAGAGATTTTTGAGGTACCAAGACCGATAATTGAGTTTAAAGAGCTTCGTAGAGCTCTATTTTTAAATTACATTTAAACAACTATTGGAATTTGACTTGAGAAATAGCACGTAAAAAAATACCTGAAGAAAACTTCTTTGTAAAGAAATTGTGTTGAAATAAACATACTTTGTAAAACAACTGTTCTTTTAAAGGCATGCTGTATTTTAGAAATATGTCATTGTTGTAAGTGGAAAATATGGCGGTTCATGAAGTCATGAGGTAGATAGAAAACTATCAGAATTGCTTTCTAGGAAGTAGAAGAGTAAGCTTGGCTTCCTTGTGCTGTACTTTTAAATATTGACACAAAATATCTTTATTACAGGATGTTATTAACAATGGGAACAGCGTCTCAGCTGAACACTTTGTGGATCTTTTGCTGCCTGTTCTTCTTGATCATCTTCAGATGCCAGAACAGATTGTGGATGAGCTATCAGTGAAGAAAAAGTGTGAAAGAATGGTCAAGGCTATTAATGTCCTGACAAATATCCTTTTTATGTGTTTATTGGCAGCTAATTTGTTATTCCTCCACCATGATCTCTAAGATGTTACAAGATACGTCCATCTTGGGTCACTGTAATGGCTTCTAATGACAATAACTGCCCTAATTTTACTTAAGACTCTTGTCTTGGTAGATCTTAAGTAGCTTTCTAACTGCTGCGAAATTACTTTGTAATACAGTGGTGCAGGATAAAACGTTGTGGCTGTTGCAAAGTTCAGAAGCACTTTGCAGATCAAAAACAAAGAAGAGTGTTTTCTGTTGAAATTGCAATGGGGGTTTGGTTGGCCATCTTGATCAGTATAGTACTGTTGCCTGGCTAAGTCAAGTGCAGCTTCCAGACAAATATGACATAAATTTAGATGAGTGAAACAAGGAAAAATAGTGTGGAATGATAGTTTTACGCTCCTCGTTGAGTCCTTAGTGTTCACAGTAAGTTTAGTAAGGAGGACATAACTGCAGGATGTAGTCCTTCATCTAAGCTTGAGTTCTGTGAAGAAGTCTCTTTGCTAACTCCCTTCTAGGGACTGCCTGGTCACTGCCTCTTATTCACTATGTTTCTTTATGCCATCGATTTTATTGTGGTTTCCCTTGTAAGTGTATGTGTTAATTGAAAACTGAAGCTTGCTTGGGTTGTGAGTTAAGCATGATTTAAGTGGCTTGTGTAGTTGAGTTTTAAAAGAATTTTTGGAGGCTCTTGTGCTTTGATGCACTATCTTTTGTGTCCTTTAGTATTAGAAAATGCTGCCTTTTGGTGCCAATACCTAAGCATTGGTATATTGAATTTATTCTTAACTCTGTCTACTGCTCTGTAGAGATGACACACTGAAAATGCATGTCTCGAAGGTACTCACTGCCAGCCAATGCACGTGTCTAATAGAACACCAGTTTACTTACAGTGGGATTGATACTGGCTTTGGGACGAAAGTAGTGGACTCTAAAATGTGGTGAGGACACACGTTTATCTAAAATCTAATTTAGCAAGACTTGTATGAGAGTTGTGATACCAGTGGAAAGTATATGATAGTTGAAAGTACCACTTAAATGCATACAAATCAATACTGGTATTAAATATAACTGAGTATTTTTGTGGGAAGAGAAGGTAATGTTGCTGGTCAGTTCAGTAAGTAAAACCTAGCTTAAACATTCAGTTGGCATAAGCTGGAGATCCACATATGTGGAACAGTGACCTTAAACCTCATGCAGTAGTTCAAGCTTGTCCAAGTAGAGGCTTACTAGAACTGGTTCATGGCATCTAATTTCTCGTTTTGATTTTATGCAATCAGAGTTCAAAAATATCACACATTACTATTGGAGGAAATTATTGCACTAAAAATGAAATACACGTTCCTTCAGCTCAGTGTCATGAACCTGAATGTTGATTTAACTAAGAATTACACAGCCAAAGCCCAGTGAAATATAATTGGACCTACAATTAAACCTTCCTCACTTTCGACTTGGAAGTGATTTTTTTGGTCTTCACTGTTGCCATCCTTGGCATGCTGGAGAAACTTAGGAGCGTGTCCAAGGAACTCAATGTGGTCTCTTTGGTTTTGGCATTGTTGCCTTGCTAGACATATTTAATTTCTTTGTGAAGATATTTATTAATTTTTTTTTAAATTGACTGAATTTATTTGTCAGTGCTGATTTGACAAATCTTGCTTTTATTTCCACCCAATTTGCTTTTCTGCTTGGATGTCTTAAAAGCAAACTTGCTGCTGATATTATTTTGAAAACACTTGAGCTCATGAGCAGATTGAAGCAGGATGTACCTGGTATGGAGGTCAGCTTCTACAAAATTTTACAGGTATGATTTTAAAATGTCTCATGAAATGTATCTGAAGGAAAGTGTCACTGCACTACAGTTCTGAATGTTTTGCATGCTTCTCTCTGAAGTGATGAAACTTCTAGGAAAATATAATCCCCAGTGCACAATTCTTAAAGGTTATTTCACTGTTAATTCTTCTAAAATAAGAGCAGTTTGCTTCTCCTTCAATCATTTATTTCAGTAATGCATGTGAGATCATACTTTAGCTCTCTGGTAAGAATTATCCTTTTAAGACTGTGTTAGGACTGCAGTTTAAATGGAGCAAAGTAGAAAAAAACCTATCACAATAATATAATTATTAGTGGTGTTGGTTACTATTAAATATGTACGTTACTTTGGGACTTTGCATGGTTATAACAGTTTCTGATACCTGTTGGTCAGATGATGCCTTAATAATGATGGAAAAGCAATCCAGACAATCAAACACTTCTTGTTCTTTTGGAGATTTTTCTTTCAGGAATGGGAATTGTGTAGTTTGATGGGTAAGAATGAGTTTTACAGTTCTCAATGAATATTTATAAAACTTTAGCTTGTCACACTTTATGTTGAAAATCAAGAACTTGAAAACTTGAGGGAATTAAGTAGTCTCTTCACCTGTTCTGTTGACTTTAATGGGAAAACTTGTTTTTAAATACTCAGAAGTGTAAACAATTTTTAAAATCACTTGTCTTCCATTGACTTCAGGCTCAGAAACTTAGAAGGGCAAACTTTAAGGAGGTAGCTTAAGTTTTGAATAAAACATTTCTGTGCTCATGGGCCTTGATATTGTGATGTTTTGGTAGTTTGTGTTTGGTAGGAGAGGTTTTGTTGTTGTTGACTGCTATATTTTGTTTTGACCAAACTATCTTTTTTAGGATCAACGCTTGATTACGCCTTTGACATTTGCTTTAACATCAAACCATAGAGAGCAAGTCCAAGTGGGACTTGGAATACTGTTTGAGGCTGCACCCTTACCAGATTTTCCTGCCATAGTGTAAGTCTATTTCTGGAGAGTCTGGTTAGATTTCATATTTTTATGAGCTTAGTGATATTCATGGTTTCTGGAGTACTATTTTCAGCTCATCAGAGACAGAAACTTTAGAATAGCTATCTTTTCCTTTTGTGCAGTTATGAGACAGTAGTGATCTTGGAAGCGAGAGGAAGAGTCTAAATGCTGATGGCATTCATTTTACATCAGATCCTAGGGAGCATAGTAGTGACTGACTCCTATCCCCCAGCATTCATTTGCCTGAAGTCTGTGCTTGGAACTTTTTACTTAGGGTACATCTAATATTCTGGCTGTCAGATTTCTCTCTCTACTGAACTTTGTCAGACCTGTAGTTCTTCAGTTCCTGTAGTTTTGCTCACCCTTTTGCAGTAGCTTCCAAGAAACAGCAGATTAGGTAAGACACAGTCAGATGGTAGGTATATGGTTCAGGTATTTAAGTATTTAAGGTGGCCTAAATAAGGGAAAAATATTGACAAACTCTGTTTGATAGTCCTTATTTCTGTAGATGTAATAAAATTTAAAAAAAAAAAAAAGGTTTTAAATTGTATCAGTCTTTGCAACCTAGGAAACTAATCTGAAACGTCTTCCTTTTTTGTTAGAGCTTTTTAAAAACAAAAACGGAAATTGTTTGAAAGAACTTCCAAATCAGATGCCTCTTTGGCATTTGAGCTGCTTTTCTCAAGTGAAAGATTTGTAGCATAACCAGCTTATCTTGGAACAGTGATTGAATTACTACTTATATGGGGGGAAAAGTAAAGGAAGATGACCCAACCAAATCATGGCAATTGGCCTTGCTGTGGTTTTTTGGTTCAGAAAACAAATGAAAATCCTCCCACACCCCAGGAAATCTTACTGTTTCCATCATAACCCAGAAGTAGCCCAGTGATAAGAACACAGTAATAAGAGTCTAAAATTGTGTTCACCCTGAAAACATCAGTGCTGTTTTTATGAATACTACAGTCCTGTGCAACCTGCTTAGAGCAGAAGAGTTGAACTAGGTGGTCTGTTGATGGGCCCCTTTCAACCTTAATTGTTCTATAATTACATGATTTGGTTGATCTAGGAAACATCTTCATAATGGCCAGTAACAAATAGTCTGGCTGGAATAATGAAGGATCTGTGCAATCAAATATGTCTGGAGTTAGACAATGGAATAGCCAAATAATATGTCTATAAATGCAGGTTAAAAATAGGCTTTGGGTTCACTTAGGAAGCAATTGAGACAGCACTTCAATGAAGTGGCTGGAATAGCTTAGTAATTAAGGAATTTATCAAGAGGAAAAAAGTTTTAACTGGTGCCTCTAAAATCAGTTGTTTTGATTTATCATTCTTTTTTACTTGGAACTTGTCATTAGTAGCTGCCTTGAAAATACCAACCACAAATTGCATACAGACACTGGATTATAGATACTGTAATTACTTTTTTTCTGAACTCTTGAGTTCTCTTCCCTATACAAATTTTAACAGATTGCACTTTTATCTGCGTACTTAAATTTTGGTTAAAACTTAGAAAATTCAGTGTGCTGCATGCAAAATAGAATCGCAGAGAAGGGAAAACTAAGGTTTATTGGCAGCATTCTGCTTTTTCATGATTCAATCTTCTTGTTTTTATGCCTAATAAAAATGCTTCCTTAATACCTTCTCTGTCTTCATTGAGACAAACAGTGGCCTAGTTAAGTTGAATAACAGGTAAAATAACCTGTTTTGCGGGCTCATAAGAGGCATGATCTGTTCTGCTCGAAAAGAGCTGAGCACCATGCCCTTTCTGATGAGATTCTGCATTTGTCTGTAAAGGTCAGCCATAATACTCTTTTTTTTTTTTTTTCCCTACTCTCCGTATATTTGGACAGTTTGGGCAGATGTCTGATACACATCTTAATGTTCTGTGATAACGCAAATGTGACTCTGATCTGTTTTCCATTAAAAAGAAGTTAATTTTGTTATGAAATTGTTCTCCTCTTCAGTCCTTGCAATGCAGATTGTGTCAGTAATAGCCTTTATGTTTATACAGGCTTGGTGAAAGCATTGCAGCAAATAATGCCTACAGACAACAAGAAACAGAACATGCAGCAAAAAGAATCCAAATGCAGGCCCCTGTGACCAACATTACTTCGGTGAGGTGTTCTTCATCCCGTCCTTCAAGTGATGAATCCACAGCTTCAAATATTCAGGAATTAATACAAAAACTTCACTCTGGACTAGAGGTTGGTAGAATTTGTATACCCTTGTTAAATATTTGCCACTCTTTTTACTAGGAGGGATGGAAATTAAAATCCAAGTGTCAGTCTGCCATGTGTGTATCAGGTGCGTTTGGTTTAGGTTGCTGTCTGCTTAGAATGTGCTTCTTTTTACTGAGCTCCTGAGCAAAATTCAGTGATTTTACTTTGAGCTACATCAGAATCTTGGACTCCTTACTGAGGTCCCTTTCTCCAGTGGGGTTGCCTATGCTCTTCTTAGCTGTCAGATGTGAAGGCAGGAGTCAGATATAATCCAGCTGCCTGGACTCACCGGGACACATACAAGGAGCCTCCTCCCTCTGCTTCCTGAGAAATAGCCTGTAATCAAGAGGAGATGCTGTGCTGCTTTAGAAAAGTGTGGTGCACCTCTTGTACGCCTAAACACACCTACCAGCATTTTCCTTTTGTTGGCTGTAGCTGACTCTAGCATTTGCAGTTCAGTTTTTATGGCCTTCTTGGAAAGGCACTGTTATTATTTCAGAAGACAGTTTTTACTTCCCTCTGCAGCAACGTGCACCACGAGTGAGACGCTCAAACGAGCACCGCATACTGTGTGCGGCGTTGTGGGCCGTGCTATCAGATACTGAACATATCTCCTCTTTCTGTTTTCTGTTCAAAGCAAGTTAGCTGCTTTGTAGCTGCTTCAGACTGAGTGATGGATTGTTGATTCTGTTTTCTTTTGGCTTGAAAGAACAGTATGCAAATTGGGAAAATGAATAGAAAGTTTCTTGATAACAGCTTGACATCTGTATTAGTGGGATTGCCTCCAGCCTTAGCTTTGCAACTCTCATCGCTTTTTTGTAAGTGATAAAACTGGAACTCGATGAGCTACCAGTTCCAGTGAGTTGCCAGAATAATAATGAAAAAGGTCAAATGAGTCTTCATTGACTTATTTTTTACTCTTCCACTGGATGCTCCCATTGATCGTCCTTTCCAGGACTGCACGTGACAGTCTGTGGGTGCATTGCTGTGTTTATATTCATGTAAATCAAAGCAGCCACAGGTGCCTAAACAGCTACTAGAGCAGAAGCTTCCAGTGTTGTGACAGTTCGTAAAGCTGCTTCCATTTTTTTTTTTTTAGGGAAGAAAGTTGTTGATGAATTGTTGAGTGATGCTTTTCTTAGACCTTCTAATTAGTAGAACCTTCCCTTAAAAATCAATATACACATTCACTTTAAATATCCAGTACTTCATTTCTATGTGTGCTTTGTATGTTGTGTGAAGCTCAAATGTGTGTAAAAACATAATTGAGAGAACACTTTTCATTGTATTACTGTACAGAGAGAATGAAAGGAACTTACCATCTTATGGTAATCATCTCTATGTCCTTTTGGATATTTTAAGTTTGCAAGTAGGAAAATAAACTACTTGTTTTGTACTTTAGGGACAGAAAAATGAGCTGACAGCTGGAGCTACGTGGGGCCTCCTGTTAATATGCAAAAAAGTTCTTACATAATGGTTCAAAATGTTGCAGAAATGGTAACTTTTCAGTAGGTGTTCAATGTATGAACAGCTGGCATAGTTTGCACTTGGTCATACATCAGCATATATGAACAGCTGCTCAAAAGTGGTGTTTAGTAGCACTTCCTAAGATAAAATATCCCAAAATCCCAAAGTAGCATTCTCACTTGACTCAGGCATATATTTTAATAAACACTTAGGATTTGTTGTGCCATATATGGTGAATTTTGTCTAGTAAGTCATTGGGTTAACATAATAAGTTCTGTTCTGGATAATATCCTGTCAGAACAACTTTGCTGGGCCAGAAAGCTATGGAGTATGAACAAGGAGTTTTAGCCATAAGCATTTGTGCTGTGAATGTTAGGGCATATTACTTTAGGTGTCCTATGAGGGGACTGCTAATTCTGCAGCAAAGATTAGACCAAAGGGAACAATTTGAGTGATGATTTTACCTTTTTATAGTGCTGGACTGACAGCCTACTGCAGATGACTCCTATTAAGCCTAACTAGTTCAATTAGTCATGAACTTTCCCCAAGAGTCAGGTGGATGTATTGGAGCAGATAGTCTCAGATGTGAAAATAGGAATTCAAAAAGCTAATGGACAGGTGGAGCTTACAAAGCTTACAGCTATTACCTCTCTTAAGTACATGCAGATTTACAGTAGCAGTAACTGGAAAACATTTCCACAGATGAAGGAGCCGTTGGCTGACCTGAGGATCTCTGACATCATGGACGTCTATGAGCAGAAGCTGTCGGCATTAGCAGTGAGTACAACCTGGCATGTGTGGGTGCCTTGCAGTCTGTACATTCAGAAAATGTTAATGAAAAATGCTCTTCCTACATACAGTCCAAAGAAGCCAGGCTGCAAGACCTTTTGGAAGCCAAGGCCGTAGCTCTGGCTCAGGCTGATAGGCTGATGGCTCAGTACCGATGTCAGAGAGCCCAGGCTGAGTCCGAGGTAAGTAGCAGGAGCTTCCCTCTGGGACTCAGAGGTGAGACTAACAATTGCCTTGGTAGTTTTAGCTGTGATTGCATGTGGAAACTATGCTGCTTATCTGTAAGCTATGCTTGCAAGTTAGGGCAGTCTTAATTTTCATCATAAACATCCTGTTTTCCTCTGAATTGTTCTTTGGCACAGTTTTCTTTAATGTCCTTCCTCTTAAGGAAGTCAACAAAACTGACCTACTTTACAGATTATTGTTTGTTAACCGTTAGTGTTAATTTAGTGGTAGTAATCTTTAGAATTAATAAAGCCACTTACTAAAATTCTCTATAGAATGTGCTGGTGTATGGAGAACTGTTTCCTGTTTGTGCCTTTTAATCACTGGTCAGAGATGAACTTTCAAATAAAGCTTGCTTCTGTGGGGTATGTATTTGAGCTGTGCATTGAAAACTCAGAATAATTTCTACTCTTAAAGGTTATAGTAAACACTGGGCTGCAGATTACTAAATTCATAGTTTAAATGTGTCATCATTTACTTTGTTCTTCTCTCTTCCCTCACATTGTCTATAACAGGAGCTAAAGGAATTTAGTGAACAAATTAATTTGTAGTTAGGTGAGAGAATTTGTTCTCTTAATGTAGGTGATGACATTTTAGTGTTAGATCTATGGCCTCAAACATACCTATTACAAAGTGACTTCTGAAAAAGAATTCTTGGTAATGGTGCATGTGGTTTTTTGTTCCTTTGTTTTTTATTTGTGGGGGGTGTGTCTTTCCATTCAAAGGCAAGAACTCTGGCTGCAATGTTGAAGGATGCAGAACGAAAAAATGAAGAACTTGATGATTTGCTGAAAGCTCAGCAGGTAGAATCTGAACGAGCACAGACTGATATTGAGCAGCTCTTTCAACACAACAGGAAGTTGCAGACAGTTGCTGAAGAACATGAAATACTGAAAAAATCCTCTGTTGATCTTCTTCAGAGGTAAGGCGTATAAGATCACTAAACAAATACTTCGTGTTTAAAGACTGATGATGTCCTTTATTGGATTAAGCACATTAGAAGAGCAACATAACATGCTAAGTCATGTTTTTAAGTGGAAAGTTCACTGTTTTTTCTTTCTTCTATATGCTTGTCAATGAGGTGAACTTAAGTCATTCAAGAACTTATTATGTTAAATCTAACATAGTTTAACATTCAGCTCTCAATGGACTGAGAACTGAAGTCATGGATGTTGAAGGTCCAGTTAAGGAAATAGCACAAACTTTGTATAAAAGAGAGCATTGTTCTTTAAGAAACAGAATTAACAGTGCTTAGTTTCTGTTGGCATTATACCATGCTCTCGGTGTCTGTCTTTGATTTTATACACTGTCTTGATTATATGCTGCAAATATTGTGGAGAAGCAGCCAATAACGGTATGTCTGCATAAGGACTTTGTATCTTTGATCAATTCAGTAGCAAATTTGACTGAAATTAGGTAAAAGTGAGTTAGGGAGGGAGCTGGCACCTTGTGTGTCCTGAATTATTTATAAGTGTTATTTTCTTTAGGATCTGAAGCTAAAAAGGGACACATGAGACACAGAAGTACATAAAGATAGAAACTAGAATGTGCTTTGGAAGAATAAAGGCGTAAACTTTCCAACTCTCATGAGCTGGTCTTGTCACTAGGTGTCAGCAAGGCAAAGAAGCTGATAAAACTGAGAGCAAATTTCTTGCTTAATAATGGGAGCAGGCATTACATTAGGCAATTTTGAAGGCTTATTGCTGCCAATAAAGGAGTCATTGAGGGAGGAAAATGTATAAAACTTTTGTCCATGATGAGATTTCTTTAATAAGTGTATAATATGGTCATTGTGGAAGTGCCTCCATTTTTGCTTGAATTATATGCAGCCATACACTTTGTGAACATGTATTTGACTAAGTCACATGAAATAAATCAGCCTCAGTCTGAGGCTTTAAATTCTCCAAAGTAGAAATCAAAGCTTTCTGATCCTCACAATGTCCTTACAAAGCAAAAACTTGCTTTCTAAACAATTTGCATACTTCAAATATACTGTTCCTTAAAAACAATCGTATAACTGACATCAAGGGAGAGAGTTTTTCTTTTGGTAGGAAAATAGGAAGATGTTTCCTTAGAGTATGCGATCTGTTTCATAAGCCTCTATTAAATGCACACTGCATTGTTTTCAGTATGTTCAGTTTTTAGGATCATGAGACAACTGGAAGTCATGAACTGACTCCCAGGGTCCCTTAAAAGATGACTGACATGCCCAAACTGTTATAGAGTAGCTCTATAAATTTCTAAAGGCATTTGTATGTTTTGTCAGTTCCTAAGTTTTCTGCTGGAAGAAGGTTGCTTCCTGATCATTAATAATTAAGGATATCTAAAGGATCCACTGAAGCTTGTTTGTTTGTTTGTTTTAATCTTCCAAGTCAAGCATTGGAACAGGCTGCCCAGGGAAGTGGCTGAGTCACCATCCCTGGAGGTATCTAAAAGATGCATAGGTGTGACATTTAGGGACACGGTTTAGTGGTGGTCTTGGCAATGCTGGGTTAATGGTTTGACTCAGTGAACTCAACTTTTCCATCCCAAATGATTATATGATTCAAAGTATGTTCATTACAAAAAAAAAAATTAACACACAGCTAACTACCACCCAAAAAATCATCAACTGAACACCCCCCTTTCCCAAAACACCTTGCTTGTAGCTTGAGTGGGATGATTGCACAGATGATGTCAAGTTGTTGGGGGTTTTTTTGCAAACTATTAAAGTAAAACTCTTCAAAAGCAATTATACTTCATGTGTAGGTATGAAACAACTGAAAGACATTATAAAGATCTACAGACTACATGCAATTCACTAAATAAACAAATGGAAGCAATGAAGAAACTAAATGAATCACTCGAGCAGCAGAATGACAGGTAAGTTCAGTCTAGTCTTTTTAAAGCAAATTGAAAAGTAAAACTAAATAGCACTTTAGTCTCAATTTTCAACTGTGCTTTAAGTAACATCTGAGAAGCGAAGTTAGAGAAGGCCAAAGATGCTTCAGGGTTGTTCTATATGTTTATGTTAGATGAGAATCCATAGTAGTGAGAGTCTGTGGTGGTTTATTTTGTTTGCTCCTTTATTAGTTGAAGGTGGTGAGGGAATACCCACAGACTTCAGTGATAGTAGGAAGAGAAAGAGGATGACCCAGTTCTTGGGTGCATTTGAGGGAGTGAGGAGGTGTCTTTTTGGTAGTTGTTGAATTTTTAAATGCTTTTATCATCCGAAGATTTTCATGCAAGTTTTCTCTTAATGTTGTCAGATCAGAAAAAAAAACATCCAACCATCCTAAACTAACACATTAGAGATTAGAGATACTGAAGGTTGGTGTTCTGTCTGTGGTATAAAACATCATTTTTCAACCATAAAACTAGCATTACTTATGTCTTCTTGAGGACTAATTATAATTTTTCTTTTTTGATGGCTTAAAGTAGAGGTCTGATAAACATTTCACCAATGTAACTAAGGGAATATAGGGCTCCTCTTTGACAGATTTTATTTAATACATTGATTTTCAGAAGATACCTTTAAAACATGCTCATAGGCAGACCTTGTATTCAGTTTAGAAATAAAATGCTCTTCTTGATTTTGCTTGCAAAGTTCACTTCATCCTTCCAGGCTCTTGCCTTGTCAGTAATCAGAGCAGTCCAAATCACTGCCTTGAGTTCTGATTCAAATGGAAAATTATGATACTGATACATTAGTTTGCTACTGAATAAATTTGTACACTTAGATTCAACATGCAGATCATTGTAATTGGGGAGCTGTTCTGATGAAAGCTGACCCTCGTTAAAGGCAGGTCAGAAGTGCAGTTATTGTAGAGATGTTCTTGAACTGCCACAAATAAAATGGAGACCACGGAAATACAGTTCCCTCCCTCTTGCTAGAGGCTGCAGCTTAGACACTGGTAGATAAAAAGTGGATGAACAAGTAACCAAGAGTGACAGCAAATGCCAGCTAGGCAAAACAAGTGACAAATAGAATATGCCTTAGAAATTAGGCTAGCTGATCACTGAAGAAGTAGATTAGCTTCACAGAGCATAAAGTGCTCAGGTTACAGCTATGCTGCTGGTAGATGACAGTACCTATATATTAAATGGGTGTGGAAACTAAATATTATACTAAGTCTGGAAGTCTGAGGCAAACCTATGTATGGGCTATGGCAATATCTTATGGACTGGTCATGTTTGACTATTGGGTGACAATTGAGATGATGTTCAGAATGGTAGTTTTTTATGTACAGATGTCCTGAATAATGCCTGAAACAAGTTTTACTAATGGTATTGCCTATTCAGGAGCCTACTAAAACCCCAGCATCCCTAATCACTAATGGCAGTGAATTTTGTTGAATGACAATTTCAGTTCTGTCAGTGTTTTGAATGCTTCGTGGCTGTTAATCAAAGGCAACAGTTTCTGGTTTTTGAGCTCCAGGAATGAACCTTTTTGATAGTTTCTGCCATAATCAGAGAAGGGCAATGACTGTTCCATGGAGAGTGGGGGGAAGGAAATAAGATCTATCTGTGCTCACACCCTGTACATTCGTAGGTTTTATGATTTGAAACTCTCGATAGCGACTGGAAATAATGCGAAAATCATTCTAGCTTCTTAGACATGGAAATGATGGCATATCTCTCTCTCTTTGATCATTGAAATTTGTTTCTCTGCACTTTTAGAACTGCTGCACAGTTGGTAGAAAGTGAAGATCGCAGAAAAGAATTACAGCAGCAGCTACAGGAGAGAGATGGCAAAATATTGAGTAAGTCACTTACTGAAAGGTCATTGAAGCTGGAGAACTCTCCACATTAACTAGATGTTGTTCTTATGGGCTCTAGATAAGCAGCTGTATCTCGCTAAGCAACTTGTAAATCTTAGTTGGCCACGGATATGTAATTTAATAGTTGAATGAAACAAATACAAATGTTAATTTTTTCCAAAGGATACATGAAGTTGATTTCCCAGACTTCACTGAATCTCTGCCCAGCATCATATGTCCCTTCAGGATCTTCTTACAGTGTGCCTTTATAACTATTTTCTGTAGGAACTGCAAATTAGAACAGCTTAATTTAACTATTCTGCAAATGACTGGAAGCAACCGCTAAAATATAGCAGTAGGTGGCACTACTCAGTAGTTCAATTAGCAGCCATGTTGAGTCTAAAAACAAAAATTAATTAAAAAAACACCTTGTTTCCCAGGGCAATGCAGTACCTGTTTTCTAAGTTTGGCAACCAATCTTTTTATGTGTACATTTTCTTAAGCCTTGCAACAGAATATAAAAGTTCTGGAAGAAAAACTGAAAACTCAACAGAAAGAAAAAACAGATATGGAACAAACTATTGATATTCTTAGAAAGGAATTAAGTAAAACAGAGCAAGCAAGGAAAGAACTGAGTATCAAGGTAAGGACTTATTTGCACTTGCATTCTAGAGACCGGAATTTTAGATATCTGTTTAACCGATGAGTTGGTAAATGGGTATTTTGCTGGTAGAGTAGCTAAAGATACTAGTCTAGTAGTGGACGAGCAAATTCTCTCAATTTTAATTGTATAACTATTGATTTTTAAGTCAGGATCTAGTTCTAGTGAGGCTGTATGAGGCACGATGTGTGAGTACGTAATGTTTGGAAGGGGGGGGGAAATCACCAAACCTGTAGCATAATGTTAAATAAGAGAGTGTAGCATATTCCTCTTTGGTAGTTTTGATTTATATAAAATGTGGATCAGCTTACTTTCCCTCCTTTCTCACATCCTGAATTAAACTACATATCCATGCACCAAAATGCACCTGATTTTTTTTTTTTTTATATCTTTGAAATTCTAATAAAAAATATTTTTATCTCTAAGAAATAGTCTTCTTTTAAAACAGAAACCAGTTTGGCTATGCCAAGTTAACAGGGTAATGTTTTTGGTTGTTTGTGGTTTTTTTGTTTTGTTTTGTTTTGGTTGTTTTTTTTAAAAAAGCACACAAACAAAATAAAACCACAAACAGCTAAATCCCCCAAACTTCAGTGCAGCCTACATGTCCTTGCCTGCAGGTAAGGCTCCATGTAAACTCACAAGGCAGAGATTCATTTTGCATGCAAAGTGGGCAGTCTGACAAACACATTTGTTGTATTTTCATTTCCTGGAAGCAAAAGCCTAATCTCTCCAGGCAATATTATCCAGTATATACCAAATATTTCCCTTGTTCTCAGTAAATATTTACTGGTCTGAGTGTTGAAATGAAATGTAGACAGCTTAACTGTGAACATTTCTGATGATTAAATAGGACATGGGGGTTGGTGCTTTCCCATTTTGCAGTGTGGCAGTGGCTGTAATCATTCACGTGCACCAAACGTACAGCTGAGAGAGATTTCTGAAATAAGCTTGTAATTTTAAAACTGCTTTTTAATTACTTGCTTAAATTCACCACCAGGCCACTCAGCTTTCACGGTACTATGTGTGTTTTTCAGTTGATAATGGAGGAAATGATAACATTTTGTTTGTTTCTTCAGGCATCTTCTCTGGAAGTTCAAAAATCCCAGTTGGAAGGACGCTTGGAAGAAAAAGAGGCACTTGTAAAACTACAGAAGGAAGAATTGAACAAACACTCCAATATGATTGCAATGATTCATAGTCTGAGTAGTGGCAAGTTAAGTGCAGAAGCAGTGAACCTCAGTTTGTAGGGCTCTGTTTTTAAGATTTTAGTGTTTTATACATATGTATGAATGTATGTAAAGATTTTTAGATCTGACTTTTAAAACATCTAAAATTAAAGTAGCCTAACTATCAATTCAGAAGAAAATGTGGTGATTGTGGAAACTTTGGTCTGAAAAAATGAGCTACTGTATAGCAAATAGGTCTTGGTAGAACTATTATTGTCTGTTTTGGGAGCTAAATGCAACTTCAGCAGGTGACTAAATATATATGTAGGGAAACATAAAGCACATAGGAGTCACTGACTTTTTTTTGTCTGTATATTCTTCTTTTGGCTGTCTGGCAAGCAGTGTGCTTCATAAGCTGAGCACTTTTATAGTTTAATCTTGTTAATTCTGGCTCTTCTGAATACCATTATTATTATTTGTGCAGTGTTGCTTTTTGATATCTAAAGTACAAACATAAAAATAAAATGAATTTTATCAATTAGAACATGTTACATTGAAAGCTCTTTTTATCAGCCTATTGGTCCAAGTGTTTCACGTAGTAAAAATGTGGAGGTGTTTCTAATTATGAGGAGACATGAATTTGAGCATGTAGAATACCAAACTTAACTGACCTTTTGGCAAGCAGCACCAATTAGGGAAAGCATGAGAAAATGCATTACATGAATGTACAAATATTTCTTAAATACTAGATAATACTTTGCTAATCCTACAACACTTGGTTTTATAAAAAGGTCTGCATTTTTTTGGCAATCCTCCAATGTGCTAGCTATTATCAGCATTGTCATTTTTTGCTGAACATCAACAGGATTTCATATGTTGTTCATAGTGTAACTATTCAAGTAACTTTGTTTTCTTTTTAAAAATGTACTTTCCTATGAAAGACTAGTACTAGGATTTGATGCATGTTTTTGACTGGCAGAACACTTTCGTGTCCTTAATTTAAATGTGACATGAAAAACACGTCTTTTAGCAGTTGACAGAAGTATTTCGTTAGTATTTGTATTTTGGCAGAATTACCAGAGCGGGGGGGGGAAAAGTATCTCTGTAGCATTATTCTCTTTATTTATGTCTAATTTGTAATGGCTAATTTGTAATTTTAAAATACCTGAGACTCTTTGGTTTTCAGTTGTGTAGTAGATGCGCCTTAGTGAAACTGTTCAGCTCATGTCTGACTACAGCCTTGTACGTTCTATTGCAATTACACAACATCAGATGAATTATATCTATTTTAACCTGTTACTGAAATAAAGTTTTTATAACTCATCCACAGGGAAGATTTATAGACATTGTTCTGGTCTCTGGGAAGACCAGGGGAATAAAAAATAAAATAATTGCTGTGTTTTCAGTGTTCTATGTATTCTGTTAAGTGAGGTAAATTGTAGGGATGACTGCCAGCTTTATATACAGCTGATGCAGTTTGGTTGCCTTTCTGCATAATGCAGTTATTGCTCAGCATGGTCAACCAAAAAAAAAAAAGGAATAATCAGAATTACTGAGTTAAAGGGTTTTGTTGGAATTTTGCAAACTCATTTAGGAAGGACAGCTTCATTAACCATATATCTTTGCTTCAGTCCAATGAGTTAAAAAATTTTTAGTGTCAAAATAAATTTGCAGACGTGGGCTCGTTTCTCTGTAAGTCTCTTGGTCATGAGGAAAGGGTAAGTAAATGTTGGGGGGGGAGGTGTTTGGGAATTTTTTTTTTTTCTCCTTTTCTACCAAGAAGTGCTCTAGTAAACAAATTCTAGTAGGAAATGTCAGGCATGTTAACAACTAAACTGATAAATGCTGGTTTGACTTTGTTGTCAAGTGGTGGAATGGCAGGGCAAAAATATCAAGCTGCTCCCCAGAGTGAGGCAGCAATAAGGTACATGTCTGCCAAAAATGATAAATTAATCTTTGGCATTTTCATGACAGAATCCAGAGTATATAAATAGTGATTTTATTTCCCACACCCCCACACCCCTCACCACCCCCCCTGGGAAAAATGTGCTGTTTCAGTATACTGTTCTAAGCTGAGTGGTGCTGAACTCGGGGTTGCATAGCAAATAAATGCATGGGCACATCAAGGTAGTTTGACAGCATTTCTGTGTTCTTTCCTGGCAGTGTTTTCGCAAATGGTAATGAATAGTGGCTAATGGAACTAGCAAATAAATTGATGCCTGTTTAAAGTTTTGTTCAAAACATGTAGCTCTCTCCACTGTAGAAAAACCTGGAGATTTTTGCACTTAATTCATGCAGAGAAATACCTGTGTTATGGGGCTTGCTTTTAGGCATCTTGATACTATCAGTGTTCAAAACAGTTCTCTAATAAGGTTCCCTGTGCAGTTTTAACATTCCTGTTACGTGCTGTATCCTGTGCTATTGGACTTTTTTTTTCTTTCCCCACAGGCTCCCTCATTCAGTGTAGGGAGCTCGTGGCACCAGCACAACAAATAGCTCTTCAACAGAGTCGATTTTTAATTATCTGTGTTGCGTCAGGTTGTCGATTTGCCTGTTTTACAAGCAGAGACTTTGAGACGTCTTAGTTCAGAGCATCCTTGCATCTCAATATCGAGCACCATAGTGCTACTTATCTGAAAGTAGCTGCTTTTTATTCTACATGAGCTGGAGAAAGTTTTTCCATTCATCATATGGTTCTATATGGCTTTGTACCTTGTTTCAGTCACACTGTAAAATCAGTATTTATTTTTCTGTAGTGTGCATTTTCTGTGCTCTCTGGATCACTTTTGTGTAGATATTGAAAATGATGAGATAGTAAAGAGTTTGGAGCTGATGCTCTTTGGTTCATCATCCTGTTGTATGTTGTCTTCATCTTAGCACTCCTCTTTAGTCTCTATTCTGCATTCTTTGATATTTTTCTACTTCCCTGCTCGTGGTTTATTTTAGGCTTTCCCTTTCCCCTGTTTCTCCATCTCTCCACCTCTCTCTCACCACTGATTCCAAGTGGCAGTGCCTACTACTTGCTATTCCCTGGTGAAGTCTCTGTCTTTAATTGAAATTAGGAAGGTTTTCTTTTGTACTGTTTGAATCTATTAGTGGAGTCTTTCCCACCTCTTTGATAAATTGGGCTGTGGAATGGTACTCTGACTTTTGAATTAAGTCCATTGATCATCCTCACCTACACAGAAGATGGGATGTGAAGCTTTTCCTGAACCAATTCCCGGGCTATCTTTGTCCTCCTCCTTCGCTTATCTCTATTATAAACAAGACAGAGCTATTGTTTATTATTATTGGTGTGGTCAAAATACCTGTGCTGTGGTATTTGTGTTAGTACGTGGAGCTTAATGTAGGCAAAAAACCTTTTCCTCCCAGCCTTGTGAAACTTCACCTGGAATTTTCTTAGCTTCAGGATCAAGTTAATATCCTGCACAAATGGTAGGACTTCTGAGCTTCACAAACTGAAAGTGTGGCCTTGCTGTGGTTAAGTGATCCTAAACATACATGCTGGAAAGTAGGCCTGTTTAAAACAAGCAATATAACGAACAGCTGGTATGATCTTGGAGAGGTTTTTCAGGAAGTACTTGGTGCTCACAGTGAGCAGTAGGATTTATTTAGTGACAGTATAAACAAAACATAAAATCTGAGTAAAGAAACCTAAAAACCACTTACGCCACAGATTCAGCAGTGCCAAAAGTGTTGACTGCTGGTCAGGGCTTATGTCTCATTTAGACTTACAGTTTTGATTCAGAGGTACGTGTCTAGTCCTCCAGGAGTTCTCTAGCAGTGCACTTTTCTGGAATAAGTGCAGGCCAAAAATGGGACAAACTCCACTGAAATTGTGACACCCAGCTTTATAGGTTGGGTTTAAGAGTTCATGTGAAGATGTAAGAAGAGGTTCTCAGCTCCTTTTTCTTAGAGTTTATTGTTAGCAGCCAAAGATCAAGTATTTTTAGGCAAGTACTTATTTCACAAAATATTCTTTCAACCTTGCAAAGTTGGTTTATATATAAATAAACTCCTCCATGCGTTCCCATCTGGTTACTTTGGAAATCTTCAGATTTGCTCACTGAAGCATGCTTCCTTTCCATCTCACCAATTTCCCTTCTGCAGCCTGATGAGGTTTGGAACAGTCTGCTAGCTTTATATCCCCAGTGACACATCCATCTCTCTCTACCACAGTCCAACCTAAATTGGCTCCTTTCCTAGGAGTATGTAGAAATGAGGGGTAACTAGTTAGGCTGATTATGTCACACTGAAAGCTGTACAGCTGTTAATGTAAATATCCTGATAGTCCTGGACCATGCCTGACAACAGGGCAAGGTGCTTCCCCACCTCCTGAATGGCAGCCTGGATTGTTCTGGTCACTTGGAAGAATTAAGCAACTGTTTCCAAGATGTCCATTTCAGAACAGAAATAACAAGGTAGTATGACTCATTTTATGTCCAGATTCTGTTTGATTCTGCCGTGCCTGAGTTCTCATAGTTGCAATATGTTAACCTCTTCCTAAGGAACAATCTCGTGTTCCTTTGGACGCAACCTTTGCCCTTTGACCTGGGATTACATGATGGTCTTGGCTGCTGGTGGTCAGCTGGGAGATCTTGTCTTACCATGAGTGATTCCTATAAAGGGGAATTAGTAAGAAGAGCCAGCTGGGTCTATGTGTGTGTTTCGTGCTCAGCATTAGAGTTGAAACTCTCCATGTCTCCTTTATGTGCCCGTATGGCTTTCTAACTGGGCTCTAAATGCAAGTTTGAGTCCAGAAGGTGGGGGTTGGGTTGGGTCAGGGGTTTTCTGTGGCCATTAGCTTTTGTCTGAAAACAGACAGGAGTTATGGGATCCCTTATGTGAAGTCTGTCTTCCTGAGCCATTATTTCTGAGCTGCATTAGGTTTGGAGCAAACATTGCAGCCACTTTGCTCATGATAACAGATTTTGTTTGTTTTGTTACTGAGGATGTCTTTGGAAATGGAAATATGCAAACTGCTGGTGTATCGTTATGAGAACTGTTGTGGTGTTTGCCCCACTACCCCATCTTCCCAGGAGAAATGTGTAAGAGCATCACTGCGTGCTGCTTTCTTCTGCCAGTGTCTTCCTTTCTCGTGGAGAAACCACCAAAAAGGGAAAACAGTGTAACAAATCTATTGGGGCAGCAACTTTCCCCTTTTAGCATTATGTATTTTTGATGCTGACTGGGGAAAAAAAGAAACAAAAAAGATGGTGCTGGGGGTAAGGCACCTGTCTGTGAGGAAAGGTATCTGGATTCACCTCCCTTGAGTCTTGAAGTGAATGTTCTGGCCTAGCCTGAAAAATGGACTGTGTGGACAAAACTGGCCACAGTCTGGGCAAGAAGTCCTAACGACAATAGGAAGTGTTCAACCTCATATCAAATGTGCACAGTTGTGAAATTGAATCCAAAGCTGTTGGGCTAATAGCTGAGCTTTGCACAGCCTTGAGGAAAGAAGGTAATGAAACACTTTATTTGGTGTAGGGAGGCAGAAAGGAAGAAGGTACGGAGGACCTTGAAGCATATTTGGGAGTGATCTGAAGTATCTTTTCAGGCAGTACACAACCCCAGTACTGAACACAGTATGCTGGGATATATGTACTGTGTGTGATACAAACCTCGGGGCTTTCTCCTTAAGAAAGAAGGAACAAGCCAAGGACAAGATAGGTTACTTGGGACTGGGCATTGTACTCTTGTTGCTTAGATGGACTTTGAAAGCACTGCTTGTTTTCAGGGCTTGAAAACATCTTTTCCTCTAAAAGCTCTGTGTCAGAAATGAACTCTTCAGTGTTGGAGAAATGTGATGAAGGTGGCTTGCACATTCCTTGTTGCAATGTGGGAAGCTTAGGGAGACAGTTTTGTTTGTTTGTTTTTCTGACATATTTTCTACATTGCTTATGCTCTGGAATAAGGAAAGGAGAAAGTGCAGGGGAAGGGGGAGATTGTGTCACCAGATCCCAATATAGGAGTGGAAAGATCCCAGATTTCCTTTACTAAGGTAACTGTAGTATTACTGTTGATTGCAGTTTTCTTTGAATGTGGTTGGCTCATGTTAAAGAGTCTCTGTTCTACGTCTGGCCTTTGAGTTGTCATTTAATTAAATTCCATAGGATCCTGTTCCTTGGGCCAAAGTACATCTTTGAAAAGGTTATCTCTCCCTGGAGAACAAGCATCTCATACTGGTGGGATCTCCTACATAGCAGGGATGGCTAGTCCTTGACTTACCCATATGTAGCTAAGCCTTTACACGAGAGAAAAAATACTGTACTGATTAAATTTTTTTTCAGAGTAACTGAGCTAACAATCTGTTTTAGGATTTTACACTGTATTAAGTTATTAAAAACTAATTTTGTAAGTAAGCAGCTGTTATTTTGACTCAGTTATCCTTCAGAATAATCTATCTGGGTGTATTATTTGCTTACATTGATACTCAAGTGTTGAATATCAGTTGTTTTACAGCACAGCCATGATGCCCTATAACCTTCGAAGAAAATATAGAGCTATTATAATTTAAAAAGCCACAAAGGCTACTGATAAGCGCCAGGGGGAAAAAAAATCCAGTGCTGCTCAGTTACAATATATTTTCTTTCATCTTGTTTGGAGGATGGGGGCCATTTCTTCTTGCTTATGTGTCATATTGAGTGCCTTAATTGTTTCTCTCTTTATCTTTTGAGCCTAAGGCTTAGAAAAATATCTTTGGTTTATTTTTATCATGCATCTAGCAATTGGAAATGAATCTAGTTTTAAAAGAAGCCTTTAATTTTCTTGCTTATATTGGAGATGAGATGAATCAATACAAGTTTTTTGTTGTGGCTTTCTGAGGCAGTGGGGAACCTCGGAGAGCTATTGTGTTCATTTCAGCGTCAGTTTAGGAGTTTGCTTCAGTACTGAAAAGCTCCAGCTCTGAAAAGCTCCTCAGAACATGCTTTGAGGTATTGTGCTGTTGCTTTACTTGTGTTCTGCAAAGGCCAAGTAAATGCCTTCGTGCCTTTCACTAGCAAGGGCAGAAGTTGTTTATATTGGTAAGGTGTGTGTGTGAATATGCTGGGAAACAACATCAACTCTGTTTAGTGTCTGTGACTGAAGTGCTGTATATTTTTAGGCAAGGTATGCTTGGATTGCCCAGTTTTTAGGCTGGTTGATGCATGCTACCCTCCAGGTGACTGTTCTCCCCCAGACTGCTCAGAGGCTGCTGCTGCTTAGATGGTGCTCAAACACCCGTGTGTGTGCGAAGAACCTTTGCCTGTATGTAGCTATTAAACAGCAAGATGGAATATCTACTGTGTAGCCTCCCTCACTCATTCATATCTGTATGGTTCCTGTCATTACAGTATCTACGTACCATTACCTTTGTGTTACCAACGGGAAGTCAAGATGCATTAGGGTAAACTGCTAATTTGAGACTCCTTATGTCAAAGGCTGAAAACCTCCATTTGTTAGTACATAGCATTTCACACATGAATGCACAGGTATGCTTTCCACAGCTCCAGAGGCTGGATCTCGGTGGCTTTGCCTGCAGCCCTGACCTGCAGTATTTCCGTGTGCTTCCACTCAGCATTTCTGTGCAAATCAGGGTTTCAACCTCTCGTTACATAGAAAATAAAACCAGTTATGGTGGTTACCTGGCTAAAAGTCGTGTAAATGGCTTGCTTGCTGTTGTAGTGAAGCCTCCTGGCATACTAATGCAGCAAGCAATTACTTGAATCTTAAAATCCTCTTTCTTTTCCCACTTCTGACTCATACAGAAGGCAGCTTCTGCAACAGAGTGGAAAGGGACATGCAGACAGCAGTGTCTCCTTCGCCACCTGACTCTGCCTTCCTCCCCACGCAGACCTATCTCATATGCAGAATGAGGCAGAGCCCCCAGGGGAAAAATAGCATCTAATCACAGCGCTGGAAGCAGAGCGCTTACGCACGCAGGTGCTGAAGCGAGGTCACACAGCCTCCAATTTTTGTTCTATTTCTGAAGCCTGGAGTACTCAAATGACATTTTTCCTTCCCTCTTTCCCTCCTGCTCCCAAGCCTTGTTTATTATAAGTCTAACTACTTAAGGCCTGATGATACTGTCATGTTTATTCATAAGTTGGTGAGAAGAAAGGATAGAAGCTAGACCTAAGCTGTAGTAGCTTACCAAGCCTGCTCACAAGGGGGATTGCAAATGACAGTTGTTGGAGGTGAAAAGCCATTTGGCTGAGCCCAAGCAAGTGCAAGTGTTGAGGTACAGTTCACCAGGTGATAACTTTGCTGTTTGTTGGAGGGTGACGTTCATTAAGTCTCTTCTATCTTTCCTTGATATCCTTCTGAGATAAAGCTGATGTCTTATGTCAGTGAGTCTCAGAGGAAAAGTATTTAAATTATCAGTGTTTTAAATGTGTCAGAATTTTACCATCATGTGGGATGTGTGTAATCTGAAAAGCTATTGCACTATAGCCATGGATAGCAAGGATGTAAGAGTGGGGTTTTGCCCCACGAGTTAAGAAGCATGAGGCTTGTATTACAGAAAACAATGTCCTCTACACCATCACCTCCCCAAAGCTCTTCCATTCCTCAGAACTTAAGGTAGAAAGTAATTAGAGGAGAGATAGAAGGAGTGGTCCTAATCTTTGGGAAGTATTTTCCATTCATTGAAGTGTGATAAAAATTTTAGATCAGGTAGCTGAAGTCTGGCGTTATTCTATGTCTGTTGTTCAGTGATAACATTTTCCTGGATTTCTCCCAGACTCATTAAACATCATCAGTTCCAGGAAAATCTAACAAGGACATGTGCCTGGATGACAAGTCACCTGGACTGAAATATTAAGCAATAACAATTGTTTAATACTGTTTAATACTGATGCCAGCAGGGCTCTGGTAACTTCTGTACTTGTGCATAGCCCAAGGTAAAGTTCAGCTCAGCAATTTAGGGCAAACCTGGTTTAGTGCTATCTAAAATAGTTGCTTTCCACAGTTCATGCATGTGGCCACCTTCCCTCTCATTCAGAAAGGTACTGTGTAGCAATTAAAATATCACAATAGCTTTGAGCTTTTTCTTAAACTCTACATATTATTCTTCTGTGGAAAGGTCTCTGTAATCTCTTTAAGGCTTTCTGGGGAAGGAGGTAGACTTTTCTCTCTTCCTGGAACAGGTCTGCAGTCTAAGCTACCATCTGAACCGTTTATTTTGTATCTAAACACCGCTATTTACTATAAAGGGCTCAACAACTAAAGTAGTACTTTCTGCATACCCTTTTGAGCTGATCTCTGCTGCGTGGCTCTGTTCTTCACAGTACACATGTTCTTCCTTCTTTGCAATGTTTTTATCTCCATAAAGGGCAAGAAAGGATGTGTTTATTTTTACCCATTTAGGAAGGGATAAAGCTTAGATCAGATCTGGGACTTCAGCGCTTGGGTAGCAACACTTACAAGAGCTGATCTACACAAGTGAAACTGGATTTTGTTATCTTGTGTTAAAGGCTCTGGCATGCTCATATCTTTAAAGCATGAAAAGCTAAATGTCCTCAGATTCAATATGCTTTAGGCAGGAAAAATGCTAATGTGAATGCTAGCTACAAGCCTGAAACTCCATAAACTCATTGAAAATGGTTTTTCAACGCTTTAAAACTATTAATACCTTGACTGGAAAATGTGTTTGGAGATATTACTGCACATTGAAGCTGCATTTTTAATAACCCTGCTTAGCAGAGAGAATATTGGCTGGTTTATATAGACTCAAGTGGGTCGATAAGTGGGTAACAGATGCATGTGACACGCTGGAAAACCACTTACAGAACAATAGCCAAGGTCATTCCATGTCATATCTGCAGCATGTGGCAGAACTGAGAGCCAGATCTCCCTGCTCTTCCAACCAGGAGAAATATAAACTCCTCTTCACAGAGCCATGCATAAGTGAATTGACTTCAGAAGAGAAGGAGGACTCAGGCAGGAGCTGGTTACTATGGCTCTATGCATTACTCACTCTAAATGGAGAAATCAAGCCAACAATCGCTGTATACATTAACTATATTTGTGTATGAAGGAAGCTCATTGCCAGCAGCTGTGTGAAGGTGTCGTGATGAAAATCCAACTTTGTTCATGCCAGTCAAGGACTTGGTGACTTTCATACATTTAAAGAAGTGCAGACTGAAAGCAGCAAAATTTATGCACGGTGGAATCATGTCCTTTGTCCTCCTCAAGTCCTTGTTTTGCTCTACACAAAAGTTTCCTCATCTCTGTGCCCCTAGTGATCACAGAACAGCCCAGGTAGGAGGGGACCCTGGGAGATCATCTGGTCCATCCTTTGATGGGAAAGGGAGCCTGGATGAGATTGCATAGCACCTTGTCCAATTGCACCCTAAAACCCCTCAGGAATGGGGTGTCTCCTGTGTCCCTGGGCAGGTTGTTGCAGTAGGATGGAAATGGCATATCATGATGCTGGCTTGGAACTTATGGAGGTGCTGGCTGGCCTGGGCTCTGGGCCACTGAATTTGAGAAAAACAACTCCTCACTCAGTTGGCTTCAGAGTCCAGCTTCTAGCTGGCTACTGATTTGTAGGGCTGTCATCAGAGCCACTTTCCTGTTGTCCAATGACGTTGGAATTGATCGGTGAGGACAAAATAGCTGTGGGTGGGGAGATATTTGTAGCACAACCACAGCTTTGTTTTTGTTGGTTACAAATTGAAAGTAAAATATTTTGTCCTTCCTTTGAAATTTATCCACTGAAGCAAGTGTTTTCGTGGAGTACCTAGCAAACTCAATTCCCTTATTTTGTTGCAGGCTGGCTGTCTGTGGCTGTCAAAGCTGGCCATTGGTTTTCCCCTTTATACAGTGCTGCACGAAGTATTTGATAGGTGAGAGGGTTAAGCCAAGGTTGTTACCACCAAAGACTCTGGCTAAAGCTCTTGTTCCTGTCTCCAATGCCCAGATTTTCATGCAAGTTGGAGCAGTGGATTTGGGTATGCTCAAGAGGTATTTTTTGTAGCTTAGACTCCAAACCAATGGAGCACTTCTGTTACCTGCTGTCATTTATAAATTCCACTGTTAAGGCTGAAGAGGGTTTTGCGCTTAAAATAGGGGCTGAATCTTTAATCTCAACAGAAAATAGAGCGTATTTGCTGCAAAAGTTTGCCTTTTGAAAATGAACTAGATTGTTGTGGTCTGCAAATCTTTTAATTAGCCCGAGTTCAAATTAATTAAAAACTGTCATTTAAAGAACTAAGCGCTTGCAGGTTTTTCAGAGTTCTGAATGATCTCAATGGAATAAAACAGACATTTGGAACTTTCCATATAATTAAAAATAATCGAAATCTTCTGCCTGCATGTATATGAAGAAATCAGCTAACAATTAAGCCAAGTTATTAGCAATGGCTGCATTTAATGTTACATATAGAGAACAGCATGAGAAATTTTAAATATGATGATATTGGAGATAATGCAACCTGTTATCAGTCTTCTGCAGTGGCTGTAATGCCACTCTTACAAGGGAAACAGGGCACACACAGGCTTTTACTGGTGGATTAGCTGTGTCACTTAGCTTTAGTCTTTAAAGGTTAAATGGCTTAATGGTTGAGTGGCCTGCATATTTCTGCTTGAAATGTCCCCCACACCACTGAAACCTTGCCTGCTGCTGGGAATGAGGGAAAACCACAGAGAACACTTGATGCTGGCAGGAGTCAGAAAATAGCATTTCTATGGCATTTCTTTGTGTGTGTTCTCCCTCTAGAAAAAAAGCCCTAACCGAGTTCTACTCCATATTAAAAGCCAAACCTGAGTAGAATGAGCTGCTCTGTGTGAGGCTTCAGTCATACAAACTAGGTGTGGGGCTCGTTAGGGGGCTGCTGACTGCTGGTTGTCTAAGCAGTCTCCAGTAGCTCTGCCCTTAAAATAGCTCTCTGCTCCTCAGTACTCTGCGCTTCCAGAAGGCCAGAAGTCTTGTGCAGGAGCCACAGCTGGTGCTCCTCTCTCAGTCTTCACAAGACATTTTGAAACGGGGACGTCCTGAAGGGGAGAAAAGCAAAAAAAAAAAAAAAAAGCCTGATAAAATGAATGAATGCTAGTGATTACTCATTCAATGAATCCAGGAAGGTGGAACTGGCTTTAAAAAGGCTCGTAGGAATACAAACAGATGCTTTAGTCAGTCTGTCCTCACTATACCGTAACATTAAGACTTTTTGAACACCCTAAATATACGTTTCTTGTTTCAGTTCAGTTTGGTTTCTTTTTATCTAATCTCTTAATCTCCTGGATCAGTGATGCTTGGTTGGAGGCTAATGGCAGCACCATTGTCTTATTCCTAACTGTAATTCTGTCCTTAATAAGTATTTTTCTTCAAGTTGAATACATAAATACTGAGCTGGATTTACTTAGACTGGCTGATCAGAAATACTGCTGGTGTAGGAGGATGATATATCCTCTGTGTATTTGCATTTTTAATACTAATGATTTGTTCTTATCATCAGTTCACGCAGAATTTTCAGCTTTTATTTAAGGACCCTAATCCTTTATTGCTAGGAAGACGTTCTCTTAGCAAGTGCAGGATTCCTTTTTTGGTATTTGAGATCTCTAAAGAAATTCTGATAGACACGGCAAGTGCTGAATCTTGAGAATGATGAATTACATGTCAGTGCTTAGTATGTTTTGTCATGTTGTACTAACGATCGAGGTGAAGTGTCCGTCCTGTTTTTTCAATGACAGGTTTATTTTGGGGAGGAAGGGGGTGTCTTCGAAGACATTAATGGATAAAGGAGGAGTAAGACTGAAACAGTATCTGCTAATTATTCTTTCTTGCCCATTTATGGTTGGGTTTTAGTCTGTAAACATGGAGCCACAAGTAATGAGGACTGCTGGTGTTCCCTTTCTGCGGTATGCTTTTTCCAAGTCCAGGAAGAGACAGGTGTGAAGGGAGATTACGAGCCCACCCCTAGACCATCTGGTCCTTAGGTGAGAGGAGGGACAGAAAGGAGGAAAATTAAGTGCTATGAATATGTCAAGGCATGGCTGGCTGGTTGTCACTTGGCTTGTTCTTTGAATGCACCCCGTGTCCAGCAGCCTTCGTGGCAGGCGGGTCCCCTCGCGCGTGTCTGCGCACACACGTGTGCTCCCCTCGCTGGGCCCTGGCTGCTGCGCTGGACGGGGGGAGTCAGACAGGAACCACATCCTGCGAAAGAGCTCAGTGCAAAAATATCTTTCCATTGCTGATACCTCTTCACTTCTGGTTCTGATAATGGTGCTAGGAGACACTTAAAGGAGAGAGCTGGATTGAGGCAGGCGTTGCTGAATCCCAGAGCTTGGCTGCTGTGAAGGCACTCGGGCTGCCCTTTTTTCCATGTCAAGACTTTATCAGTGATTCAGGGTCAGAGGTCTGGAGCTCAGCTCAGCACACCCCCGTGTGACATGTCACGCATTGTTACTGCTAACAAACAGGCTGTGGTATGGGGAATAGGAAGAGTGTGGAAGGTTCTGTTTCATTTTGTAGCCTCTTACCACAGGCTGTACAAAAGCACACATTCATACTCTTTTAACACTCGTTAAAACACACCTTGAAGCTGTAGTCTGAAAGACTGTGTCCTTTCTGGTTAAGGAAGCATTTGGGTGGTTTTTCATTGAATGTTATGCCCACTCTGAACAAATCAGTCAGACCTGTCTACACCGCATGAGTATGGGATAGAATTGGTGCTTACTGTTGGACTTGGTCTTAAATGTCATTTGGGTTACTGTTTCTGGGAAATGGGACTCGGTATCTGCTCTCTGATTCTTTCTCTCATTGAAATAAATTCTACTTATTGGTCTCAAACACCAATTTGCATGCTTTTTACCTGACAAGGCACAGACTCCTTGTGTGGCAATAGAAAACTGTAAGTAGTTCGGGTGTATTCAGGATAGTCTTTTGATTGCTGCAAGTAGCTAAAATTCAAGGCTGTGTGTCCAATGAAGGGTGAGCCAGGTTTCCCTGCAATGTAACCTGAAGCATAATGGGCATTGCTATTGTCTTTGAATGTATCTGCCTATTCTGTTTGAACCACAGTGCCAATTATTGCATTGCTCCTTATACTTAGAATATCTAAAACCTGTCCCTCTTGTTCTCGTTTCAGAATAAACTGGTTAAGCAAGAAATGACTTGCCATTAGTTTTTACACAGGTAAAATTCCTACTTTTGAAACCAAGCAAGCATGAAAGAGACAACCCAGCTGTTGAGAAGTCTGTCTCCCCGTGGAGAAGAGTGGGACTTGCCCTGAGGGCACCGTTGAATTCTTACAGTCCTGTTTCCTGGGGGTTTTTTTCTGGTCCAACAGCAAAGAAGAAGGACTAAGCAGTATGTTCATGATCGTGAAGGTAATCAGCTTTGTAATTCCACACAGAGAAAGCAGTGGGAACTAAGTGCCTCATTGTTTATATGTAGCCCCTACCTTTGCTTTGGTCGGGTTCCTTCTCCTAAAAATTGTCAGTAATTTCTGTATCACAGTGTTTTTAATATAATTTTTCTCCTGAGCATGGATACTTCTCCAATCTTGAAGTATGAAGGTGTGTCAGTAATGGATGAATGTGGGTATCCGGAACACACTGGCAATGCAGTGGAAATCATCTGCACTTTAGCTCAGCAATTCCCTCTCGGTGGTTCTGGTGCACATTTGGGTGAGGACAAGAAGGGAGATTTTCTGCTCTGGGAAATCCCTGTTCACCAGTTGCAGTACAAAAAGGACCAGAGCTTCTACCAGGACTAGACCTATATATAGGACAGGCAAGCAGCAGAATAATCCAACTTAAAAAATAAAGCTTCCTTTTCTATTTTTTTTATAGCATATTTTTCTACTCCAAGATAGCTCACATTTTTGTCAAAGTTCAGTGTTAAATTTTGCAGTTAGTCTTCTACTGTAAATTTGGATTCTCAGAAAAACATCAGGGATGATTTTTAAAAGATGATATAATTTTTTCTATAGCTATATAAATAAAAATGTTATTTTGTTGCCCTGCAGGAGTTATTGTTGAGATCTCGATCTCTCCTCTAGCAGAGGCAAGACTCAGGCACCAGACCTGCAGAGCAGCATCTGAAAAGGTGAGATGAATAACTATCTGCATTCACAGGGTGGTAAACAGATCTTCAATCAAGACTATTGTTTTGGTGAATAGGTTTGAATAGATGGACCTGCTGGGGAGCAGTTTCTGTGGGACAGGCTGGATAGATCAAATTCTGAGGTTTTCTGTTGAGTGAGTGAGTTACTCAACCGGGCTGGTGGTCCTGCCAAGTGAGCTGTTGGGTGTTTTCATGCTGCTGAGCTACTGATATTTAAAGTGAAGCTCCAGAGGCATCCACTGAGCCAGGGCAGATGTCCCATTCTTGTTGAGTGGTTTTACAGCAGTCTAGCTTTGCATCATCATACCAGATACATTATTTCTTTTCTTCTTTCCCTTTTCATTTCTGGACCATTGTGTGAGACTGAAGTGCCTAAAACTGCATATTGAGCCGGTACTTGGGCTTTGTACAACAGGACTCAAGCATATAAGCTGCCTTTTTTTTCTGTTCCATCTCCTTCGTTATTTTTTCCTGTAAAGATAAAATATGAATTTCAACTAAAAATAAATTATTTATTTATTTATTTATTTAATTAATTAATCTGTTTCAACAAGATTAGCAGATGCTGGGGAGCTGGTGTGACTCTGAAGGGACTTATGCCTGTAACCTCACCTGCTGCTCTTTGGTAAAGTCAGTCGTCCTCCTCAAAGGCCTGGCCGATCTCACTGATGGTCTCCCAGTGGATTTTGGTCTAGGCATGTGGTGCAATCTTTTTCCAACAGGTTTAATGGGTTTCTCTGCGTGGTCCAGCACAGACTTTTCTCACCATGGCCTCCCCAACCCTCTCTCCTGTAACTTCTGGCGTGTCAGCCCTCCCATCTCTGCCCTCCCCAAATAGCACTGAAGCAGTGGGAGTTTGCTGCAGCTCACCCCTTCCCCCTCTTGCCCTGCTATGCCTTTTCAGAAGCTAACCTGGGGTTAGACTTGATGTGCTTATCCAGCAAAATAGAAATTCCCTGTGTGGAAAAGAGGCTGAGCTTGAAGCACTTTGGGGGTTTTGCTGGTGGCAGGATTTCAGCTGTAGCATCAGCCTCTGTGTCTTGCTGGTGCTGAGCCAGGGTAGCAGGAGCCTGGTGTAGTGAAAGGAGGGAGCACCGTAGTGGTGGAGTTTACCACGGTTTGGCAGTGATACAGCAGCAATTCACAGGGTCAGTTCAGCAGATCTTCAAGGGAAACGTCTGTTTTATCTAGTATTAAGCTGTAAGGGTGGAGCATCACAGCTGGGAGGGGAGAGGTTAGAAAATAAACTTGTTTTCATATTTATAAATCTCTATATATGTATAGATATGTTTAGATATACACACAGAGGTATAAATATGTATGTGTGTGTCTCTATATATATACACTTATATGCACACACCAGCCAGTCACTCCAGAACATTGCTGCTGGAGAGAAGAATGTCATGTCCATTTTTGGAGGTGTTTAAATTCAGCTGACAAAAAGCATCAAGTCATTAGATTATGTGCGAAGCACAGACTTGTGCTTTTTCAGGCAGGAAGCAATACCTCTAGAGATAGATTTTCTTTAAAAACTCGCCTTAATTTTTAAAGGAGCTTTGCTGACTGAATTTTTAGTGGAGGTGACCAACTCAGTGTATCTGTATATCAGTGTATCTCTGCATGGAAAGAAGCAGCGTCTTCAGATTGCTGAAAAATTCCCTCAATCTCCTTCCTGCAGTGCTTTCCCACTATTTAGCGTCATGCCTATCACATAGAGTTTCTTCTGTCAGCACTAGCAATGTTAATAAAGTGTCCTCCGTGACAATTGCTTCACCAATTAAACTGTCACGGCATTTTCTTAGTGTAGTTTGCAGTTGGCATAAGGTAAACACAAGACAGCAAACAATCCTTGACTGAAAGTCGAGTTATGACTCATAGTTACAGCAGCGAAAAATTGAAAAATCACAAAACCTCTTGTATCTAAAAGGGCATAAATATTTTACTTCTTTCCCCTTCAGTTCCTCTAAAAAATAAGCTTCCACAGCAGCAAAGCCAAGCGATCAGCAAGGGCTATACCCACCTCTGCCCATACCTTAAAGGCAGTCTCAGAATACTTGAAGTTGAAAGGCAAGGAAAGGCAAGCTGTCTTGCAGGAGTTTGGCACCGGGAGCTAGAATATGTTGTGTCTGAAGGCCTAGGAGTATTTTAGGACAGTGCTGCCTATTGAAATGGAAATGTGGTTTTCAGGCTGCTGGAGCAGAGAGTGCACCGTAGTCAGAGCCTGAAGTAAGCTAATGAAGTACCCTGTCTTTGAAGTCAGATTGTGTAATACAAACCCTAGAGAGACACTTATATTTTTTTTTTCCCTGGCATTGATCAAGACTAAAATACTTCTGCTATTAGCTTCAGAAGGGCTTAATAGAATCGGTGTCTGGGCTACAGTAATTCTGATGGCGTGCTGTGCAAACAAATGCTTCGTTAATGAGCGCTGAAAAGATTTACCTGAACTACCTACACGCATTGTTGTTGTTTTTAACTCCCTGCCTCCCCGCAGTGGTTATGGATAATGCAGAACAATTTCAGTTGGGGCAGGAGATGTGTGGGAACCCCAAAACTCGGTAATGGCAAGTAGGATCTGTGATAGTTGGGAAAATGTTGCACCGCAGTTCTGAAAACATGCCATGACTCTCTGACCTGATGGGCAGGGTGGGATGCTCAAGGTTATTGGAGACTGAAAACTTTTCAGGGAGAGGTGGTAGGGTGCCAGCTTTTGCAGAAAGAAGAGTGAGAAGGTCCATGACAAAAACCTTCTTTTCCTTCCCTGGTATATCTTCAGAGCTGGAGAGATGAGACCATTTATTTAACTACATTCCCTTTTCACCTTCCTATTTTTTCTATGGCTGTGAGTCAGTATGAGATTGATTTATCAGTGCTGTTAATCTGCTCTCAAAGCACTGTCAGTCTCACTCCCAGAAGCCAAGCTCTCCCATTAAAACCCTGACCTGTTTAAACATTCTTAAGATACCGTAATGATTGAATGTCAGCAGGGGAGAGGCAGCAATGACAGCTCTGAAATGTTTATTATCCTAGCCCGGGTTGGGAGGGGAACGTGCCAATGCAGCCTGGAGCTGGGCACTTGGCATGGAATGAGAGGCTGAGGGACAGATGCTGCCACGCTACCAAGGCAGGGAGATCAGCCACACTCCTCTTGAGGTTTCGTGGGATGATGCTCTGTAGTCACTAGTGACATCCTGCTGCTCAAAAGGGAAGAGGTTTCAGAGGTCTGCATTTTGATAACAATAGATCGTGGATTACAGTGGCTTAAAAAGCACTTAAAACACTTTTGGTGGCTTAGGAATTATTTCCCCCAGGCATATTTGAAAGCAGATGCTTTCCATAGGGAAATTTAAATTTCCTTTCTACTATCACATCACACAGTAGCTATCAGCAAAGAATTAATTGGGGGAAACTATTTAAAAATATGATTCTGAAAAGAACGTGAAGAGGTGTCCCGATACCTCTTTGGGTTGCAGATGCTTGTGTCCAGGGCGGAGCACAGGCACTGCAGCAGGGGGAGCACAAAGGCTTGCAGAAACCTGAAAATCTCAGGTTCTAATAATGGGAATCTAGCTGTCATAAACACACTTTCAGTATACTGTTTAGTGCCAATTTTCTCCTCCTTTAGAAATGTAGCAGAGTGCAACTATTTTTAAGGGCAAGCTTCTCTCCCCCTCCAATCTCTCTTCGGGCCCTCAACGGCTTGAAGAATTAAACCATAATTCCTCACAAGAGAAAATACATTCACTTGTACAGAACAGGCCTGGTTTTTCTGCAGGGTATGATGTTAACATGTTTCTTCTGCCAAAACTATTCCCACATGGATGAACTTTTTCTTTCAAAGAGCATCCAACTATATCATTTTGGATCTTTCCCATTTGTCTTTTAAACAGAGACTACAACATCAGCAGGGACCACTGACAAAAAAAAGCCCCCAAGGTAAATAATAGGTTCTCAGTCTTTTTAGGTGCATCTTATGGAGGGATAGTCTTTCTGCTTGCTTATGGAGCAGCCCAGAGGATCCTGATTCAGAAGATGCTTTCTCCAAGCATCTGCATCTTGAACTGGTGTCCTTCTCTCTCATTGATCTTGCTTTTCAGGAGTGCCAGGTTATTACAGTGCACATTTCATTAAGAGGAGTCTAAAGGTCAGCTTTTGTCAAAGCCCAGCTGACTGGTTGATCTTTTTGTCTAAGAAAACAGAGAGGGTTCATAACTGGGCTTTTACAGATCCCAAATGTCAGCTTTTCCATATAAGACCACAATATTGACACTATCTGTGTCTAGAGCTGATAAACATTATTGCATTCCTTTCCAATATGTAATGTTATTAAAAATAGGTTAGTCACAAGGGTTCCTTATCAAAGTCCCTTGTTTCCCTAGAAACAGTGACCAGCATTAACCTTTCTAAAAGTAGCCCCTGCAGGAGACAAATGTCTTTGGTTGTCACTGTTACAAATTTAATCAAGGGAAAATGTGCTTCAGTTTCTCTTTCATATTAAAAGAAAGCAAATAAACTCCAAAAATGCAGGAATAATGTGCAGTATCAATTCACATCAGGCTAGCAAGGAAAATAAATTGATCACGTTTAAACCAGTGCTGGCCGTGTCCTTTTCTAAGCGACACAAGCATTGAAATTACGTAGAGTCAGTGATGGAAACAGTTGTTTGCAGCCCCAAAAAAAGAAAAGGGAGGCGTGGGAGAGAGATTGTAGTGTTCATGCAGGACTGATGAAAGCTGAATATTTGCAGAACAGAAAAAATGTAAGTGATAACAGCATATTTGTAAGAAGATGGCTTCTTCTAAGCAGTGTAGGTGGTAATGGGAATACTGTGTTTAGAAGCAAAGCTACTGGCAATGTGAGAGAGGAGCAAGAGGGAGAGAGTATCAGTGTGTTATATGCTCATCACTTAAAATAATCATATTCTCAGTTTTCACAGCAGATTAATGGTGTCCATAAATCTTGGTGATGCTTGCAATTTACCTTGTTTCAAACTACATGATCAGGAGCATCTGCTTGAGTTTACACAATCACTCGCTGTTCACCTAAGCTGCCAGAATCACCAGCTCTGTTTTCTATTTTGCCAGCTACAAAGCAAAAAGACGATGAGTTAGATCCGACATCGACATAGATCCATGCTGAGGGCACCAAGCACCTCTAAAGCAGCAGGCTGGGAAGCGATTCTGGTTTAAATGTGACAGTCAGTCAAGCTCTGGAAGGTGACACAAGCTGATCATGTTCAGTTTGAGCAGAGGTTCCTTTCACAGGTGTATGCAGAGCAGGACAGAAAACTTCAGCCCTAGCTTTAGCAGAGGGCTCTGCTCTGGAGGTGCACGTCTCTAACAAAGCAGTAGCAATTCTCTGTCTCTTGGTTGCATTCCCCAAATGCTAAAAATACCAAGTTACTAAAGCACTCAGATCCTCAGACCTGCCACATCAGTCTTCTATCTTTGAGCCTATCACTTCCATAAATTCCTGTTTCTTACAAACCTACTTTGTCTGTGCAACCTGTCCCTGTCCAGTCATCAGGGCAACAGCTTTAAAAATAGCAGACTCAGCATAGCAGACATTTTCCTTCTTGCCTGGTCAAAAACCAAACCACTTGTTCCTGTGGGTATCTAGGAATTCAATGAAGCTGTGGCTAAGCTCCCTCCTCACTTCCTTGAAATTGACTTGTATAAAGCCCTAATATATTGTCTTCCCTTGTGTCCAACAAGCATTATCCACAATATTTATTTTCCTTCGTGCTTTTATATTCAGTTTATGACAGCACCAAAAGGAACATATATATCTACGCATGCTGGTAAAAGCAAATCAGTCTGGCTGTGTCAGTTGTTTTGCTATTTATAGGTTGCAGTGAAATGAGACCTGAGTTACTTACGGTGCTTGTTTTACAGGAAAAATGAGTTTACGATAAGAAGGTCAGACATTGCCTAAACTTGGTCTCATAAATTAGTTTACTGAAGCAAAACACTCTCTAAAATTGATGCCTACTTTGTTCATTATTTGTGATTCACTTTACAGGCAGAATCAATACACTCTTAATTCTGGGGAATACCTGTATATGCCAAACCTGAGCCTATAGTCTTGGCTTTTAAACTCCTGGGCCCAAGAAGGGGATTTAAAGCCCTGGACTGGGATATGAGAACCCACATCCTAGCTTTGTTGCTTGAAGGCAGTTTGAGTCATGTAACCAAATTCCCCTATCACTTATCCCTTGTGCAAGAAGCTTTGATTTTCTTATTCCGGGGGAGTTACGTCTGAATAGTCTTAATTTACACACACACACACAAGCCCATGTTAATTAAGTTCTGAGGCACTTGGAAAAGCAATACTTGCCCCAGTGAAAACACAGAAGCAGGAAAAGCTTCTTCCATGAAGTCATGGAGCAAGAATGGTGTGGTGAGGGGCAGCCAGCAATGAGGAGAGTGTCTCTCCCCACTGACATTCCTGCCCCCCTTCATCAGGGCACAGCCACACGTGTCCCCGCCTTGGGCATTGTCTCCTCAGCTGGGACCCGGCGGACAAATATAGGCATGGAGGAAAACTGCTGATGCCTTTAAACAGTTATCACCAGTGACCTTGAGACAGGGGCATATAAAGTCTGGACGAGGCGGAGTTGTGACACATTCTGTGTGCTCTCCAGGGTGAGTACCAACCTCTCTCACTTTTAAGTGCGGGTGCTGTGCTTTAACACTGTACCGTGGTTTTGATGTGACTAAGGTTTTCATGTGGCCTAGTAGTAGTGTCAGTAAATATCTAGCCTATGTTAGTCATCCTAGGATGCTGCTTGAATGCTAGAATGGCAAATTCATGTTTCTTCTCTAACACCAGCACGTTCATTTAGCCAACTGGAGTAACTGTTTAGGGAAGTGTCAGTTCCCTTGTAATTATGCATCTGAGTGGAATGATTAGTACCTGCAAGTCGTCTTTTCTGCCTTCTATATCATCTGCAAGAGATGATGGCTTATGTAATTTGCAATTTTAAGCAGCTTGCTGGTCCAAGGCATTCATTAATCCAACCTGAGTTACAACCCTTGGAAAATTACTGGGCTCCCTTCAAAGCCAAGTGATGCCTGACGTTGTTGCCATTGTGTTACTGTCTGCTGCTAGTACTACGGTCTCTCTTCCAACAGTCCCAGCAGAGAAAGACAAAGTCCCTCCTTTCCAAGTCTGAATGCACCATCAAATTGTCAGTGGTCCTCACCATGCCACTTAATTTCATGCAACAGTATTGGCTTTCTACAGGGAGTAGGTGTTTTCAAGACTCTTCCACAAGTGATATACAAGGGCTGGCTCTTTTTGTTGTTAGCTAGAACATCTTTAGCTTTAGCCTTGTCTTTCCTGAGTATTCTGCAATTTAAAAATAATCCTATGTCCATAACAAAACAAAATTTCCAATTTCTTGTATCTGGTGATGGATTTGCCTCACTGAGTTGTCTGCACCTACAAGGTGTGCACTACCTGGGCTCCAACCTCTGCCGTATCTCTGAGCACACAGGCTGCTGAAGAAAAAGGGGTTCTCTCCCAGTTGCCATAGTGCTGCTTTCCACCATAACATACTTGCCATAGTGGTTCATCTTGAATATGGGGGGATGGGGAAGAGACAAGAAGGTGATAGCTGAGTAACTGTCTCTAAGAGGTCTGCAAATGGAGCTAGGCTGCACAGAAGTGGTTCAGAGCACTTTAGCGTATATTATGACTTGTGAGAACCTGCCCTGAGTCCTAGAGATTAACACTGCAGTGGCCCCTCTGGCATTTGCACGTTTAATGTGAAATGACACTTATATGCTCTAACGATGTTCTGTTTAAATGTATGAACTGATGTAATTTCATTGCTCCACTAGAGCTGAGAGGGAGAGAGACTCTGCCAGGCTGGTATTGAGTTGTGTCTCCAGCTGGGAATTTTGGTCAGTTCAGATCATGTTAAAATAATTGGAGATACTTGTGCTTATGTAGGCCCTTAATCTTTAAAAAGATTAAGATTTAAAAGATTATTTCTAAGTCTACAAAAAATTAAGGTTAATTCTGAAGAAGAAAATTTTTGTTCTATAGCAAAAAGACAGAAGGTATCCAGCTTGTACTGCTGGATGTAACACTTTGGCAGCTCTGCTGTCTTAGGGCTTTACGTTCCCCAGGAGGAATGTGTTGGAAAAAAGCTGCCTTGGTTAGCAAGGAGTTTTTATTCCTACCAGGATTTTCTTAGAAATACATTGAATTAAATTTTGAAAGACTATAGTGTCTGTCTTGATAGGGTTCTCAAAAAATTGTCCAACCGCTCTGGATATTGCACAAGAATTTAAATAAAGGAAGAGATTATACCTGAGGGTCAGTTATACAGCTTTGAATAGTGATTGAATGGAGTCTTGACTTTAAAGAAAAAAATACCTGAAATTCTAAAATTGTGTGTGTACACCTTTTAGCAGTGGAACTTCTTTTAGACATTCTCTGGACAGCACTTTGAGTAGTTTACATCAGTGTGTGTGTGTGTAAGTATTTATGTCTGTGTATGTAAAAAAACAAACAAACAACATATGTGTTTGATCACTTTAGAGAGTACAAAACAATCAAATTAATTACTTGGCAGTACAAACCCAGCAAATTAGTCTCACTGATACCCATATCCCCTGCTCTCTCTTTCATGATAAAAGGCTCCTAAACACCACGGCCTTGTCATTTTAGAAAACATGCATAGGCATTAAGCTGGACTAATATGTTCAAACCAATCTAAAACCAAAGCCCTTGCACCAATATTGCGGATACACTTGCCCTATGTCACGCCCTGCTGCAGGGGCAGACCTGGTGAATTCGGAGGTACCAGCAACCTGGGAAGCTGCACCAGCACAGCAACTCCCCAATCTGTGTTAGTCATGTTTTTATTAACATGCTGATTCCTACAATGAGAGGAGTGTCCTGCAGGGAGCAGAGCTGTTTCCAGCTCCGGTGCTGACTTTCTGCAGCGAGAGCATGGGCATATGTCCCTGGAGCTACATCAAAGGCATAATGCACACCCTTGCAACAGTTCTCAGTTTGCAGCAGTGAAGTCTTGCTCCGTATTTCCCAGAAAATGCCTGCCTGGGATGGTGCTTGAAGTGGCTGAGTGGCACAGCTCCAGGGAGACCGGCATGAGAGCATACCTCTGATCCAGGCAATTTTGAAAGGGGCCAGAAGAGGCCCCTGCTAAGTAGTTTTTAAAATCACAGCTTCAAGTGGTCACAGCTTCAAGTGGTTCCTCCTGCTCCTAAGCACCATATGTGCCATGAAGAAGAGATAAAATTCTCCTGTGGAGATAACTGTGACCCATGTCGAGGTTTTTGAACCCTGCAAAATCTGAGTGACTTTAAATACGCTGAGCCAAGGAAGGGTTTAGCTAAGGGTGCAGTATAGCTCCAAACCTGTGTATTTGTGATTAAAATTAATCATAAACCCAGGTATTTGTCATTCAAATTAATCATCACTTTGATCACGCACCTGCCATGTTGTGCTGAGCATTTTATATTGCCTTGGATCGTTCACAAAATAGACATTTGTTTGGGTTTTTTCTCCCTCTTTCTTTGGTGGATCAGGTGCCTTTCTTTTTCCTCTGTGAGCTGTGCCACCTTGAATCCTTGCCAAGATGATGGTCGATATGTCAGAGTTTGGGGAGGCTGCTCCCTACCTCCGAAAGAGCGAGAAGGAGCTGATGAAGGCTCAGACCGTTGCCTTCGATGGTGAGTTGCAATACCTTTGTGCTGCCAGTGGCTGGTTAAGAGGGATGAGGGTTACATCCAAGTGTAGTTAAGGAAATGCAGAGCAAAGCAGGATGCAAAGCCTCCTTTGTCACTGCTGTGCTGCTGCTGCTGGAAGTAGCTGGTTCAACCAAGTTCTGGTTCCTTAATTTGGCAAAGCTATTAAAAAACTACAGATAGTACAAAATAAAAATAATCTGTGGTAAGTGAGTAATTATTTAGATTTAGAAGCAAGGTGTATCAATACTGCTCTGCTAAAAGGGGAATCATCTCTGTCATTTTGAGAGAAAAACAACAGACATTGATGTTTCAGTAATGAGAGATTGTGTGGCCTGACTAGATGTCTCGTTTGATTTACAGGCTGTATGACAATGTGATGATAGCTTTTAATTTCTCATAATTTATTTTTCATGAAATAGGTTTATATGAGCCCTGAAGTTTAGTAGTAAGTGTAAATATGCCAATAACTTTAGCCTTTCACTATTCCCAACAGTTGCTGTAACTAAAGACCTAAAGTCTAGTGCAGCTACTCCAAACTCTAAAAAGGCACATACATAACTCAATGTAGGTTATTAATGTTGCTGGTTTTCAGCACAAACCTCAGAAAAAAATATGAAGGAATAAGGTTAAATCTGATGGCTGGCAGGCAAATAATGTGGGTTGAATTCCTTGCGCAATTTGAAATTCTCTGTGTGACTTTTTATCTTACGCCTTAATTTGGGCTTAGATCTCAGTTTCTCCATCTGCACACTGGTGATAATGATTATGGATTTCCCGTGGAGGCTGAGGCTTAGCCAGCATTAGTGAAATATTTTGACACCTTGTGTTGGAAGGATCTAGAGGAAGCTGAGCCGTAGTTTCAAAGGGAGACAACATTTGGGAGCCCTACTCCTTTTGTTTCATCAGGCAGTTTCCCAGCACTGCCAATCTGTTGCAATCCCAGAGGTTTTGTGTCACTTGTGCAGAAAAAGTAGCCCAGAAATCTCACTTAGGTAGGGATAATGTTACTGTTTGATGCAAGCCTGTAAACCCTCAATCTCCACAATTTCACAGGGAAGAAGAAATGTTGGGTTCCTGATGAAAAGAAAGCTTACGTTGAAGCTGAAATCACAGAAAGCAGTGAAGGCAAAGTGACTGTGCAGACAGCGGATGGAAGGGTACAAAACTGGTTTTGTCTGATCTGTGACTAACAAGGCCAGAGCTGCAAGTTCCAGAATTTCCCTGTCTTAGTTTAAGCTCAGTTGCCTGTTTCATGAAATGGGCTGTGAAAGGGAAGCCCCAGTAAGTGGTACCACATCAGGATAAGATAACACTCAGAAAACCATCAAGGGAAAAACAGTGATACAGTGATGGGTAGTCGATCATCAGCCACCACACAGCCATGGGCAGTCTGTGCCTGGAGGTTTGCTACCAGCCAGTTCTGGTTTGGTCCCCACAGGTAAAACCCAGGCTGTAGCCAAATTTTATGGCTCCTTTTGCAGCCATTCCATCATGTTTCTTACTTTTGCCATCTCAGCCTTCCCCCATGCTTCTGATATCTGTGTAAACAAATGATATTATGTATGGACTGAGCTGAAGAACTTCCCTCTACAGGGGGAAATATATATTTTCTCCTATAAGGTGTGTGAAGCAACAGAAAATCCCAGTGTTTTCCAGTGTTTCTGTACTTATTTGTCTTTGCAGACCATGACTATAAAAGAAGATGACGTGCAGACAATGAACCCTCCCAAATTCGACATGATCGAGGACATGTCTATGCTGACCCACCTGAACGAGGCGTCTGTGCTGTACAATCTGAGAAAGCGCTACAGCAACTGGATGATCTACGTAAGGGCCAACACAGGGTGTATTTAGCCGCCTGCATTTCAAGTCCAGACTTCATGTTTGAACGTGTTGTGTTCTTCATATTCGTTTTACGACTTTGATAAGTCACAGAACTGAGGGTCTTGCTCATCTTTTCAAGAAAGAAGTTGCTCAGAGCTGGCACGTGTCTGAATACAGACAAAATCAAATTAATAAGATGGTGCATAGCTCCTCGGTTTTGCTTGCTTGCCTAGGAGAGGTGTGGTGTGGGACATATTTTCTTCTATCAAGGCATTGGGGAGACCCAGTTTATTTTTCATCTTCTCATACTAATCTATGTCAACACCAGCCATGGGGATTTCTTTGCTAAGAAACTGCCTCAAGCTTAGAGTTCTTTACAAACATAACTTCTTTAAAGTATGAGCCTTTCTATCTTAGTTTAGTAGTTATATGCCCTTCATTTTCAGTGCTAACATCTGTCTTGTTTTGTTCTGATCTCTCCCTTTGTTCTGTATCTTTCCCATGACATGATTAACATAATTTCTGTCAGCACCAGAACAAGCTTCAGTAGAATCTAATTTTAAAGGGCCAGAATTTTTCTCTCAGCTTGCTGCATTGAATTGTGTTGGAAATCAGTCAGAGGAATCTATTGATTTTCCAGCCAATCTCTGCTCTGACTTTTGGTGTTCATCAGAAGAGTAAATCCAACTTTTTCCCATTTAAATTCTGATTGTCAAACACTTTCTGCATTTCTCTAATAATCCCTTTACGGACATGTATGGCCTAAAGCACAGCTTTGTTTGTAGATCACTATAGGTAGAAAGTTAAATTTGGCATCTTGCTTTAATCCATTTTCTGGTTGGAGTTTATTGTTTTTCTTGTAGAAAACAGGACTGAGGACTCATGCCAAGGCCTAATGCTATTTTTAGAGGAAAAGACCTAGATTTCACCTGAAACTTTTAGAATTTAACTGAGCTAATTTATCTATGGGCACATAGTGATTGTGCCCATTTAACAACTGGGTTTCTTTGAAGATTTTTGCCTCAAGCTGGACTAAGTACCTGCTGACACCAATTCCCTGAGGTTACAACTGGAAGCTCATTTTTCCTCAGAATATCCAGGGCCCAGTGAACTTGGACTGTCAATAGTCCAAAGAACATCTATAAAGATAAATTTTTACCAACTGTGTTTCTCCGAAAGCTGAAAAAGGCTCCACATCTTTGGAGTATAACCCTACGAAGTTGTTTTCTCTTTGAACGTCCACCAGAAATTGTCCGAAGGTTCTCACGTGAAAATAATAATGGGAGGCTTTTTTCTCCTCCTAAGAATAGATTTCAAATGGGAAAACTGTAACTTTCCATCACAATGCCCATTTTCAAGAGGAAACAAATCTTGTGGGGCAGTAAGACAGAAAATCAGATGTAGGTCTATTTGCTGCTCCTTTGTTTTACTGAAAGGGATGTTTCTGTTTCCGGTTGACATCCCAAAACCACTTTTGCCCTTTTGAAAACTTCCATATCTGTAGTTTTGGTATCGATTGCCACTAGAAAGTCAATTAGCAGACCGGTATCTTCAGAAATTCAAATCGAAGGCTGAAATCCAAACCCAAATCAGAAGCTGGCAACACCAGGTCCTACTTGGTTAACTATGACTTTTTACTTATTCACTGAAAGGGTTTTTTTTTCTACTCTTATTTTGTGTTCCTCTCTAGACCTATTCTGGTTTATTCTGCGTGACTATAAATCCCTACAAGTGGTTGCCTGTCTACAAGTCGGAGGTTGTTGCTGCATACAAAGGGAAGAGGCGCTCAGAGGCTCCTCCCCACATCTTCTCCATCGCTGATAACGCGTACCACGACATGCTGCGGAGTAAGTGGCACTGTTTGCTCTCACACTGGGTTTTGCTTTAATTAGCTGATGGGTTGTACCGGATGGAAGTTTGTGAGAGCTTTTGCAGCGTGTAACAAGTGTGAAAATACTCTACAAGCAACAGGGCTTGGCAGTCGGCTGATTCTTGTTTCGTTTGTCTCTCTCTCTCTCTCTCTCTCTCTCTATATATATATATATTATTTTTCTTAAACCCCCCTGCCTTTTACAGTGGTACTTCTGGTAACAGTAAGCTCCATACATGGATTTATCTGTAAGGTGCACAAATTTAGCTGTCTAATCTGGGTGAATCCATATCCAGAAGCAGTTGTAACAGAAAGGCGCCCATGTCCCAAATGTCTGTGTTTTCCCAACCTCAAAAATACACTTACTGTCAATTTAGGCTCTGTATTCTAACACTGATAAGATGTATTCATTCCAAGGTTAGTGAAAGCCAGCTAACGAGAGTGCTGTGCACTCACTTGCACAGTACTTGCCACGGCTCATTGTCACACCATGTGCTGTGGCTCTGGGCATCAGTTCTGTGGCACTGAACCTCCGATTTCCCTGCGGAATTTTCTCACCCTGACCCTCAAGTTACTGGGAAAAAAAGAGTTTATCAGCAGGGGGCAGCAGCAGTGTGTTAACACCAGGTCCTTCGAGGCGACAGCGTAAATCCCGAAGAGGCTTGACTGGAACACATTCTGCTGTTACCTGGTTTTAATAAAATGGAAAGTGCCTCAGCTGTGAGGGGACAGAAAGTGCTGGGCAGAGGGGATGTGTGTGTGCCTGCAAAGAAAAGCCCTTTTATCAGATAAGACTATCCAATATGTAGCCTGCCATGATGACTGGGATTTTAAAAAGAAAAGAGGAATTGAGGTGCAGTGACTTGGGAAACTGCCATGATTTAGCATTTGCTGAACTTAATTAATAATATATTAACGTTGCAAAGTGTTCTAATAAATGCTTGTTTCTGATCAGGCCATTAGGCCTGGACAATAGCTTGCTTCATTCCAGCATTGTAAGGAGTGGCCTGTGAAAAACCAGCAAAATTACTTTGTTGGTCTGGTATTTAAGGAGCAGAAGGGTCAGATGTGAGCAAAGACACACCCAGGAGTAAGAGAAGAAACATTTTGGTAACAGGAAATTACTTTCTTTATTATAGTTTCCCAGACATAGGAGAATGTATATGACTCACAGGTCTTTAATACTGATTTGAACAAAATTCAAGAGAAGTATTAAGGGCAGGGCTTTCACTGAAGGAGGTCATTCGAGGTGATACTAGTTTTTATCTTTCTGTCTCTGCTTCATATGATTCTCTACTGTCCTTGAAGGACTGATTCTGGAGTAGTTCGTACTCATTTACAATTATAATAAGCAATTTGCACACCCTATTAAGTTTGTCTCCTTTTTTTCCTCCTCCACAGATCGGGAGAATCAGTCTATGCTGATCACGTAAGTGTTTCTTTTTTGACTGATACGAGACTCTGTTGCTGTGAGAAACTCTGAAGAAAAAGAAACCTGAAGTAAAATACAAGTTGACTCCTGAAATCTCAGCTAAATCACCTGGAACTTGATTCAAGTCGAGTAACTGGCAATTTGGCCATCTGATGGTTAACTTGAGCTCCATGAGAAACTAAGGGTTTGGTGGAGGTTGGCCCATTTCTGATCCCCATCCAGTGTTCGTTCCAAGAAACCATGACAACTCAGTAGGCAGTTAGAGAAGCTTCTTCCAGGGTTAGCCCTGCTGCAGCTGCCCTCTTCAGAACCCTCTTCAGCTGCCCTCTTCTTTTCAGTGTGGTTGCTCTTGCTGCAAATTATATTTAAGAATGTTATGTAGATGCATCGAAAGAGAGGGAAGTGACCAAGGTAGAGAGAAGAGGTGTGCCATTTACTGGCAAGCATGAAAGATGGAGACTTGAGGGTGTCTCTACACAGTCATATGTGTTCCTGGGTAATGCTGGCAAATTATTGCAGATTTGCTGTACTTTTTCTAACTCATTAGCTGTATATAGGTCTACCTCAGATACTCAGTCTGGAAGTTTGCAATAAAACTTCAAGGCTTAAAGAAATCTCAGCAGGTTTGGACTGGACTTCTGAGCCCAGTCACGTGAAGAGTGAGCCACTGCTATCATAGGAATTCACCTCTTCATTCAGTCAATTTGATGTGATTTCCATGGAAATGGCCAAACAACAGGCTGCAGAGGTCAGAGTCAGTGATTCTGAGAATAGCCTTGAGGGGAGGAGCTGGCTGGAAAGGGGTTGAAAGGATGAGTTACAGCTGTTTGAGCAATGCCTATGTTGACTTCCTCCTTCTAGCGGAGAATCTGGTGCTGGCAAGACTGTCAACACGAAACGTGTCATCCAGTACTTTGCCACAGTGGCAGCCCTGGGTGAAACTGGTAAAAAGAACGTAAGTCTGCCAGTGGCTGTCTTATTTCAGGCTCCCAAGGTTGCCTTGTTGTGTACAACTAACCTCACAAGTTGCAGTACTGACAGCATGCCGTTCTGAAGGTAGAGAGGCAATGCACAGATGAACTTACCACACTCTAGATGGAGCAGAAAACACTCTCCTGTTTCTGGACAGTTGCTTGTTGCTGGTGCTCTTTTTTCCAGGAGTTTTAGGTTTTGTGTGTGCTAAATTTGCTTCTGATTGTGTTTAAAGCTGGTCAGAAGATGGGGAGACTGTAAAGATTAAGAAATTTTTTTTTTCATAAGGAAAATAGTCTTCAAAAAGACTAGAATTATAACTTCTCAACAAAATGTCTGTTGTGGTGAAAGCTTTTCTTTATTCACCAAAAAATAGGAATGTTTTGACAAAAGATTTTTTTTTTCAATCAGCTTTTCTGTATCTCTGTTTGGATAAGTGCTGTTTTTCTTATAAGTGCTCTCTAAGGTTACAGTGAATACTGTATTCATGCTACTTTTCATCTTGTGTTGCTATGAGCTTCTTTGCACTTGAAGGCTCAGTGCTCTTGCATGGTGAATTAACTGACTTTTATGACCTGTATTTGTAAGACCAAAACTTCAGCCAGGCTTTGAGTCTATACACATAATTCACACCACCAAAGTCTAATCCACATTCATCTGAGGCCTGCAAGGCTTTCTTGACAAATGACTGAGTGATCCAGAGCCAGCTTTCTGCATGCAAACATGGTTGGTGCTCATGGTGGTTTCGCTCTGGAGATGAAGGAACCAATGAACCAAAACACCAACTAACTGGACAGGGAAAGGAGGCTGCTGCCAGATGGCAAGAATAAAAGGGTGTAAATTCAAACAGACAAGTTTTAGGCAATGAGATCATGCTGCACTTTAAATTTTGGATTATTTGGGGGAAAAAAAGGGTGATGGTAATGAAAATAAAATGCAATCTGGGCTGATAAACTACATGGAACATCTTCCAGCTTCAATATCTGTTATTTGCACCTTTGTGATGTATGGTTAATACAAAGTAACCGCCACACATGATTTTTGAAGGCTTCAAAAACTACTGCTGGTGTGTTGGTGCTCACAAGACAGCTAACCTTGCTAATCTTTATCTTTTGTATTGTTCTTCATAATAATATTTACATTCTCTCTTTTTTTTTCCTCTCCATTGTGTTTCTGCTTTGTCAGCAACCCTCTACCAAAACCGGGGTAAGTCATCAGCCTTGCTATTTTACCTTTTCCATGCCAAAATGGTACTGGGCTCTGTCAGATGTGTCACAAACCTCAGCATTTCACTCTGTGTGGTTCCCCCAGTGAAGCATCCCCGGAGCCCAGGCAGACAAAGTCATTCGCTTCAGCAAACTGAAGTCTGTGCCAGTGACAGTTAAAGCTTTTCTCATCCCCCCAAATCCCAAATACTACAAGCTCTGAGTGCTTTCAAATCTAATGCATTCTAGGCTTGTCACTGTCTTCAACAGCCCCTCTCCTACACACATTGACGCCAATGTCCCCACTTGCTCCACAGTACATGGGAAGATACACTGACTTCTTTTGCATGCAGATGGCACAAGATGTGAAAACTACAAAGCAAAACAGTAGGGAGCAGCAGAATGTTTGAGGCTTTTTAAGCACTTGTAATTGCCTGATGACCTTGCTGTTATGCCATTCGCACTGTGCCACCCCTGGGGTGAAGCTAAATAAATCACTTTGCTGTAGAGGCTCCACTCTGTAAGTGAATGCATGGCTGAGGTATAGTTGACAGCTGACTCTGTGGCCTGTAGGTTTCTCAATAGTATTTCAATCTTGATTCCTAGGGAACCTTGGAGGATCAAATCATTCAAGCAAACCCAGCCCTAGAAGCTTTTGGAAATGCCAAAACCCTGAGAAACGACAATTCCTCGCGTTTTGTAAGTCTGTAACATAATGCAGTGATGTCTAATTCAACAATGGCCAGTTAATAATATCTCTGTCATAAGCCCTTCATAAATTGCTTCACATTTTACCCAGTAATATGATTGGATTTCCACACAGAGAATGACTAAGTAGAATCTAACAAAAACAAAAACAAACAAACAAGCAACAACAAAAAAAACCCAAAAAAACCCAAACAAAAAACCAAACACGAAAAAAACCCCAACACCTAAAACCAAACCTACTGAAAGGATTGAAAAATAAAAAGGAACAAAGAAAGATCCACCCTGAATAATTTTTTAAAATGTTTAAATTGTTTAAAATTAACAGGAGACAAGCAAAGCCAAGTTTTAGGAAGCCCTCTGAACAGGAAGGGCATATCTTCTCTAGGACTGCCTCTGCTACATAGCCTTATTTTCCTACCATATTTTCTTCTAGCCTAAATCACTCCCCCTTCCTATAATAACACTACTTCGTCACTAAGTATCAGAAATACACCACAGTCCCTGCTCCATTTGACATTATCCCTCTCTGCAGACCCACACATGCAGCAGTACTCCTACTTTTGATTCATAACATCTACCTTTTTGGCTCAGTAAGCTCCCACTGCTTGTCCCTCACTGCTGACATGACCTTGGGCCTCTCCTCCTTTCCATTAGGCTTGCAGTACAGCAATAGTTTGGGAGCTCTGCCTCTGCTACGTTTGGTTGACGTTGGCTCAGAACTCCAAAAAGAATGGCATGAGGATGACAGCCTGAGTTTGGAGCCCATGCTTCCCTAACAAACCTAGCTAAAAATTAAATTGGAAGGTGTGGTTGTAAGCATCTGTGGAAAGCTACACAACTGTATAAGGAGCTTGTCAGTTGGAACAGAAATTAATTATTTTAAAAAGTTTATGTGTTTGAATATGAGAAACTAAATGAAAACTACTAATTTTTTATGAATTGGGATGCATTAATATGCAAATTTAATGGGCAAAGCCATGTAAAATCACACCACCCTTCTGACATAAGTAGCTGCGTATAATTTAGGACTCCAAATGAGGAGAAGCCAAAGAAAGGAGCTTGTGTCCCTTAAGTCCAGGCTTATTGCTCTGAGTCCTGTGTTACAGTAAACCTGCATCATGCAACTGGAAGCAGTGTGCTTTCCTGTATCTTAGCCTGGCAGATAAGTATACTGTTATCCTTTCTCCACAAGCAGATTACATGGCTATATGTACAGAATTAGACTTGGAGAAGAACAGTATCGTTGCTGGATATTTCTCATTGAAAATCCGTCTGTGCAAATCCAAGGAGTTGGCATGAATTGATTCTTTGGGCCGTCAAGCAGCATCCTTTGTTTCCCTTTGTGTATATTATATGCACTAATTAGAATATTCTTCTTGTGAATTAGGGTAAATTTATCCGAATCCATTTTGGAACTACAGGCAAGCTGTCATCTGCTGATATTGAGATTTGTAAGCAGAAAACTCTCTCCTTTTTAAAAATACAGTTGCTCATCTGAAAGCTCTGAGAGCCTTTCTCACTGAATTTTCCTTTGTGCAACTAGATCTATTGGAGAAGTCCCGAGTGATTTTCCAGCAACCTGGCGAAAGAGACTATCACATCTTCTATCAAATCCTGTCAGGAAAGAAACCGGAGCTACTAGGTGAGTGTTATGTGGATCCAAGGCCTTTAATAACCAACCTTCAACTGAATGGACAGTGGCTAAGGAGGAGTTGGGGTAAACTCATGTGCAGAAAGGCCCTTACACTTCTACTTGATGAAACTGAACTTCCACTGTCAAATACAATCTTTTAGAGATACTGTTCCAGTGGCAGCAACAGAGACCATTTTTCTAAAGTTTAAGACTTTTAAAACATAGCAGTATAAAGGCAAAAAGTGTCACACTGAATTTCTGTAATCCAAGGTCTCAAAACATCTGGAAAATGCTATGCGTCCAAAAGCATTCGTGGTGATAAAACTTTAATTATCCAGATTTTCACATATGAGAAGATCTGCTTATAGGTCTGTGAAGAAAAGTTAGTTTCCTCTTTCTGCCCCAAGCGACAAAACTGGCATCCCAGCATGCTGTGTAGCAGGAGAGAATGTTCAAAGCTGCTTGCTGCTGATTATGTGGTGATTACCCCTTTCAAGATTCCCCTGGCTAAATGTGGTCCCACAGACCCACTGCAGAAGGGCAGAGAGAAGCTGAGGTCTCTGCTGCCGTCTCCTAATGCTTTGAATAAAATCTTCCCTAGTTATTTAAGTGATGTGGTTTGCTGACTTCAATTTGTGCTCTGAAGGAACACATTTTATGAAACACATTGTGGAGTCACTTTATTGCTCTTCTAAACTCCCACTAGGCTATAGCAACCATGATCTCTTTTGAAGTCTTATTATCCTGACAGTGCTTAGTCAAGTCCCTAACACTCTTAGCTTTATGTAGCCTAACTAATGACAATTACATTACGGGAAAGATTTCAAGGAAGCTGTGCTCTGAGATTCCTGTGAGAATCCCCGTGCTGGGAAAATATGCTCTTTCTCATAAACTGTCTGTATACTCTACAACAGCACACACCTTTCTGGCCAGCATGAGCAAGTCTGCAGGCTCTTGAAGAGGCTGAAACCAATAGGGACTTCTGTTTTGTAGACAAGAAATGTATGTGCTTGTATATAAACATATACATATCTAAATATGGATAACTATAAATACCAATAAGTATAGACAAGTATAAATGTAGGTAAATGAATATATAACATAGTGACTACATAGCAAAGTGAGATAGGCTTATAGACAATAAGATTTTATATAAACATATATTGATAGACATATTTACATGCATACATGCATATTTGGACATGTAGTACACACGTGTGCATGTATACAAAAGATTGAAATCTATAGCAAACCTCGGTCTGCTGCACGTGGGAGAAACTTTCTGTTGATTTAAGGAAGCAGGTCTCTGCCTGTAGTTTTGAAGCCAGCTAGCTTTCTAGAAAATAAATCTGCATTTGTGGGTTTTGATGTGAAGGCAAAGGAAAGGGGAGAGAGAGAGCAAGCTGTATTTAGACTTTTGTTTATCAAAAGGCAAGTGTCTTCTGCAAAGAGTGATGGAAGTCACTATTTTGTGAGTCTGTTATAAAAAAGGGGAAACTATGCACATCCTTCTTGTCTTGGTTCATACTTCTGTCTACTTAGATGATATTTTTACCCCTACAGGAACACAAGGCAGAAAGTAGGGCTATGCAGGAAATTACAAACTCAATGTACTACAATACATGCTTAATAGATGTGTATGCAGTATTCCCATACTCTTTTTATTCACATTTTCTCTAAATTATCATCTTCAGACTAAAACAGTAGAATAAGAGAGTTGGTTGCTGCCCTGCAGTTGTTGAAAAAAAACCCAACCAAACAGCCCAGTTGTGCAGAGCAAAATGCATATTCCTGTTGATTTTTTGATCTCCATCATTGAAGTTAACCTGAATGGATGGCAGTTTTGACCTTGGCAGTTCTTTTACAGATATGCTACTGATATCTACCAACCCATATGACTACCACTTTTGCTCCCAAGGAGTAGTAACAGTGGACAACTTGGATGATGGAGAAGAATTGTTGGCAACAGATGTAAGACTGCATGGATTTGACTTTGGGTTCTGTAGATCAGGTGCATGTGGGGAGGAAAATCTCTGGGAGGAGCCTAACTTCTGTCACTGGAACTACTAAAGAGAAAGCAGAAATGGGTCTTAATTTTATTCAGATTGTGGGGTCATAAGACTGGTAGACTATTATGCTTTTGAATCTGGCCTTACTCCATGTGCCCATTTGCACAATGTTCTTTTAATTTTAATTTATAAAATGCTGGATAAAGGGAACTGTTCCCTCGCTCCCAGCCACTGCTGGGTCTTCAGGGTGTTCCTGGGGCTGCTTTGGGAGATAACATTCTTCAGCAAAATAGTAATATCTGCCAGCAAAGGTAGATTGTGGGGCTGCAAAACACCATTGCTTTTGAGTAGGGAAGTGAAAAAATACCTGTGTTTCCTTTTCACAGCAAGCCATGGACATCTTGGGATTTGTGCCCGATGAGAAGTCTGGTTCCTACAAGCTCACGGGTGCCATCATGCACTTTGGGAATATGAAATTCAAACAAAGACCCAGAGAAGAGCAGGCAGAGGCTGATGGCACTGAAAGTAAGAATAACACCTAAAATTTCTCCTCACCTTCAACACTCTGGCATGTATCAGGCAGTGTGCTGAGGCAGCAGCAGCCTGTTTGCTTTGTTCTTGCACATTGTAGCTCCCGCTCAATCAAGAGTGCTCCTGCTTTATTTGTAGCAGGCTTGGTGAGTGGTGGGTCACCTTACTCAGCAGAAGATGAACATGCACAGTCAGACCAGCAGGATCAAATTCCCTTTTTGAGACCACTTGCACAAAATGGCAGTAAAATGTTGCTGCCTTAGCTTTCTCTTTTCTGTCTGCAGGTCTTGCTTCTTTACTTTCTCTTGCACATGAAACTATCTACAGTCAGTGTGGAGATGTGTTCTCTTCCCTAAAAGTTAAGAGTTCCTTAAGTGTGATTCTTGCAGCAATTGGGGTATAGTTAGATGATCTTCTCTACCACAATGGAGAGTACAGGCACACCTAACACAAACCATTAAAAGACCAAAGTCTTTATCCAATTTCTCTTTGGAAGTGAATGTACTCCATTTTATTTTTTTTTGGCTAGGCATGTTTCCATGTAGAAGTTTAAAGCCAGTTGAAACCTTGTTTTTCTTGACCAGGTGCTGACAAAGCTGCCTACCTGATGGGAATCAACTCCTCAGATTTGATTAAGGGTTTGTTGCACCCTAGAGTGAAAGTTGGCAATGAGTATGTGACCAAAGGTCAAAGTGTTGAACAGGTAAGGTGAAGCTTTCAGAATACTTGGAAACCTGCCCTGCAAGCCTTCAGAATTCATCTGCTAGATCTTACAGAGACAGAAAACTGCTAGAAATATTAACATGAGCCTCTAGTACCTGTTCTCATTTTATATCCCCAAACTTGATGGAATAGACAATGAAAGTGAGGGAAACTGGTAAAGAGACTGATAAAGGAATAGTGGCCAGCACTGCCTTTGATAGGATTGTTTTTCTGATGTGTAAGTAGCAGCCACTCTAGGAAACCAGGTGCAGTAAAACCACATGGGTATTTATATCTAATTCTGGATGCGAATAGTTACCTGGAAGAGTTGAGACATGGATTATTTATTCACTCATCACTCATTCATTATTAATGTAATTTTAAGCTCTGTGTGACCTCAATCAGCTAAAGGTAATATCCACTTAAAGGTATCTCTTAATTTAGGGAGGCGAAAAAAGTCCTTGGTTAGCACTGCTGCAGCTGTAGAAGATACTGCAGCATTTTGTTTACAGTAAAAGTTGTTGTTTGAAGGGAGGCTGAGAAACTATAAAACTGCTTCAGAGAGGTCTGTCCTAATGATGTAGTTGTACATAGGCTAAAGAAGAGACTTTAGACACTCCTTTCCTATTGCTCACGCTGTTGCATCCCTCAAAAATTAGAAGCAAATGGCAGTGATCAACCTGAGCACAGACCTCACCCCCTATTCTGGCAGTAGCTCTGGACATCATGGCTGGCATCTGGCATGTGAGCTTTCTGATAGCTAACTTCCAGAAGTATAAGTGAATAAATAATTTGCAACTTGCTGTCCAGCTTATTCCAAAGAGGTGCTTTAAGAGCACTTTATGTACGTTAGTATACACACATATATACATAGCAATAATTTGAAAAAAATTCAGCAGATGTAATAGGAGAAGCTGCGTGTTGTATTAAGCATGCCCTGGTGATTATAAGAACCATTGTGAAATTTCATTTAAACTGTAAGCAGATGTGGAAACAGGCTACTGCACTGAAATCCTTGTTTTCCACAGTGGATTTTGTCTCACACAGTGGTATTTTAAAACATGTATTTTAGGTTTTGTATGCTGTTGGTGCCTTATCTAAGGCAGTGTATGATCGAATGTTCAAATGGCTGGTGGTCCGTATCAACAAGACCTTGGACACTAAGCTGCCAAGACAGTTCTTCATTGGAGTCCTGGATATTGCTGGCTTTGAAATCTTTGATGTGAGTATTAATGTGTGAGGTCTTGGTGGAAGGACATAAAAGATGTCAAACGATAGCTCTTGGGTGGGTATTCCTTTTTCTAAATGAACAGGAGGCAAAGTGCTGAGAAAGCCATAAAGTATATAGTGTATATGATTTTATACGGGTTTTTTTATGAACAAATGTAAAAACCACTCAGCATTTAGCACAGCTGGACTCACCAATAGTTCCTGGGGACAACATCTCACATGCTTTGAGTTGTTTTTAGGAGAATGTATTGTTCCCATTCTTTCTTTTTTAGAGAAAGCATCTTTTATAGGGTTTGATATTCCTTCCTCTTTGTATTTCAATATAAGATATATCTTCATATCAACGTAAGAAAGAAAGTTTTTACACTGGGAACAATCATGCACTGAAACAGCCTCCCCAGGGCTTGGTAGAACCCCTGTCACTGGAGGTTTTCAACAGGCCATAGCACAGGGTTTCCTTCCAATCTGGGTTGTTCTGTTGTTCTATCATTGCTGTACAGGAGTGTATGTGAGAAAGGCATGTCACAGCTCTTGTTTCTTGGAATCCATTCCTGAAGATAAGTGCTTACTGCTGTTGCTGCTACATGTTGCTCTCCATACATGCAGAGCAAAAAATGCGTTGCTCTGCTTTACAGACTGGTGTGGCATGCTGCTGAAGGAAAAGCATGTGCATCCTGAGAGACCTGAACAAATGTGGGCTGCTGACTGTCTGATATTGAACTCCCTCCTCCCTTGCCTTCGGTCTTATGCTCAGTAGTTTCTCAACCAGTTACTCTTTAGAATGTTTTAGATGTAAACAGTTTCCTTCTTGCTGTTCCACAGTTAACTGCAATGCAAATGCTTCTTTTTTTTTATCTCTTTCTGCAGTTTAACAGCTTTGAGCAATTGTGCATCAATTACACTAATGAGAAACTGCAGCAGTTTTTCAATCATCACATGTTTGTCCTGGAGCAAGAAGAGTATAAGAAGGAAGGCATTGACTGGGTATTCATTGATTTTGGCATGGACCTGCAGGCCTGCATTGATTTGATTGAGAAGGTATGTACAGTGCTAAGGAATACTTACTGAATTGGTTTTAATCATGATGCTCCCTTGGATATGTCTTCATGGCACAGTGAAAAGAGTAGGATAAACAGCAGAACAAGTTTCTTGCCTTGCTACACACAGTATAGAATCAAAGGAAAATCAGTATTTGTGGCTACTCAGTTTTACCTCTGTAAGTCTGCATTACAGAGTGAACTGTAACCACAAGCTGTAACTGGTAATTTGTACAGCTGTATAACCTTCCCCGATTTGCACTTTTGTCTTTCTCTGTCCCTGCTGTTCTTCCATTTAGTTTGTTCCACATATACTTAACATCAAACTTGTCAGCTTTTCAGGGTAAATGCCATGCTTCAGTCTCATGCCCTGTACCTCTCCCTGTGAGACTCCTGTTTCTCACATTACATGTTGATGTACAAAATGCTTTGTGCTCTTTCTTTCCTGGAAAGGGTAGAAACCTCTCACCACTTCCCCAGCATGGGATATGCCTTTCCTTTTCCCTCCTTTGTGAGTATAGTGTGGTCCTGGTGGGCACAGCTGTCCCTAGCCATATCTCCCTTTGTATCTCTCTGCCATGTTTTATGGCACAGCATCTATCCCTGCTGATCTGAAAGGAAACATGAAATTTTGCATTTTGCACTATCAGGACATTTGGAAGAGCTGGAGTAGAAAGGCTGATTATTAGGTGTTCTACTTAATCACCTTCTTCTGCATGGCCAGGATATCTGTGCATGATTGTAGTCCCTCATAAAAAATCTGTCCACCGCTAGGAGGTTAGTTCATCTTTTCCTGAAACAAGAATGATAAAATGCAGTTGGTCCAATTGCCTGAAAGATAAATCAAACCCTTTCTGGAAGCCATCATAAGGTCTCCTAAGGCACAGCTGACATACTGAATAGGCAAAAGCTTCCTCCTCAGGATGAGAAAAAATTTTGCAGGCTTAAAATTCCATCAGATAAAACTTACAAGCTGCACAGCTACTGAAAGCAGGCAGCCTAAACATTTTCCAACAAAGATATTCCTCAATCCACAGCCATTGGGAATCCTGTCTATCCTTGAAGAGGAATGCATGTTCCCGAAAGCTACAGATATGACGTTCAAATCTAAACTCTATGACAACCATCTTGGCAAGTCACCTAATTTACAGAAGCCCAGACCCGACAAGAAGAGGAAGTATGAAGCTCACTTTGAACTCCTTCATTATGCTGGTGCAGTAAGTTCCTCTGCTGCCTTGTATTAGAGGTCTTCCAGGTGGGCTTTGGCCATAGCACACAACAAGAGAGGGTGGGAAGGATGAAGAGGGGAAGAAAGGAACAGTGAGGAGTAAAAACAGGTACCTACTGTCTCTGCACAAGTATTGCAGCACAGTTAGATGCCACTAGACTCCAGGACATCTGGTCCTTGGATGCACAAATAGAATGAAAAAAACTGAGGAAGGCTAGCAGTGCTTCTGATGAAAATATGCCTTGCCCTTTTCATTTTTCCTATAGTCAGATTAAGACTAGTGATTAAACAGCAGCAACAGCATCTGACTCTTCACCTTCATTTCCTGGACAAATGAACTGATAAATTTCTGCCTAACTTCAGGAGGGTTTTAAAAGAGAAAAAAAAACCAAAACAAAATATTTAACATCAGTTTTTACTCATGCTAGGACCACTGTGTCAAAGTAGCAAAAGGAAGAGGGGTTAACTCTGCTGTGGGGGTTTAATTAACAGGTCTGCTGATGCTGGGGTGAACAACAATGTAATTCAGTGCTGTGAAACCTGAGCCAAAACTTGCCCAGTTTTAAAGCTTTGTTTTCAGACCAGATAGGCAGGAAGAATTCGAGAGAGGCACAGGACATTTTTTACAGATGATATGAAGCCTCAGCACAGCAGAGCTGGAATTTACCTGACGCTGTTAATTTCAAATTATAATTGAGCATTAAGCTCACTTTTTATTTATTAAAAGAAATAATGCCCATCTTGGTCTTTATTGTAGTTGTTAATGTATTATGCAAAGAAAATTAGAACTTCTATTCCCTTATGCTACTCATAATGGAACATATTTTCACACTAAATAGAGCTGTGGTAAAGTCCTGGAGTCAGATTTTTAATAATTATATTTCTGTCAGAAAACCCTAATTATTTCAGTGTAACATGCTATTTTGAAGTTAAATAATTATTTGTGTGGTTTATACATCAGCACTTATTAGTAGGGTTTCTGGGCCACCGATGACGTGGTATCTCTACAACCACATGGAGTCCATGGGAAATGTAGGGACCAGATAGTTTGGAAGATGTGCATGGGATTCTGATGGTAATTATTAGGAAGAGAGGTTTGGGTGTTAGGAAGCAGAGAACTGGAGGGGGAGCGATAAAAAAACTGGGCAGCTGGTACTGCACTAAGCATGGCACTTCACAAGGAGTCACTGGCTTCAAGCCAAACCATAAAGAGCTCCTGGCTGCTCTGGCGAGGAACATTTGCAACCTCTGGTTTGTTTTCAATGCCTTGCTGTAGGTTCCCTACAACATCATTGGATGGCTTGAGAAGAACAAAGACCCACTTAATGAAACCGTAGTAGGTATTTTCCAAAAATCATCCAACAAACTCCTGGCAAGCTTGTTTGAAAGCTACATTGGCGCTGACAGCGGTAAGCAGAAACAGCTCACATGGGTTTTCTTTGGTTTTTGGGATGTCTGCTCGGGAATGAATTTCAGAAACAAAGCAATTCTCTCAAATGCAATTGTCCCAATGTTAGATGAGGCAGTGACTAATTAGTTAGATGCACACAGCATCTGTAGGAGTTTGCCAGTAATAGCAAGGAGACCATTAAGTCAGCTAGTTTGAATGTGTAATATCTCTGAGCAATTTTGGCAAGGAAATCTGTGTGTTGTGAACACTCCAGTGGGAGTTTAGGCATGCAAGTGTTCAGATATGCAGCCAAGTGTCACACAAAAAATTGTGTACATAAAATGCCTCTGAACAAGAACAGTTCTTCTTTCCCATGCTATAATCCTCCTTGCTACCAACCCTGAAGTAAATAAGAAATACCAAGTTTAAGAAAGAGTTTTGGAATATTTTGTTGGATTAGTGGCAAGTAGATACTGAAGGTACAGGAACACCATTTCATATTGGCCAAAGTAGAAGACTTTAGCAATATGTCTTCCTTTTGTTTGCTGTTGGTTTTTTGTTTGACAAGACTAATATACATCCGAGGATGTATTTAATCTCTATCTTTTACACGGAACTGTTTTATTTGTGAGAAGACAAGTAGTAAACATCCAGCAAATTGCTCTTAAGTAAATAACTGGCATTCATTACAAAGATGTAGCTCTTATGTCCTGAAGTTGCAATCACTTATAGCCTGTTTTTTACTCACCTCATTTCAGTAGATGTTGTTGTCATGAATCATAAGACACTTCCTGAGGAAGCAAGCAGGCTGAAGGCTTCATAATGGAATGAGATGGACCTGAACATACATAACAAAAATCCTGCCACTAGCAAATCCTTGCAAATTACTAACTGCCTATTTGCCTGTGGATATTCCTGTCTGTCAGAGTACAACCTTGCTTTTCTTAGGTGCCAGGAGAAAGGAACAGCCTGCCCAGATTAGCCTTTTCCAGTCTCAGCAGTGTCGCTTTCTGAAGGGGGAAAGGCTGTGGATAATTCCATCAAGCACGTTGCACTCTTCATTTCTCCATTTATGTTGACTATTTTTGACAGGTGACGGAATGCCAGACCTCCTGGGAATGGTCTAATGGTCCACTGTTTAGAAAGCTGCGGCAACTGCTGTACATTTTTGGGTCATGTTTGAAACTTGTGAAACTTTGTAAAGGGCTTGTCAGAATCCAGCATTCCTTGGGAGGATCTGAGTGATTTTGACTTCCAAGCTTTAAGCAAAATTCAGGGGATGCAAAGCTACTATATCTAAAATTACAAATAGTTATTTCCCTCTATTCTAGACAAATGTTACTTGCACAAGGTCAGTGTCTGCATAGCAGACATGCGAGAATCAGTGCCTATACAGTACAATGTACAGTATACCTTTTCCGTAAGCATTATTTTTATTTAAGTTTTTCTTTTTCTGCATCATCTCACCCTATGGAGCTTTCAACTAACTACAAATGACTTTTGTTAAAAGTTATTTTTCTGCCTTATTCATATTTATGGACTTTCTGCATAACAAGAATGCGGTATAGATCTGAAATGCAAATGCAATCCAGAAAGCTTGCAGTGGTCTTTGACAAAAATCCTAAATATGGACAGAGAGCTGCAAATTTGTGATGTATCACACATGATGTGCTCAATCAGAGCTATCAGGTCATTATCTATGCCTTTCAGTCAAAGGGAGTAGCGCTATTAAAATGGTCTGCCTGTTTCCCACATCCTGCCTGCACCTCTTACTGAGATACAGATTGTTTTATGTTTCTTTGTTCCCCTTAGGTGACCAGGGTGGAGAAAAGAAACGCAAGAAAGGTGCTTCTTTTCAAACGGTGTCATCGTTGCACAAGGTTTGCTTACCTCTCCTCACCTGATGGTTTCAGTTAAGACAATGCTTTGAAGAAGAATGTTAAGGATTGTAATGGGCAAGAAAAAAATGAAATTCAAATGCTGGAATTTGATTTGGAGACTGGGTTATTGATCTTGGCTAAGGGAATACACTGCTATTAATATTTTGTGTGTCGGGAGCTGCTGCATTTCATCATCTTTGAGCAATCAGGAGATTAAGTGGGTTTTTTATTTTGTTTGAGAAAGTATCACAAAATGTTGAGAACAACTTTTATCACCTATTTTGTAGATTACAGCTTCATGCCTTCCTTTGGAACAGGAACTGATTACAAGTAATTTGCTAGTACCTATCTTATTACTGCTTGGAATTGGATCCTAGGGTTAAAGCAGTCATGGTTGAACAAAGTGGCAGATAGTCTCTTTTTTTTTCTTCAGTTATCCACTTCTACTGCGATTGACATGTGCTCCTGGTGGAAGCTGCCACTAGGATCATGCCTGGGGAAAAATGGGGCCTGTGATTTATCATTTTTACCATTTCTTATGGGTAACATTGAGGAAGCTCTAATGTAGGTAAACCTAAGACAGAAGAATGCAGTGACCTCCCACTCGTCACGTCACTTTATCTTGTTTGGAGGTACTCTTCACAATCATGAGTGGGGAAGCAATGAGGCAAAAATGCAGCTGGTTTTACAGAAATGCTCCACAGGATGATACTACATCTTGCTTGCTGCTCATCTTGTTTTTGACATTTCTGGGCTTCCAAGTAAAACATATGTCTTCTTAAGACTTTACCACAACTGAGTGGAATCCTATAATAAAGTTACTTAGGTTTATTTGAACATATTTCTCTGTAATAATTTTGGCAAGCTTACAACTTAGTTGGAGATTTTTTAGAAATATGACCTTAGTAAGCCTAACAAGCAACAAACCAAAGAGAGAAATAAGTGATTGGAATTCCACTAAACTGGTAAAGCTAATCATGTTTTTAATGTGTTTGTTCTAGGAAAATTTAAATAAGCTGATGACTAACCTAAAATCTACAGCCCCTCACTTTGTACGATGCATTATCCCCAATGAATCAAAAACTCCAGGTATGGAAAACACAACAGTCTTAGAATTTTAGTATATTTAACTCTGTCATTCTATTACTTACTTCTAAGTCACCAGATAGTACTTAAATACTGTCTGTGCTGTTCACCTTATTCAATGATGTTGCTCTTTCAGGAGATGACGTCTCACATTTTCCTATTTCCTCAGGGAAGTGAAGATGAAGCCCTATGGAGAAACTCAATTTAATTTAGCCTTGGTTTTCCCCTGCAGGTGAAATGGATGCATTCCTTGTCTTGCATCAGCTCCGCTGTAATGGTGTCCTGGAAGGCATCCGCATTTGCCGTAAGGGTTTCCCAAACAGGGTGCTTTATGCTGACTTCAAACAAAGGTAATGCAGAGCTATGCTGTCTCCTATCCTAATCCATCACTCAAAATAGGCAAAACATGTCTTCTTATTTTTATTTGAGGTATTTTATTCCATCCAAGTTTATTTTCCATTCAGTTTGCCTGAACACGGAAGACAGAATTCTGCTCTTCCTTGTGTCTGTGTAGATGCAAAGTAGGAAATTACCCTGGGTGATTTTATTTTTTTTTTTCTTAAAGTTTTGGGGGAAGAGGGAAGAAAAACCAAAGGAGAATTAGGCCAATTTTACTCATTGCTCATCTGTTATTAACAGGTACCGCATTCTGAATCCAGGTGCGATCCCAGAGGACAAGTTTGTGGATAGCAGAAAAGCTGCTGAAAAACTGATGGCATCTTTAGATGTTGACCATACCCAATATCGTTTTGGACACACCAAGGTAACTAGAAAAGATCATCACTGCTTATGTAAAGAGAAAATCTAATATTTAATTTTCAGAATAGGACACTATGCACTTTCTGGTGGTGTCGATTAATGGAGACTTAATAATACAAGAAACCAGCAAAATAGCAGCACAGTGATGGTAGGTTTTAAGCTGTTCTTAAAGGAACATTATTTCTCTGGGTCAAGCTCCCACAAAGCTTTTATTACAGCAACACAAGTGGACACAGCAGCAGCTGATGCTCTATGCCCCTCAGTAAAACAGTAGCTTATTTAATATAATGTATGTACATTCAAACAGAGATGGACCACAAGATCAGCTGCAGCCTTTGAAATGAGGCCATGTGCAATTCTGACATGATCCCATTAGCAGGGATTTCTGGGAGTCAGAAGTTGTGGTTCAGCTGACCTACTTAGAACCCTGCCACAGCTGAAAGGTACTGCGGCAATACAGTAGTTTGACCTATTCAAAACCAGGGAGATAAACCCCAGTTTTAAAACAACTCTGGAACTGTACGATGCAGTCCCCGATGCAAGTAGTATTTGGCCCTCCATACTTGTATAGTTTATAATGTGTCAACAAAAATACCATCCTGAACTATTTCAGTTCTATTTCAGTAAGAACTATTTCAATACACTTTATTTCAAAGTGTAACTTTGAAATAAAATCCTTTGTCATGGTGAAATGACATCTGTGCATGTACCAGGTGTTCTTCAAGGCTGGTCTCCTGGGCCATCTAGAAGAGATGAGGGATGAGAGACTTGCAAAAATCTTGACGATGATCCAGGCAAGAGCACGCGGCAGACTGATGAGGATTGAGTATCAGAAGATAGTGGAGCGCAGGTATGAAGGCACCCCCTTAAATCTTAGCAGACAATAGTAATTACCATTTAATTATAAGTTGAATAAAACCATTAATTATGGTCCCTAAGGCTATAGATAACCCTAAATTAAAGGCTTAAAGTGGATGTATGATGAAAATAACTGTATAAAACAAAACTGTATATTAGTTGCCTGAAGCTCTGGTAAAAATCAGATTTGGAAATTTTTTGTGTCTCTGAAAATCTGGAGGAAGTTTCTTGTATCTCTTGGAATCTAGTACAAGTTCCTAATATTGCTCAGAACAAAGCCATGAAACTGACTGAAACTGAAAAAAAAACCCTCATTTTTTCAATTCAGGCTGAGATTTAGGGAATTTTGTTTGTTTTCTCTTAAACCAGGGATGCTCTTCTTGTAATTCAGTGGAACATCCGTGCTTTTATGGCTGTCAAGAACTGGCCCTGGATGAAGCTTTTCTTTAAGATCAAACCTCTTCTGAAGACTGCAGAAACTGAAAAGGAGATGGCCAATATGAAGGAAGAATTCTTGAAACTGAAGGAGGCCCTGGAAAAATCTGAAGCCCGGAGAAAGGAACTTGAAGAAAAGCAAGTTTCTTTAGTTCAGGAAAAAAATGATCTGCTTCTCCAGCTCCAAGCTGTGAGTAGACACATAGATTCGTATACTTATTAGATGTTCTTTGAAACTCAAGATTTTACAGACCAGAGTATTAGTACAATTTAATTAAAATAAGATGTTGATCTCATCAGAGTCTTGCCAAAAATTAGAGTGGATAGAAAATCTAATGTTTTAGCATATAACAAATGGTAAGAGGTTCTGTACAAAGGCACTGTCTGTGGCAGTAAGAAGTGGAAGTTGTCCCATATGCGACTAGTCATGTTACCACAGTCTCATCCTGCTTCATTAATTACTTGTCTTCTGAAATCAAGAGTAGGAAATTTTCCTTACACTGCCCTGTAGCGTTGGATCAGGCTCTCTGACCACTTACATGATAGGGAAAAAGTGAGAAAGAAAAAAGGCCAGGCAGTCATTGCTGTCCTCTTTGTTGTGCCACACCAGGAGCAAGACACTCTGGCAGATGCTGAAGAACGATGCGACTTGTTGATTAAATCCAAGATTCAGCTGGAGGCCAAAGTCAAAGAACTGACGGAGCGGGTTGAGGATGAGGAAGAGATGAATTCTGAGCTGACTTCTAAGAAGAGAAAATTGGAAGATGAGTGCTCTGAGCTCAAGAAGGATATTGATGATCTTGAAATAACACTTGCAAAAGTAGAGAAAGAGAAGCATGCTACTGAAAACAAGGTGCGCTTAGAACTTCACCATGTGTTCAGAAGAGGTTGGGCATGGATTACCTTTATGACAAGTGCTACTGGTCTTCTGATGGTTTTACAGTGTTTTACACTGTTAGTAACACTGAAGGATCAGTATATACAGTTATTTGACCTTATAGGATAAAAATTGTTAACTCTGAGCCCAAGTTGCCCTTTTTCTGAAGTGAGTTTTGCTTCAATTCAGCTAAGAAATTATGTCTATTTTTGGCATTTTTAAGTAAACAATTTTCTGCTGTAACCTAACCATGAATTCTTCCATCTCTCCTGCTTAGAGTCTGTAAATGTAAAGCTCATCTCCTGCTTCTCCCAGAAAGAATCAGAAGCTGGAGTCCATCACCATGAGAGTGACTCTGAAAAAAATGTATTATATTTGAAATAATGTACTACACTCACAACAACTGGCACACACTGACTTCCTTGATGGCAATTTCAATCAAAAAGCCACAAGGTGCTGGGAGAGGAGAGATCCTTTTTTCTTCCCTTGTTTTCCTGCTTACAAGTTCAGAACAGACAGTCACTTGACCCATGTCGTGATAATCCCTTCCTTCAAAATCTTACAAATACATCTTCCTTTCTCACACAGGTTAAAAATCTGACAGAAGAAATGGCGACACTTGATGAGAACATCAGCAAACTTACTAAGGAGAAAAAGTCCTTGCAGGAAGCTCATCAGCAAGTTCTAGATGACCTACAAGCAGAGGAGGACAAAGTCAACACACTGAGCAAAGCTAAAGTGAAATTGGAACAGCAAGTGGATGATGTAAGCTCTGCCTTCATGTTTCACCAGGCTTGTTTGTCCACCACTTAACAGCTTTCATGAGAATGAAAGGTTGCAAAGCTTTGAAATCTATTCCTCTTGTTTTAGAAATGTAGTTCTTGTACTGTCTGTAAAAAGTATAATTACAGAAATACTATAAAATTTATCTGTGTAGTTCAGCCTTTGAAAGGATTGCGATAACCTGGGAAAATCCACCCAGTTTGCATTTGCAGAGTAACTGGCATGAAGTCAAACAGAACTTTGCTACTAAGAGAACTGTACTTCTTGCACAACTGTAAAGCATGGACTAACCCTTTTGTTCTATTTCTTTAGTCCAAATGCCCACTGGCTGCTAGAAAACAAAAAATGTAAAATGATGCTTGTGGGTAAAGTACTTCTGCTTCACAGCTTGCTAGAGCTCAGCACAGAACTGGGCACAGCATACATCTGAGTGTTGTAAACCATCTGTGTTCAATATATTTACTAAGTGACTTTGTTCCTAAAGCTTGAGGGATCACTTGAACAAGAGAAGAAAGTGAGGATGGATCTAGAAAGGGCAAAACGCAAACTGGAAGGGGATTTGAAGCTGACCCAAGAGAGTGTCATGGACTTGGAGAATGATAAGCTGCAGATGGAAGAAAAGCTGAAAAAGTAAGAAGCTGATAGTGCTGTAGAAAATAAAGCAGCACAGTTACCATTCTTATTTCAGAGCCTTCTGATGTGTCATTCTGCTCTGATGATGTCTAAAAGGAAATTCCTTTATGAGAGTGTGTAGCCAAGAAGGGAGGGAAAATAACCCTTACTTTTGCACAGTATACCTGAAACATTAGAATTTATTAAACTTTGCGGCATTAAAAAAAAACATGACCAAACAAACAAAAACCCACAAAAAGTTATTAATGTTTTCATTGCTTAGAAAAGAAATCTGAAGGAACGCTCTAAAAAGTTGTTCATCCTAACTATCTGTGACAGTATTGTTGGAAGACATGGAAGACCTGACTGTTAAAGTATTTTTCCATTGAGTCTGAAAATAGTCTTACTTTTGTATGACACAGAGAGCCAGAAATATAATTGCACAAATGCATGCAGAGGCTTGGCTTGGAAACCGCTGCTCAGAGGAAAATGTGTTTTCATGCAAATTGCAATATATGAGGATTGTTTTCATTTTTAGATACGTTAGAAGTTTCATTGAACAACTGTTTAAACATTGCAAAAGCCTAACTTGAAGCTACAAGGCAAATTGTCACAGTAGGATTTTCCTTTCTATGGCAGGAAAGAATTTGAAATGAGCCAGCTGAATTCCAAGATAGAAGATGAACAAGCTATAGTGATGCAGCTGCAGAAGAAGATCAAGGAGCTTCAGGTCAGCTTGCTTTTTTTCTTATATATCGTAGGATAAGTTTCTCTTTGTGCCTCACTGAAAGGCCTTGCAGAAACTTTTCATGGCTACCTGCAGCTCCTCTTTGAGACAGAAAGTGGTACATCTCTGTACCACTTCCCTTTTCCCTCGGGATGTGGTTCCTTCCCTGTAGCAGGACATATGACCTCAGAATGCTAGCAGTTTCAAGCAAAGCAGAATGTCTCTGGTGTTTTGCTTTAACCAAATAACGTTGTTCCAGACCATGGAGCTGAGGGTAGTTGCTGAGAAGGAGTTCAGCGGGGATAAGCATGGATTTGAAATTTAGAGAAAGGGTTTATATGCTCAAGAAACTTTTAACAGAAATGAAAAGGCCAAGGAAAGTCAGCACCATCCAAACAATATGTTTGAAAATATCAGCTCTGCTTTTTTTTTAAATAAAGAATATTTGTATAACCTGGATGTAAAGTGCAGATTGGTAAAAAAACCTTTTAATAAAAAAGACTGCTCCCAATGAATATTCGCTATCCATGCAGTTCTTCACACTGCTGTATTTGAAATCCTATCTTAACACTCCTAAAGAGAAGTTACTTCAGTCACGGAGCTCTTAAAATGACAATTTATTGCTGCTACTCTTACTAGCGAGTCCTCACATATACTTCAGCTGAATGTCAAATACAGGAGTATAAGGTCAATGCACCGGACCTAAATGTCTTGAACTAGAACTTGTAGAGCAATGTACTGTGAGAAAGATATGACTCATCATCATTACTGTAGCTCAAGATCTGATTTACTGGCACAAATGGACAAGTCCTTTAGCTGCTGAGCTGCCAGTGTTGTAAAACGTGGGCTGGCAGAGGGTATAACAATTTGAGAGGTGCTCCATGGTCTTCTGATGGGAATCTCATGCAGGTGACCAAAAAGTGTTCATGTCTCTCTGGTAGGCTCGTATAGAAGAACTAGAAGAGGAGTTGGAAGCAGAAAGAGCTGCTCGAGCCAAGGTGGAAAAGCAAAGATCAGATTTGGCCCGAGAGCTGGAGGAATTAAGCGAGAGACTTGAGGAGGCTGGAGGAGCCACAGCTGCCCAGCTGGAGATGAACAAGAAACGTGAGGCGGAGTTCCTGAAGCTGCGGCGGGACCTCGAGGAGGCCACGCTGCACTACGAGGCCACGGCCGCCACCCTGAGGAAGAAGCACGCGGACAGTGTGGCCGAGATGGGGGAGCAGCTGGACAACCTGCAGCGGGTCAAGCAGAAACTGGAAAAGGAGAAAAGCGAGCTGAAGATGGAAGTGGATGATCTGTCATCCAACATGGAGCAGATGGTCAAGGGAAAAGTAAGGGTCCTGAGGCTTCCCAAAGCCCCCAAAGCCATGGGTAGCTAAGGCTTGTCTTAAGGTTTCCCAGGACACCTGGTACAGCCAGAGCTGTCTAGAAGGCGGTGTCTTGCAATTGGAGGGTGCTTATGTGCACAGTGTCTCACTTCCCCAGCTGATGGTAAAAAACCCTTCTTACCTGGAGATGGGACAGCAATTGGCCTGTCTAAAACACATAGTGCATCCCCAGTCCCAGGCCTACTGTTTATCCATGTATCTCAGAGCATAAAAATATGTTACTTAAATTAGGCTTCCCCAGGCTAGTGACAACTGGGGTGATGGCATCCAAGGCAGGAAATCTCTCACGCTAAGCAGAGTCCTTTCAGATCCTGACCTTGTTTCACAGTTTTGACTGATGTTAGCAAGGAGTGCAAAGCAAAGTCTTGCATGACCACGCTGTATATTTTCCCAGCTGAACTGTGGATTTTGTTTCCTGAGTAGATAATCTTGGTAGCTTTCAGAGAACTCTAAATAGATTTCCTTCAGTGCAAGTGAAGAAAAGAAATGTCAGTATTCGCAGAGTTAGAAGGCTGTCATCAAACCCAATTTATGATAAATGGCAATTAAAGCAGAATCAGTAGAGCAATTTTCATTGGAGGTGATTTTCCCATCTAGCAATTATGACGAGGCTATGCCTGAACTTCATAGGCATGTGACTGCCTTTGAAGTTTTATCAGAGTCTTTTTGCACTGGTGGAATTCAATTTAGGGAAAACAAATGGGGAAGGTGGTCTGATGGGGAGTCCCCTGATGTGGGACCATACATATGGGGCTATTCTTCCCTGCTCCACTGCTCTGGTATTTGTGTCTTTGCTATCTGCCATTTCTCTGAAAGATAAACATGCACACAGAAAAAAAGGATACATTTGGAAGGCTACAGCTTCCAAATGTCTGCCAGGAGGCTACAGCTCTCTTTGTCTTTTCTCCTGACTCCCAATAGGCCAATGCAGAGAAACTCTGTCGCACTTATGAAGACCATCTGAATGAGACAAAAACGAAACTGGACGAAATGACTCGCCTCATGAATGACCTCACTACTCAGAAGACAAAACTCCAGAGTGAGAATGGTATGTGCATGTTTCCCAGGAATTTATCAGGGGTGCCTCAGCACCGCATTGGTGAGATGTGTTGTGCAATGGCATCTGCTCTGAAGGTACCTGCATTAGGATTGCTGAACGGAGCAGTAGTTTTTATGTCTTTTGACATTCCTATCTTTAATTTTTATATAACCTTGGTGGTGAGACCTTGCCTTAGACTGGCTTTTGAAACAAACCTATACCCAAATTTACTAGCATACTGTGATACCATCTCTTAAGCCAAAATGGATGTGCCAGCTAGGTAACCAGTTTCAGGAACAAGGACATGTACACCCATCCTTCAGTGCAAGAGGGATAAAGAAGGAGCTGGCATACTGTTGCTCTCTGTGTTGAACACAACCTTCCTCAATCTGACCTTGGGCATTTCACCCTAGAAGATGCTCATATATGACCAAAAATACCACATAGCCTCTAAGTTCTTGCTACCTTTTTAGCCAGACCAGTATTATTTAATTTCTGCACCCTCATCAGATATAACTGCTCCATGTATTTTCAAAGAACTTGTTAGTTCTCTGTACTCCTTTAAGGTTGCAGTTTTCACCCTGCAGTGACACCCTTCTTGTGCTAAACTAAGTTTTTCTTGTGTATCCCTTTGCTCTGCATGCTGGTTATTGTGAGGTTCTCAGGGTGCCTTGCAGCCCTCTGAAAAGAAGTCTGTGGAAAAACAATGTAAAGTAGTGAAAAAGAGTATAAACAAAGCAAGCTACAGCTGCATGTGAAAGTAAGCAGCAATCTAGTCTAATCCTGGAACTGAAGTAAAATTAACAAATCAAAGTATTGGCAGTACAAAGAAATTAAATTAAAAACGACAAACCACAAAACCCATAAAAACAACCCCATAAATAAACAAACAAACAAACAAACAAACAAGCCAAAAAACCCTAAGAAAAGTTATCCTGGGGAAGTGTCTGATGGTTATAACATTGGAAGAAGCTTCACAAAAGGTCAGTCACAATCACTGTAAGTTCTTTTCCTCAGCAGAATTGGACAGGGACTTTGATTTTTTGACTGGGACTTTGTCATTTCATCATACTGATTTGACTGTTTGTTTGTTGAATCTTGTGGCAGGTGAGTTTATTAGACAACTTGAAGAGAAGGAGTCACTGATAAGTCAGCTGTCCCGGGGGAAAACATCATTTACACAACAGATTGAAGAACTTAAGAGACAACTAGAAGAGGAAACCAAGGTAATGCTTTGACTGTGCCCATTCAGTGGAATGGAATGGGGAAAAATGTCTATGTTTAGTTGAGGCCTGGATAAAAGCTGAAATGAGACATAGGAGCAACAGTGATTCCTGCCAATTGTACTGATATGCTTTCCTGCCTTTGACTAAGGCAAGTGACAAGAGAAGAGTTTGGGAAAATCATCAGCATCTATAAATGTTAAATAAAACTTACCCAGTAAGATAGCCAAAGTCTCAGATCCTGCATCTTAAATGTTTGGATGTTTCTCCAAAGCTGTTAAATTATCTTCAGTCTTGATAGCTTCCTCCACATGTCACTAGTTAGGGATGACTTCAAACACTTCTTACCTCACTTGACCTGGACTGTCAAAGCCAGAGGCAAAAAGAAAAAAAGGCTTAAGCCTCCACTGGAACTTCTAGGGGCTGTTTGTTTGGGTTTTGCTGTAGGTAACCCTGCAATACTGTGACCTTTCTATCCCTGCAGTCCAAAAATGCCCTGGCTCATGCCCTGCAAGCGGCCAGGCACGACTGTGATCTCTTGCGGGAGCAGTATGAGGAGGAGCAAGAAGCCAAGGCAGAGCTGCAGCGGGCTCTCTCTAAGGGAAATGCAGAAGTGGCACAGTGGAGAACAAAGTATGAGACTGATGCCATTCAGAGAACTGAGGAGCTGGAAGATGCCAAGTGAGTTATATGTGCCCTTGTCTGGCAGGACTGTGCTTCCTAGGACTTGTTACATGCTAAGAAACGGGGCAACCTGGTTGGAAAAGTCCCTCTGACTTATTGCTGTTATTTGTGGCTGTCCTTCTGTTCTTCATATTGCTTGGGCAGATCAATGTTTCTGCAGAGTCCTTGTCTGTGGAGTAGTGGTTGTGGATACTGGAGTTCATTTGAGTACTAACAAAATTAGATAGCCCTACGTGGTTATTTTTCACACTCACTTGCTTTGCCCCAGCCCAGTGCTGTTTTCTTGGTTTTGACTTACCTTCCTAGCTGGGAGATGGTGGGCTGCCCTGGGAAAGTAAGGCAGAAAGTCATGTTGGCTCACATTGTGCAGCTGCTACCAGTTACCAGGCTCAGGTGTTACTGGGCAAGGTCTCTGATCTTTAGGATCTTCTCCCACTTCCAGCGTGTTTTCTCCATCTAGTATCTTCACAATCTTTCTGGGCCATCCTGTCTTTCCAGGACTACTTCTTGCCAGACCCCTGTTTTCCCAATCTAAATAGTCTATGAACAAAAGCCCAGGGCATGACCAGCCTCCTAATTGGTGGTTATCTCATATCTCTTAATTGGAGAAAAATGACGCTGTCATTTAGACCAAGTCTTATAAAATATTTACAAGGAGCCCATTCTGGTTACAGCTAGTAAGTAGTAAGCTGGTGCCTGTAAGTTCAAAAGTTCAGTTTCAAATATTCATACACAGGCACACATGCACAAAATTATCTGCCACATGTCAGCATTCATAATTTAAGCTGGGGTTTTATTCCATCATAGTCCCTTCTCTATAGAGGCTTTATTTCTCCCTCTTTTTCCCTTTCCCCTGCCTCACCTCCACCCCCCTCCCCATTTTCCCTTTCAAAACTGATTTATTGAGACATTGCTTTGGTGCCAGTGTTTCTGGATAACACAGCAGCGGTGACACTTGTTCATTTCACTGTGTCTTCCCACCTGGTAGGAAGAAGCTTGCTGCTCGACTGCAAGAAGCTGAGGAAGCAATTGAGGCAGCCAATGCCAAGTGCTCTTCTCTGGAAAAGACAAAGCACAGGCTGCAGAATGAGCTGGAAGACATGATGATTGACCTGGAGAAGGCCAACTCGGCAGCTGCCTCCCTGGACAAGAAGCAGCGCGGGTTTGACAAGATCATCAATGACTGGAAGCAGAAGTATGAAGAGTCACAGGCTGAGCTGGAGGCTTCCCAGAAGGAGGCCCGTGGCCTCAGCACTGAGCTCTTCAAACTGAAGAATGCCTATGAGGAGACACTGGACCACCTGGAGACTTTGAAAAGGGAAAACAAGAACCTCCAAGGTAGGCTTCATTCAGGTCCTGCAGCCAGTGCAAGAGCCACATCATCGGACAGCTGGAGGGATGCAGGTGCCCTGTAGCAGCTGTGGGGAAAAGTGTTTATCTCGTCCTGAGATATGATACCATTTAAGACACTGACTGATGCTGGCAATGAAGGTTTTGAACACAGAAACTGGTATAGCCAGAGAAAAGCAGGCTTCCCTTTGCCCCCCTGCCAATAAAGGTCACTGGCAGAGGAGCCATTCTCAGGGAAGGAACAAGAAAGATGACAGAGGTGCAGTGAATGAAGCCTAGACAGCTCTCAAATCAGAGCATGGTGTTGCTAGCCTGCAGATCACAGATAAAATCTAAATCACTATAACCACTTCAAAATGTATTCACAAGAAAGGCTGTGCCTTCAAGTTGTTCAGGCAAAAAAAGTTGCTGCAAGTAAAAGTAAGGCAGGGCTTGTGTACAGACAAGCCCTTGAGGTAGCAGGTTGAGGCATGATTCCTGTATTCACACTCCATGAATTGCAGTATGTTCCAGACACTCTGCTAAATCCGTCCATCCTCTTTTGTTACAGAGGAGATTTCTGATCTGACAAATCAGATTAGTGAAGGAAACAAGAGCCTCCATGAAATAGAAAAAATCAAGAAGCAGGTTGAACAAGAGAAGTCAGAAGTTCAGCTGGCTCTGGAAGAAGCAGAGGTAAGGAAAAAAGGCTCAAGGGAAGAGGGAAAGGTGTCTTTATCAGGATTTTCCGTCCTTTTCATCCTCTCAGCAACATAGCCAATGTGTTGATTTTTAGCACGTGCAACCTCTCTGCACCCAGCTCCTCCAGCCTGGCTAGCCAGTGTCTTCAAGACTGAGCCATGACTTTTGGAGATGTGAGCTCTATGATTATCAGTGGAGGCCCTTTCAAAGGAGGTGCCTTGTAGCTTTCATTTTTTTATTAGAATCATAGAATCATCAAGGTTGGAACAGACCAGTCCAACTATCCACCCAGCACTACCACTGTAACCTTTAAACCACTAAACTATATCATCCAGTGCCAGATCCAGATGCCTCTTGAACACTTCTAGGGATGGGTACTCCACCACCTCCCTGGGCAATCTATTCCAATGCCTGACCACCCTAACAATGAAATTTTTTTTTGTAATATCTAATCTGAATCTCCCCTCTCTCAGCATTAGGCCATTTCCTCTCGTCCTCTCACTGCAGATGCAATAGAAGAGACTGGCCACCACCTCACCACAACCTCATTTCAGGTAGTTGTAGAGAGAGATGAGGTGCCCCCTGAGCCTCCTCTTCTTGAGACCAAACTAACCCAGCTCCCTCAGCTGTTCCTCACAAGACATGTTTTCTAGACCCTATACTAGCCTTGTTGCCCTTCTCTAGTTGTTTGGTTTCGTGTTTTGGGGGTTTTTTCACTTTCAGGAAGCTCAGAAATCTTCTGCCCACTGCCTCAAAATTTAGTCCTTGCTCACTTTACTGTAGAATATTACAGTCTTTCGAAAAACACAAACTGCTGAAAATTATGGTCATATACTCTTTTATCAGATATTTCTGCCATCTAGTTTCCAGCAGCAAATTTCTATTTATGAGAATAAGAAAACAAACCTCCTGATGACTTTCAATTTTCAATTTTATAAGGTCTCAGATAGTGTGTTGGATACTGCAGCCTGCTTAAGAAGACGCAGTAGTCTCAGAAAGCAAATGAAAACGGGAGTTTGATAAAGACATTTGGCCTCACTGTGTTAATTTCTGCAGTGACAAGTATGCACATACCCAAGAGGGTTGCCTCATCCCAGTTTCCAGAAACAACAATATGGAACAAGCCAAATGGAAATACTTGTTATTCACTTAAAGGGCTCAGCTGACAGGTTTTCTCAAAAGTGAGGTGCATTGCAAAGCTAAGAAGGGGTGTAGGTGGTGCTGGCTAGAAACAACACAACGTATAGCAAGGGATTTTTAGTGAAGGCTGCATTTTTTTTAATTGCATCTAAATAATATCTGCTAAAATGAACATCATCCAGTGACAGGGATCCATTTAATAACTTAACTGCTGTGCAGCTTGTTTTGTTTGTTACAGGATGCTTTATACATTGCAAAGATTTCACAGCCAAACAAACGAGTGTCATTATCAGAGCAGAGGGAAGAGCATGTCTTTTTTTCCACAGCTCTGAGATGTGGAGAATGATTATGTACTCTGTCAAAAAACTTCCCTTGCTAGAAAGAATACATCAGTTCTTGAGGAATCTAAGGGGCACACTTTACTTTCCTGGACTGTGTGGAATGGCTTCCTAAATCTCTGTGATATTAGAAAGTAACAAAAGTAAAGTGGTGACGTATCTTATTTTAATTGTGGAAGAGATGGTTTAATGCAGTTTTTCTCCCTCCCTTGTGAATTTGGGTCCCTGGCAGTCACTGCTGGTGACACAGAACTTCTGTGTGTTGTTCCCATTAATATGTTCTGGCTCCTTGGCATGAAGTGTGCATTTGATTGACTTGTACCTGTTGCATGCTGGCCAGAGATTAGCAGGGATTTTGTACAGCTCTGTTTTCAGAACCTCCATTCTGTTTCCATCATCTCAAGGGAAGCACAGCTAAGCTTGTGCAGTTCCACCCTCAGAGAGCACTTCCAAAAAATATGATGTTCTGTTCTGTGCTTTCATTCTCTGTTCCATCAACAAGGAGACAGAATGACACTGAGCCTGATTTATGCAAGACCTGAAAGTCAGAGGCCTTGCTATTTCTGTATGGGCTGTTGTCTGCTTAGTTCTTCACATGAGAGAAATGTAGCAATAAAGACGTAGGAACAAAATTCTCCTATTTCACAGACAATTCATTTTAATTCGAAAGAATGACAGAGTATTTTTGCATTTTGTCATACAGAGGTGATACCTGTTATTTCTTCCTTTGAAGTCATGTTGTCTAATAAGATTATATAATTAGGAGGCTTCCAACACTTTGTGATTTGGAGAGATTTCTGTGAGCTGGAGGATGGATGTGTGGAGCCCCTCACCTTCCTAAAAATAATCTTGTTTTAGCTTGTTCCTATCCCTTACAAGCCTGTGAATTTCTGGAGGGTGTCTTTACAGAGGTGCAGAGCAGGGAACAGCTGTTGATGTCAAAGCCATGCAGGCAGGGCCAAAGGTGTTTTCGTTTGGGGATTTTCTTGTGAGCTGTGGACTGTTTGACAATTTGTCCTCTGAGGAGCTTGCTGCTCGATTTTCCAACTGTCAGGTTGCATTAGAAGGCAAGTAAATGTGTTGTTTTGCCATGTAAGCTAGTCATGTCCTTGCCTAGAGAGAGAGAGGGAAGGAGGAAGTAGTGCTATTGGAAACAGGAAGAGATGCGTGAAGGAATCATCTTTGTGCAGCTGTTTGTGATTTGAAAAAAAAAAAATAGCAATTCTTGGCTTGCAAGCTCTTGATGCTTTCTATTTCAGGGAGCTTTGGAGCACGAAGAAAGCAAGACCCTTCGTTTTCAGCTTGAACTTTCTCAGCTTAAAGCAGAGTTTGAAAGGAAACTTACAGAAAAAGAGGAAGAAATGGAAAACATAAGGTAGCGTGCTGGAAGCAGCATGTTTCTTAAGGGGAAAGTCTCAAAAGACCAGAACAATGCTCAAGACCCAAGCCAGTCAAATGCACCACAGGTAGTTATGACAGAACAAGCAGATACTGTCTGTACCAGAAACCAAGACAGCTCTGACTTTTTGCCAAAAGGTAATCCTATCACAATGCCATTTCTTAGTTCAAATATTCCTGTCAGATCAGCCTCTGTCAGAGTACAATTAAACCCATCAAAGTATCACACGGCAGCTGTAACAAAACTGAGTGACACAACCAAATTCCCAGCAGATCAAGGGCCACTAAGTTCGTATGTTTACAGTATGGAAACAGGTAGATCTAGAGTGCTGCCATCTCCTAATCCTGTAGGATGGCTGACTCCCAAGGGGAACTCCAGGCAAAATCAGCAGTACTTACCTCAGTGGTGCTCAAACCTATGTTATCTAAAGGCATTCAGTTAACTTACGCAACTACAGCTACGCTGATCGTGGGAGGATGTGAGGAGGTTGCTGTTATGTGTACACCATCTGGGTAAGCAGTGAGAACTGCAGAGGTGCAGAAAGCATGAATATAACAGAAGAGGAGCTTGTAGGTGAGAAGAATCAACAGGAAAAACGGAAAGCAATTAGATAAGAGGAAGATGATGGGTTTTGTCTCTTCCCTCCCACCCAGCACAAATTCACTGAAGGGTTACACTCTTAAAAGGAGGCCACACTGGGCCAGATTTTCAGTAACGTGCAGTCATTCAGAAAACTTTGGCCTTGAATTAGACAATGTTGCAATGCTATTTACCCAAGAATCATGTCACTGTTTATTGGTAGACTAAAGGGTAAGGAAGGGAAAGTCCAAGGCCCATCCAGGCCAGTGTTGCTTCACACCCAAGGATATTTTTGCCCTTTAATCTTCTGATATCCTGCACGTCTGGATTGCAGAGACCTAGGGATAAGCTAACCAGTGCTTTCTGCTTCAGCTTCGTTATGAATGTTCAGCAGACAGGCTGAGCTGTTTCCTGGGAATCTAGGGCACAGTTCAGTATCTTGTTGAAGCAATAAGGCCCTCAAGGTTTTCCTTGTTGACTCGATGATTTCTCGGAACTCCTACACTTTTAGCAAAACTTGGCCAGCAGTGAGATAAATGTTTCTGTGTGAGTTGTATTCTGTGCTTTGAGTTACCTTCTGGTTGTAAGAGAGCAAAACTTTCATGGTAGGACTTGTCTGTTACAGAGTCAAGAAAATTAAGCCCCTGTTGTATCCATTTTGTCTTTAAATTGACACTAAGCTGCCTTTCACAGGGGGGCAAGGCTATTAATTGGGTGAGTTTAATCTTCTAAATTTAGATGTCCATAACAGGATTTCTATTCCTGAATTATTCCCCTTAACCATCAGCATAAGAAAGGTTTTTTCAACATCTGTTTTAAGACCCAATAACTTGTAGCTTATACATGCCATTTACTATAAAGAGCACCTAGAGTAATTAGCTTAGAACATAGCAGCCTACCTTCAGTTTGATTAATACCCTCCACCAACATCTTCTTAAAAAAGCTGAGATGTAAATTATTCAGTAAATATCTTAGGAAGTGACTGCTAGGCTTGAAGTGCTTCTTATTATGTTCAAATCCATACTTGCTTGTGTTTACCAGAAGTCTGAGAGTGCTCTTGGATCCAGTATTGACAAAGGAAATGCAGAAGGATGTTACCGGTGTTTACTGATCAGGAGTTAGCTGAGGGTGTGAAGCAGACCAGCCAGTTAGACAGCAGTGAGGAACTAGAATAGATGTATGTTATGTATGTGTGCTACATGTGGCATTCAAAAATATACTGTGTCTGGAAATGAGACATTTTCAGAGAGCACAGTACTGTTGCATGGAGTTCTACGTTCCTGTGCAGAGAGGAAAACTATTCCATTCATCCTTCATGTCCTTTTCAGGAGAAACCAGCAACGTGCCATAGATTCACTGCAGTCCACCCTGGATTCAGAAGCCCGCAGCAGAAATGAGGCCATCCGGCTCAAGAAGAAGATGGAGGGGGACCTCAACGAGATGGAAATCCAGCTCAGCCATGCTAACAGGCACGCTGCAGAGGCAACCAAGTCAGCACGTGGCTTGCAGGCACAAATAAAGGTACTCGGGGAACTGCCGGTCCCAAGCGCCCAACAGTAGTCACGGGCTGGGTTTCATCAGCACAGACCAAAACAGCAGTGGTGATGGTAATTAAGAGGGAAGCTACTCCCAACAGTGTAAAGGGAATTAGTGATCACATCTGGCATCAGAGAATACAGAAATATGGATTTCTTCTCAGACTTGCATACAAGCTGGATGAGATCCAGTCATAAAACCCCTGCTGGCTGCAGTCTCCTGCAGGGGCAGAAAGCCACAGCATGAGAAACTGAAAACCTGTGATTTTCTTGTGAGCTTGTAAGTCTTTTAAAAGTAGAGAGCTGGAGTAGAGTTGGCTGGAGTACAGGGAGTGTGTGTATATTCAGCTTTGTTGTTTGCATCAATATTTGTAATAGCAAAAAAAAAAGAGAAAGCAGCACTTTGCTGAGGCACCTCTTCTGTTATTGCCTCTCCTGTGCCTAAGCAGCTAATTCTGCCTCTGGCAGAACCACCAGCTATGACAGATTTGAGCACACAGATTTTTCCCCCATTGCACCATGTACCACAAAAGCTATTCAGCTTACAGTGTGGAAATACATAAAATAAATATAATAAATAAAAAAAGCACTGAAATTCTTGAGGTGGGCCCCATTTAACCTCTGCAATTGAGATCCTCCTATGTAAGCACAGTGGCTTGAAATGGAGCTATACTGATAAAAAATCAAACACCTGCATTGTTTTAGGAGCTCCAGGTGCAACTGGATGATTCAGGACATGTGAATGAAGATCTGAAGGAGCAGCTGGCAGTCTCTGACAGGAGGAACAATCTTCTCCAGTCGGAGCTGGATGAGCTGAGGGCTTTGCTGGACCAGACTGAACGGGCAAGGAAGCTGGCAGAGCACGAGCTGCTGGAAGCCACTGAACGTGTGAACCTGCTTCACAGTCAGGTTGGCTTTTTCTGTGCCTTCTTCCTCACTGCCTTCTCTGTTAAGCACTGACACTGTTTGTCCATGGCCATCACAAATCAAGAGAGAAAATGAGGGACAGTTCAGTCTCACGGTAGATATGCCACCTCACTCCCTTCCAGTTAGCTGGGATTGATGATTCATCCAACTGCTTTAAACAGCTTCCAGGAAAAGTGATGATGGAAAATAACAAGAGTAAATTTTATTTCTTTCATTCTTCCATGCTGTAAAGCCAGTTTCCTGCTTTAGTTAAGCCATTTCTGGAATGGTGAGGCATTTCTTTGGAGAAGCAAAGCTGGTGCTGTGTTTGTGCAGGGCACTGATGTAACCCTGTGATGTAACCACAGGGGCTGGGCTCTAACAATAGGTGGATTGAGCAGGGCAGGAAACCACCCACAGCAAAGCCCACTCTGTGCCTTGCAGGTCTCCATTAAGATTGGCCTTTGGGCTTTGTCGAGGTGGACACTGCAGTTTTTAAGGTGCCACGGAGGTGCATGTCCTGACTCAACAGCATTTTTGCTTCTCTTCACAAATAACAGTCATGAAGAAATCAAAATGTGCTACAGGCTGGTGATGTTTTGCAGTGTTTCCTCCAGCCCACTGGTGGCATTGAGCTTCTGTTTTAGTCACCTTATTGGCTGATTAACGATCATTAATTACCAGAATGAACTGCCTTATTCATTCTTCTAAGCTTGTTGCTTACTATTTTATCTGAATCAAAAGCTGAATATTTAAAGCTCTGAGAGTAAATTTTAATATTTCCTCAGTCTGAAGCTACATTTGCTAGTCAAGCTAGCCCTTACCATGTACCTGGGTCTCCCTTCCCAAATATTACTCTGTGTAATCCAGGAGTTGCAAAAATCAGTAAGCCTCGGTGTGCTATAGTATTTAGAGGAGTTGTCTCTAATCAGTTTCCCTCCTTTTCCACTGTTCCTCTGGGGAAAACTTAATAAAAGAACACAAGCCTGATCAATCAAAAGAAGAAGCTGGAGGGTGACATTTCCCAGATGCAGAATGAAGTGGAAGAATCAGTCCAGGAGTGCCGGAATGCAGAAGAGAAAGCCAAGAAAGCAATCACAGATGTAAGTAGGCTGGTTCCTTGCTCACCTCTTCTCATACCGCAATGTCCGAGGACAGCCAAGAAAGTATTTCCAGGTCACCATTTCTATGCTTGTTACAGAGCTCATACATGCAAAGTGTTCCACAGTTATCTGGAGGTAACTGATGAAACTACAAAATAAAGCAGGCTAGAGGTAAAAGAGAGGACAGATTTTTTTTTCCTGATGTTTAGGGTTTGGGTTTGGTTGTTTTCTCGGGGTTTTGTTTTCCCAAGAATGCATTTCCACTGGTCCTCAAAGTCTCAGGTCATGTCACCTTTTTATCAAGCAAGTCATTCACCTGGATATCTTAAACCAGCACAGACTGAAGTAGCACTAACTGTGTCTCCTGGTATACATAGAATATGATGTGAGAAACAAACTTACTGAATTGGAGAAACATGAGGCCTAAGATCCCAGGAAGAGAGATGGAGTGTATTCTTCTAGGGAAGAAAGGTGTTTGGGCAGGTATGGTTTGATTTTCCACAGACCTGGAGAAATCCATATCTGCATAGTTCAGATGATGTTTCACATCATACTGGCAAAGAAAATGAAAGCTAAAACTGGACCTTTCTGTGAGTTATGTGTCTGGAGTGCCTGGACAAAGCTATTCCTGTACCATGGTCTTTACTGTTCTCGGCTGACAGCTCTATTACCGCCTGCCACAGAGAAGATGCTGATTCTCCCTGATGCAGCTCCAGCCTGGATTACAATGACTGCTGTCTTTTGGTGACAGCTCAGTGATGGGTACAAAATCTGTAAATGGCTCTTGGTGGCAGGTACAAACATCAAAGCAGGAATGAGCTAATTTGGCACCCTTTTTACCTGTCTTACAGAAAGACCAGGGACTATGTAAGATGTTGATACCGAGCTTTCTATCCCAGCACAGACTGTGGAAGTTGCTCTGCTCTTACAACTGCCCAGGCAGCTCTCACCTGTGACTGGGCAGAGAAATTTGTCTGCCAGTTGTCTTAGGCTACTATCTTTCAAGAGCTCCAAACACCTAGATTAGATTTTGAATAATTTCTGTATAAAACGTCTCTACTGAGTGTCACAGGCTTACTTGTAGGCATTATAAATGAGAACATGATATAGCACAGATAATAAAACTTAAAAAAAAAAAAAAAAAGAACCAGAAAAAGGGAGGGGTGGAATCTTAAATCAAAGCTTTAGAATAGGGAGGGAAAAAAGGCCTCCAAGATTTTTCTGTTCTTCTGTTTTCTCTGTCCATGCAAGACAGACACACAGAAGGTATTATCTGGAACTTTGGGTACAGTGAATGATCCAAATAGGAGACAATTCAAGGTTGATCTTCCACCTTCTATTTTGAAATATAATCCAAAAGCATAAGAGAGCTGCTGTAAAATGTGGTTATTTTTCAGGCAGCAATGATGGCTGAGGAGCTTAAAAAGGAGCAGGATACTAGTGCTCACTTAGAGAGAATGAAGAAGAACATGGAGCAAACCATTAAAGACCTCCAGAAGAGACTGGATGAAGCAGAACAAATAGCTCTGAAAGGTGGCAAGAAGCAGATCCAGAAACTGGAATCCAGGGTAAGTTTGGGATGCAAGTTCAGACCACTGTTGCCTTCTTACAGAATTGGCACTAGGTAGGTAGCCTAGGGCTAGCCTGCTAAGTTTATAGAGGCCAAGAAGGGATAGTATGAATGCTTTCCTCTGTTTCACAAAATGCAGGTGAGCAGTGCTTCCCCTTCATCATCCAGCTATGAGCTGTTGACCAGCAGATGACCAAAGCCCTTGATTAAAAAAAAAAAAAAAATTAAAAGCCCGAGCATCTAAAATCAGCAAAAGCCTCTCCAATGCTTGCTTTGTTAAATTTTTCTGGCCTTCGCATATGTCTGTACCTCTGACTGCTGGTGCAGCTTAAATACATTTAAGAAAAAGCAAAATGGAAAGGTGACATTTTGATCTCTTCTTGAAATTTGACTCTGTTGGGATGCCTAGAAAATAAGCATTTCTTGAACTGTGAGCCAAATTATCTGCTGCTTTAAATATATGTAGCATAATGGCAAGGGTTCTTCCTGTTTTGCAGGTTCGTGAGCTGGAGAATGAACTTGAGACTGAACTGCGTCGCAATTCAGATGCCCAAAAAGGAGCCCGCAAGTTTGAGAGACGCATAAAAGAGCTGACTTACCAGGTATGTTGGGGACTGTGGTAACCACTAGGTCCCTGGAAAGAAACATGTCTTAAATTGCCTCAGTGTTCCAGTGAAGGATGGCATTACCCAGATTACAACCAAAGCTTTAGGCATAGGAGAAATATCTCCCTAGGGCTACAGTCAGAGAAGCATAGAATGGTTGGGGCTTGGAAGGGGCCTTAAAGATCATCTCATTCCAACCTCCCCATCACGGGCAGGGACACTTTCCACTACACCAGGCTGCTCAGGCTCCATCCAGCCTGGCCTTAAACACTACTTCCAGGGATGGGGCATCCACAGCTTCTCTGGGCATCCTGTTCCAGTAATCATCATCCTCTTGCCTGATTTGTTGTAACTAGCGTTAGAAAGCCGGGAATTTGTCGCTGGGAATTTGGAGAGTTTTAGTACAGCATTAATATGGAGCAGCTTCCATGGCTATTCACAATGTAAGGGAAGAAAGAGCCCAGCTGTCTCTCAGCTGTGCCACTGCTGCCAAAGGGAGCCAGAAGGACTCTGCTGACTAATGCACCACTCAGTGTAGGGTTGCTCAGTCCCAGAACCTCGTCACCTATTGCTGAGCAGCAAGGCCTAGTCTTGAGCCTCCTGCAGGTTTGCTAACAGCTGCTGTTTCGAAAAAGGCCTGCAGCACAGAGCACTGATCCTTTTGTTTCCAAAAGCATTCTTAAGAAGATAAACCCATCCATCTGCTTTAGATTATTTAGACTCCTACTTGTTTTATTTTGACTTTTGTACGCAGAAGCTGAAGGTTGTTTTCTTAGAATACAGTGAGCCAGCAGAATTAGCTGGTCCTTCTGCTTATCGAGTGTGACAGCTGAAACCTGGCTCCTTTTGCCAGAAATGCCTCCAAACCAGACTTCAAATTATGCAAATTACAGTTTTAGACTATTCCATAAATCTGTTTCACTATATCACAGCACACTTTATAATGACCAGAGTGTTCCTCATCCCTGAGCGAGGAACTCTGGGTGTGTGTATGTGTACACCTCTGAAAGTGTGTGCACATATATATCTGTGTTTATATGTATCTATATTTACATGTATATAAATGTAGAGGGTACTCTCTTCAGTCCTCCACGCTTACACACATCTTCAATGAACCTACAGAATATTTTCTCATCTGTGTACAGAAGGATCACAACATGGCTAGTTTGTGTTTTGAGTTATAAGTTTCTAAAATATGCATGGCATCTATACTTCATGCATTGTGAGAGATGCTCTAGGCCTTTTTACTCCAGAGCCCAACTAATAGTGTTTTGATACAGTCAGAAGAAGATAAGAAGAATCTTGCCAGGATGCAGGACCTGATTGACAAGCTACAATTAAAAGTGAAGAGTTACAAGCACCAAGCAGAGGAAGCTGTAAGTAACTATTTGGGCCTTTTTACCTTTGAGAGATTTATTGTTCTAAACCCACAGTCTTTTATCCATAGAAGCTTCTAGTACAAATACGTGCTTTTTGTGCATTAATATTTTTAGTTCATATAAACCCAAATATATAAAACTGTATTTATATTTCATATAAAATAAAACATTTGGCATATTTGTTGATTATAGTTAAGATATTCAATTTTATCTTATGATTGCAGTATAATTTGCAAGGGAAGGGGGAAAGGGAAAGAACAGGAAAGACTTTTTTCCTCCTAGCCCCTCAGAAAGCACATTGAGAGCGTCACAGTTCAGCTAAAATGGAGAATGCCACTGGAAACATTAGCTCTGTAAAACAACAATCTCAGTTCTCCAGGAGGCAAATGGTCCCCATACGGCTGTTAGCTCATCACACTGAGCACTTTCCACCCCACTTCAAATGAAAAGCTTTGTTTCATGTGGACAGGAGGAAATCAGCTGCACTGTTTTTTCTCACCAGGAAGCTCAAGCCAATCTGTACCTCTCGAAGTACAGAAAACAGCAACATGATTTGGATGATGCTGAAGAAAGGGCTGAAATAGCTGAATCTCAGGTTAATAAGCTGAGGAGCAAGTCAAGGGATATTGGCATGAAAAAGGTACAGTAATACTGTGTGGGGTAACTGAGACTATTTAATACACAGTAGTGGATGCTATGTATCTGTTACATCCCTAAAAATAGCACAGACTGGAATAAATTCTTGTTTACCACATTTGTTTAGTTTCAGTCTACCCTTTAACATTAAGATAACCCTTCAGGACAGCAATCTGACACTTCGACAAAATATATGCTCTGTCCTTTTGATGGTGTCATTTAACCTCTGTGCTCAGCAGCAGAATGTGGGTTTATTATGGTTGGTTTATTTTTTTCTTTTTCAAGGAATATTAAAAGATTTCACCTTTTCCTCCCTCTGTTGATGCAGCTTTCTGTGTATGTAATACAGCCTGGGGGTTACTGCATTAGCAGATTGCCAGATATTTTAACATTGCTCTTTTAATGAACTTGTATTGATTTGAAGAGCTGGATGTTACTGATTAGTCACCTACATGCTGGGAAGTCATTAGTTACTAGAAATATATTTGTGGTGTTTTGCAGTTGATATGAATGGTAGCAGAATAAGGTTGATGAACCTAAAAGGTACCTAAGCTCTTGGTCTGGAACTGAAAGCAAACCTTTGCTTATCTATGCTTGCCTTGTGGCAAAAAAGAGTAGGGTTCTTACTTCTAGGAATGACAGAAAGAGGAGCTGGCTCATTGCTTTATCTATTTCATTTGCAAGTGAAACATAAACTTTCATGCTTAACATCATTTAAGTTTTATGGGGATAACTCCTGAGTTAAGAAAGAGGTGGAAAAAACCCTTTCTCTATAATTTTGGTATTTTTATCACATGTGATTCCAACACTCTCCTCTTCTCTTCTGTAGCCACCATTCTATGGCAGGGAACACTCTAACTTCTGATTTCATATTGGACTAATAGAGTCACCTTTGACTGATATAAATGACTGTTGCTCCACCATCTAGAGCACAGCTACATTAAAACTACATGAATATCTGGTCTCACACATTTACATATGGTGGAAGCAGTACTGTAACTGAAGCTCAGAAGAAGATTTGCAGCTTTTAAGAGTAAAAAATTTCCATAGATTTTTCTTTAAATCGTTCCAGCCCTACAAAAAAATGAAAACTCACAGATTCACATATGACGCCATGGCATCATACCAACACTGTACCTATTTAGGTAAACCATGAGAGTAAATTATTTTTGTAAATACTGTTAAGATTGCTGTTTATTCCCTGTATCTTAGTAGTACCCTCTTTCTGCCCCAAATATGCAGAAGTCATAGAACAATGGATGTCTGGTATATATTAGTCAGATGCTATTTGCCAACACCAAATCCAGCTCTGGTTTATAGCAGTGTTGCACTGCCAAAAGATGAGCTCAACAGCGCACACAGAGGTGTCAGCTCCACAAAAAGTTTCATGGCAGTAACAGCAATAGCTGCCAGGAAACATGTTCAGGCAGTGAGTGTTGTCCCAAAAGTCATGACACATCTTTGGGGAGAGAAAGGCACTGCAGAGATTACTCTAATCATGTAGCATTAGAAATACCTTGTCTAGTGCTACTAGTACCCACTATCCTGGAAACACCATCTATTGAAACAGGGTTGTATAGAAGTCCTCTGCTCTCAAAGAGAAATATATAATCCAGAATCAGGACAAGACAGCTGTATTGTTAGCAAAGTTTGGCTAGATTGCTGCTACTCTATTTCAGATACAAACTGAAAATACCAGGAAGTAGAAGCATTAGTAAATAGAAGCTTTTGTCATTTACTTGTGAATTTACCCTAAAACCCCTCAACACTTCCATTTTCTTTTTAACAGTCATATACTATCTCAATTGCATTTCAGGTTCATGAAGAGGAGTAAGTTCACTCCAAGCTGACAGATATGAGAAGATACTTGACATAATCAGGCACAACTGAAAGCAGATGTAGAAAAAAAATAAGCACTTACAGAAATAAACATCAAGTGAAAATCCAAACAGACTTTATAGCGTATTTCATTCATTTATTTGTGTTTCTATTTTGCCAAGCCTCAGGGATCAATAAAAGATTACATCTTGCCAGCAGCCCACTTCATTATGCTGGAACAAATCCTAATTGGCAAAAAATCAAAATCAAAATCAAAATCTGACAAAATCAAAACCAAGGGCAAATCCAGTAATGCTTCACAGCCTCACGTATGTCATATGCAGATTGCTAAAGTAGCTGTTGTTTCTGGGGTGCCATGTCCCCACACAACTTGACTTTCAAGGCCCAAGAAAGTGTTCTGGGCAGCGGAGTGAGGCGCAGATGCATCTCCAGCCATCCAGTGGTTCTCTCCACCACTGTCAGCACACAGCACTTGCCTTGGTGGGTTTGCAGGAGAACCTTTGACATCTTTTAAGATGTTAAGGTTGCCTGTTATGTCAGCACAGGTGGATCCATTATGGCCATCAGCAGAGATGAATATCTTCAGGCCATGTTCGTGATTTGTCCTGATGCTTTTATCACAGATGAGTCCTTTGTGTGAGGACAAAGAAACATCCAGCCCTGTAGCCTGAGGTGGCAGGTGTGCACACCTGGATTGTCTGAGTCATCAGCATTCCAGTCTTTTCACAATTGTGGATACATTCTTCTCCTAGGATAATAGAGTACCCCCTTATCTTAAGTCCCTCCCCATAGTCTAAATTAGTAGGCATATTTGGGGAAAAGAGAGAAGGTGGATACCAGAGTCCTTGTGTAAGCCAGGACAAATACTAAATGAAATGAAAAACAGTAAGCCTTCTCTTTCCCTAACACTGAAAAAAAAATCCCTCAAAACTTAGAGATTTCTTCTTCTGTGGAAAATTCTTTGTTCCTTTGGGAAATCCAAGTTCCAACCTTTCATGCCAGCTTCTCTAATACAAGTGTCAATTGACTTTCTTTTCCTTCCTATCACTTCCTTTGTTTGCTACTGTTGCTCAGAGAATCACATTTCCATGTGGCTCTCTTGCTGTAACTGAAAGGGGAAGGTGAAGGAACTCCGTTAACCAACCATTTCAATTGCACCTGTGCGCAGAGAAGCATTTTCTTCTGGTACATTATGGTGCTCACAGGATACCCGTCCTTCTGTTTTGCATTTCTAGGCAAAACAAAAATGCTTGTAAGAACTACTGAAGTGTAAAATTAATCCCCTAGTGGGAACAGAACTAGACACACTCACTGTAAAGGTAAGTCAGCATTTTCCATTTTAACATTATCTGAATAAAATAAGCATCCACATAACAGTGCAGAAACATTCCTGTTTCTTCCATCTAGTCCTTCAACCATGGAACCAGAGCTGAGTTACCCTGTAAACTGTTCCACTTCCTCTGATTATGATATGTTCAAGGTCTCAATAGGTCCCAAGATAAATTAATCTTGCTTAAATTCTTTAGAGAGATGCATCGCAAGAGTATATTATCATCTCTAAAGCACGTTAGCATTAAAATTGACTAAAAAGCATGTAAGTGAATCTGTAAGTGAGAGAAACATGAAAAAAGACTAAGGCGTAATCATGTGTTCTTGCTGAACCTCATGGTAACCATCATCAAATGCCCCCTGAATCTTACCAAATTCAGACTGTGACAAAAACCCGGGGAGTTTGGAGGTATATCTCTCCATGGATAGGGCTGTACTGTCAGGTACAGAAAGGTGGGCTAATAATGAAAGTTTGGTTTTTTTAAGGGTACTCACAACAAATGCAGAGGAAAAAGACAGAATATTTTAAGACAGAGCCAACCTATAACAAATGCATGAGAATAAAATGCATCCACTTGAAGATGCTGTACTCCAGTAAATAGGAGAGATGTGCAAAGATATGAGATTAGGGACCATATGGTTATAACAGTCTCCTAAACAAAGCAATGCAGTATAACTTTTCAAACTGAGGTTTTTATGAGCTTTGACATTGGATACAATTGAAATAGTAATCTGGGCCCTAATAAAGACTCGGTATGTGAATTGTTTGAGGGACTTTGTGCTTTGGTTTGGGTTTTCTTTGGTTTTAAACACAAGTGAGAAAATTCACCAGTTTGAATGTTCTTAAAGCAAGTTACTGGAAAGTATTTGTGAGGGGTAACCTTTCCCCCAGTGACTGCTCAGTTCTGCTGATTTCACTCCTGGTGGCTCCTATCCTGCCAGCCCAATCAGCCCTGAGATTGTCTTCCCTGTCTATTAAAACAAAAGATTATCCTAGCTCATGATGCTCACATTGCAATTGCTTAATCATAACTGTCAAGCTATAGCTACTGATTAACAACTTTATAAAAAGTTGCAAAGTTTGACTCAAACCCCTATGCAAATCTTGAGGGGCTCAGTATGAATAGTACCTTAAAAAAATACTCTAATGATTGTACATACCTTACTATAAACACATGCTGTTACCACTACCACTGCAACTAGGAGCATTCCTCCTACCACAGCAGGAACTAGCACAGTATTCCTGGTGTTACCTGAATTTTTTTAAAAATAAAAATTCCAAAAAGTTTAACAGAAGTGCTTTATATCACAAAATAATGTTCACTATTCAATAACTATATCAAAGCAATGATTTTTCTTATTTATAATCCAAAAGCTATGATTTAGGGAGAAAGAAACATTAAAAGGAAACAGAGACAACAATGTTCAAGTCATTTGACTCACTGTAGGACTTTACTGTGATACTTTACTGAGTTAAATGTGAATAGCCTAAAGCACATTATTTTACTTAATTGTGCTGATAAAGAATTCCATTTGTGCTTATGTGATATGATTTGATGACTTCTTAACAGTAGTCCCATTTAAAACCAACCAGCTGCCCAGGATATTAACCACTGTCTCCAGGCATGGTGCTCAGTGCCATTAACGGCACTGCTGATTTCCAGTAGAGCAGCTCTGGAAATGTTATCCAGCCTGGACCACAGATTTCATGACTTCTGTTGCAAAATCTTTGCAACTTTAATCTAAAACATTTCCCAGCTTCTTAATGCAACCATGCAATCCAGGTGGACACAAGAAATCCTGAGGTGGGTGGTAACAATGGATTCCACAATTGCCCATCTAGCCCAAACCTTTGCGCGGCACCAAACTGGCAGAAGAGTTGTGTGGTTCTTTTGCTTCAGGCTACCTTTCCACTGCCGTGTCTAGTCCAAAGAACTTGGAAAATTCTACACTTCTCTGGAAACAGTTAAAAAATGAGAACTGCCAAAATAGAGCATTTAACCTAGTCATTGCCTTTAGTTTGACTCTGTATCCACATCTTGTCAGTTCCTTTGGTAGAGCAGCTTTAAGCTGCAACCCTTCCTTACACAGGACAGACTCTCTTAAATGATTGTATATTCATCTTTCTTTTCCCCTTAAAAGCCTTCTTTCCAGTGACACTTGGAAATCCTCCTGATGCTTGAGCAGCTGCTGTGCCATGACTGCTCTGCAACACAGTGACCTGTCTTGTTCCCTTCCACCCTGCTGTCTATCCGCTTATCTGCTTTCTTCCTATGCTGCCACAAAGGTGCCAATCTCTCTGGTAAGTGTCTTTTCTGTACTGTATAATGTATTTCTGGTCCAAGAGCAGGAAGATTCTGTGAGCAGCACAGTAATTTCGCCACTAAAGAGGGGATTTGTATCACCTATGGCTATTGTAGGGTCCATCTGCAGAGAGCAGCTGGAGAAAGGCATTTGTAGGGGATGACTCTGATCATATTTGGACTGTATCCAGTAAACATACAGGGAGACTGATGGACTTGTGCATGTAACTTAGGAGAGCCAGTTAAATGTGTGACTCCTTGGAGGTGTTCAATGCTCTCCACTTCAGAAGTGCAATATTAGGTTTACAGGATAAGGAAGATCATGCTGGAATTTGATCTGTAGGGGAGTATGTTTGTCTGACTTAAATGTTTTCTTTAATCTAACTCCCCTCCTTCAGGTTGTGTATAGCCACTGCCATTTAAAACATCAAGTTTTCAGAATGAAACTAAGCTATCATGGGGGAGGGGGAAGAAAGGAAGACAAAAAGATGCAGCTATTATCACTTATTCTAGCCCCTTTTCTCTTATGTTGCCACTATTTTGCATGTCCTGGCTTGTTTCAAATTCTCTTCTTTCTTAAAAAACATCAGTGAGGTGCCCTACATTAGTTCTCAGTCTTTTAGGTGATTGTATTTAATTGTGTAAAATTAAAGTAGCCTGTGTGCTACTGCTGTTTTATGTGCTACTGACAATGAAAAAACTGTAACTAAGACTTCACAGCCGGAAATTTACTACAGTTCATAAAAACACAGGCATGCATTTAAACATATATATACCCAGGCCTAAAAGAGGCCCACAGTGCAGAATTAAAGTTTTGAAAATAGCAACTGTGTGTTCTCTTCAATCAGGTTTCTTCTGCAGGCAAACTTATACCACATCTTCGGGCTTCTCATCATCCCTCTGTCACCTTTAAAGCCATATTTGCTGTAAGCAGAACATTTAGGACAGGATTCTGAGAGTCCCCCTGTCCTCTCAGCTCTGAGGGCAGTTGGTGGCAACCAAAGGCAGCCACCTATTTTGAGACCTTGGCCACAAAAAAGCTGCTGACTGAAAAATAAGAAATTTCTAGTCTTTAAATAAAAACATCTTAGGTAACCTTTTTTTGCCTGGGACAACAATAATAAAATATCTCTTCTACCCAACTGTACTAATTACACAAGATGATTTTTCTCAATATTTTACAGATTTCCAATTGACTCTTTGGCTGTGCATGACCCTACCTGGTCCTCATCCTGTGAAATGAAAGGAGTGGCAACTTACCAACTTGCAAAGTTGTCACAATAACTTTTGTGTAGTGAGGTGTTGAAATATTACACAGATATTCTCCACTGTCAGCTGCAGTAAGATGGCGCAGGATCAGTGAAAAGTCGTTTCTGTTTATCTGAGCTCGAGGCTGGTAATAGTGGGATGTACCATTGAAGGAGGCCAGGACTGAAGTCGTTGAATTTCTGTTTAATTTCCAAACAACATAGACACCTTCGATGTTTGCAGTGTTACTGCTGTATCCACAAGGAATTACGGTGTCACTTCCTTCTGTATGAGACAGTTGGTCTGAAACAGATAATTAAAGAACTCTCTGCAGGTTATTTTGAAAATACTCTGAAGGTTATTTAGATGTATTCTGATTTTTTTATGAGGTCTAATACTACTACGGACAAATATAAAAACACAGTTTGCTACTTTGATATCATATTCAAACATCACAGTATGTTTCTAGAAGCATCTGAAGATTTTAAAAACAAACCTACCTTACACTAAAAAAACCTCTAATTGGTATTGGCAATACTTTAAAAAATTCTTTCTTTTTCATTTGACTATTTCTCCTCTAATTGGGGGGCTCAGTAATAGAAGTGATTCAGTCTAGTCTTAGTTACTGTGTAAAGTAGCATGAAATCCCACATGCTGGGAGCAGAGAGAAAATGCAACTAAAAAGGTACTTGCATATTTAAAGCAAAAGGATAAAACTCTTACAATATAATTTAATAAAAGAATAAAAAGGTTATATTTAGTTAGAAATAGCTTTCAGCTACAGTGGACTTAAGTATTTTACTTATCTATGTTGAACATTTAACAGTTAATGAATAGCTTTAAAAAAAAAGAAGGGGAAGGAGAAGGCAGGTAAGTGGAAGGAATATCTAAATTATAAAATATTAAGATAAGACAAACTAGCATCAAAGCACAACTATCAATTTAACAGCAGGGATTTTCTGCCAAGAAAGGAAAACCAGAGGAGGCTGTGGTGGCTGACAGTCAGCTGGAGAGGAAACTAATACATTATTTTGACGTGGTATAACCACGCTTGGTTTCTGTACCCCACACTGCTATTACAGAAGGAAAAGTAGAGCAGTTTGCTTTCAATGTGTTCTACGGAGGGGATAGATGGATGCAGGGAAATTCAAATAAAAGTGTAACCAAATGTAGCTTTTTCTCTTGTGGATCAGAGGCATAGATTAACAAAACACAGTGCAATTGTTAGCTACTATGATGCCATTCTTGAAACTCTCCATGTTGTAAGCAATTCTATGTATTAAAAACTGCGCTCTTGTTCTGCAGCACATGCAGTGGATTAGGAACTGAGAGCATCTGTGTGCATGTTAGAGGGAAATCAGGGTGATGGAAGCAGCCATGCACATCTCACAGGGGAACTGCTCTTGTATTGCTCTTCATCCAATTAAAAAAATATTTCCTAAGATACAGGAGAGGTTGAAAAGAACCATTTATTTACTCGAACTGAATTTCCAATGAAATTCAGGAGGAGGACAAAACAGAGAGTTGAAATTTCATAGTCCCGATTTTCCTTAACTAACAAAATGAGCTACTGTTTGCTAAAACGCAGTGTTTGCTGCTCTCAGCCCAGCACTCTTAACTGGCACCTAAGAACGCACATACAGTGGAAGGATCAAACAGTACCCATAAAAGTCTGGCAAAAGATGGGAAATGGACTGAGTAAGGACCATACGCATCTAGAGCAGCAGGCAAACTTTCATATAACCCACATATTCCACATAAGGTTTCCGTGTATTTTGTCCAAGTTCATTCTTTCCTTGCTGGAGTGTAAAGTTTATTTATTAGGTATCTCTTAAAATGTGAAACTGATATGGAAGAAATACTCAGAGTAAAAGTAACTTAGAGAAAGGTGAGCTAGCCCCTCTCATTTCTACTTCTTGGATTTAAATTGTAATGCTGCCTTGTAATCCCAATAGAAGAGTTTCAAAGAGAAAGGTATATCCTTCTGCACTATCCCATATCCATGTTGCCCCACTGCAGAAATACTGTCTTCAGTTTGGCTCTGAAGCCAGCTGTGACATTTAGTAATGATGCAGGAAGAGACTTCCATTCATTCCTACCTTGCATCTTCCATTCAGCAGTCCAGTTTAAACGATGGGCATGAATATGACAGTAGTAAGGATCTGCTCTTGTGTTTATAATGTTCTGGTCACTTCTAAGAGAATAGAGAACTCCATCCCTGGTTTCCTCACGATCTGTTTCTTGGATGGATACCTTGCCTTGTACCCAAGATATATTTGGTGCTGGATAAGTGAGAAAGGCATAACACTTCAGTTTCCTTTCTGTGTCTGTCTTTTGGTATTCCAGTGCATAATAAGAGGAAACTGTAGATGAAAAGAAAAAGGTTAAAAAAATAAATCTTACTACTTTCAAAATAGTTTTTAACTTGAAGTGATTGCTCTTGTGAAATAACATTGGGGAGAATAATTAGAACAACACTTAATGTGTGTTTGATTTCAGAAGAAAGCATAGTGACTTACTGTCAATGCCAGGGTCTATACTATTCCGAGAAGCCACATAATGTATACCACCTAATAACCCCTTAGAAATCACTGTGCAGTAGGTTATGAAAACAAGTGCTGCACTGTAATTTTTCAACTCATGTTACAGTGTTTCACTAGAGTAAACAAATTGCTTCATAACACCATCAGGCCCAAAATGTGCTCTATTGGGTTAGAGGATTTTGATTCCATGTGAGAAATAACACAAGAAAATCATCCCATTTCCACTGGTGCAATCCAAGCATTTTTGATGTCTTACTGACCTTTTACACGTAGTGTGACGTTCCGGTTTGTACGAGTTTCAATTGTTCCCACATAACATTCATAAGTGCCCTCATCAGTCACGGTCAGGTTACAAATTTTCAAGGAGGCGTTTCCACTAGTGATGTTCTCATGGAAAAGCTGTGTTCTGTTAATGTATTCTGGGCTATTTTCCGGCTGATCCTTCTGGTGGTAGTAGGAGTGCACATTTTTTCCCCCTTTACACCAGTGAATTACAACATCATGCCCCGGTGGGAAAGAACAAGGAAGGATGCAATCCTCAGAAAATAGCCCTGTAACTTCTTCCTGTTCTGTAAAACCTAAAGTCCATAAGTACAAATGAGTAAGTTTAATCCAGTCCACAAGTATACTTCTGCCCTTCCTTATCCCTGACAAAAAAAAACCCTCTTGCAGGCAGCACTACCCAGTGTGTCAAGGTCTCTTTCATGGCTTTTCTGTTGCATGAGTCCCTTGGGACAGCAAGGGTCTTCATTCAGTTTAATCAATATTATAACACAGAGCTCTGGTCTTTAAACTTACAATCAGTTTACATAGAAATCCTGAGTAGGCACCTACATGTTCAAATCAGCACACTGCCACCTCCCCACCTGAGCTTCAAATGCATTTCCACACCTTTTCCACCTTGAACTTCAAACCCTTCTGAGCTGCAGCTTGCTGCTTCCTCATACCTTCACAGTGCCACGCTGCAATGACCCACGTTACCAACCACCCTCACATGGTGCCAAGCAGTTGTACCATCACAGGGAAAAAGGATGTGATGGTGTAACTGGCAGGAAGGACAGAACTTCTTGGAACAGCTTTGCCACCACAGACAGGGAGCTCTGTCCCAGCCCCCAGAGATAACTCGGGTGTGTATTCCTCGCACATTCCTCGATTCTTTACTGTTAATAAACAGTGTTTGAATTAATTAATTCTCCCTATTAGAAATAAGTAATAATTGTTGTCTTAATTATTTTTCAGCTAAAACTTACCCCAAAGTGTAGCACTGATGTAAAATAAATACATGGTAAGAGTTGGTATGTTCTGTCCCTTCATGTCTTCACTGGTTCGTAGTAGACTCATGTCGAACTGGTAACATAAAAGAAGGGGAGAAAACTTGTTTAATGGCAGGTAAAAGACATACCATGATGATATCATTTCCTTTGTACATCTTATTAGGAACTGTAGGCCTTTGTACCATGTTTTTTCTTTCCAACAGTCTTGGCCCAGATTTTTGGCCTTATGATCCTATGCATTTCATAATGGTTGAGGGCCTCTCATTACCTTGCAGGCCCTTGCAGATTGATATTTTATTTGTAATAAATAGAAACTGTTTACTCTCAGTGTTCTTGCAGGCCTAGGGAATATTAATCATCATTCCTCAACAGGACACCAAGGAAAAATGCTCAAGTACAATTTGCAAAAGGATGTAATATGTCCCTTGTCAAGCTTGATTTTTTTTTTTTTTTACTTTAAGTATATTTCTGATTATTACAACATTGACTTTCTTGGATGGGAAATTTGAGTGTATTTGCAAATATTGCAGATATAGAGAACTTTTCACACTTTACTTTTCACCAGATCAAAAGGGCATCAGCTGAACTTTCAAAAATGTGTGTATAGAAATGTAGGGTAGGAATGCAAAGGAGGAGGAGAGTCTCTCATCAAATCTTCTGGTTTGTCACTTAACTAGCAATGAACTGAAGGCTCTCATGCATGATAGAAAAAGAATAATCTTATTATAACTGATAAACTGCACTCTTCCTCCATTCAGGCATAACATCCTAAAATACAGCACACCACAGTGGAGAAATTACCTCATGAATCAAATAGCTTGAAAAGAGTTTAAAGAGTTTTCCCTAGTCCTTTTCTTCTCTCCAAAAGGCAGCTATAGGTACCATTCCTAACTTACACAGGGCACAGGTTTAGCCAGGCTTGCTAGCCAGTTCTTTTAATATTAATGAGTGATTTTGACTGGTGTGTGTGACTGTATTTGTGGTGAATGTAAATCTTACATCCCAATGATTTTTGCATGTTATTTCTTTTGTAAAGCTAGTGTGATTGTTTTACATATTCTCACTATTCATTAGGAGAAAAAAACCAAACCAAAACAAAAACAACAAAGAGGCACCAAGATATTAAATCTGAGACAGGTGATGCAAGAGTAAAACAAACATTTATGATATATAACTTTGCTCCATGTCAGCAACAACTGCCAGTATCCACCTTCTTTTCTCCTTCTCATTTGCAAGTGGTGTACATCATGTTTCATTGGATTCTTCACTCATTTGTCCATCACTTCCAACCTGTGATTGATACAACATATTGTGCTTGATGTTTGAATTTCAAAAACTGCAATCAATGCTATATTTCCCTTAGTGAGTGATGTGCCACGTTTAATAGTCACATTTAATTGGCAGTGATGCTCTCAGAGTAACGTGGTTCCAACAGTACCTCTGTGATGCTTTTGGGGGCTGCATGGGCAGTGCACACTGCCTCCCATCTTCTACCTGTACTCAATAACCCTGCTCTAAAATACAGAACTACAACTAGTCAGCTGAAAATTTTCATGTTCAGCACAAATCTTAGCTTTGGATCTTCTCATTGCACCATATTGAGAAAAATGTTTGCTGGTCTGTAGAAAAACCTGAGGAGTGTAGGCTCTGGCCAGTCTTTTCAGCCGGTCTGAGGTCTTACAGGCATAAAGTGTGTGTATGATAATAGTTAGAACCACACTACAAAGCACTATACAAACCTGCTTTTCCTGTTTTTTACATGAAACAAATGGTACAACCAAGAAATCATGCCCTAAGGCTTTGCAGTGAAATATGAAATTATGTATACAGACAGTGTACAACTAGAATTAAGATCACTGTAGTCATGTTAGTTACTGATGCTCCAGTTTTCAGGAGAATTATTTCATACAGAATCACCACAGGCTCAACTGGTGAGAAGCTCAGCCAGGGTTTCTGAGAGCAAACCAAGGTGCTAAAATGCATCTCCCAAGACATACTGAACAGTTCAATTAGTGGTAGGGCCACTAGGCCATTTGCTTTGGCCACTATAGGGAAAGAACACGTGCTTTCCTTTTCTTCTGTTAGACAGTGACCAAACCACGTATCCTAAATCTTTCCTCCTCTTTGAACTCTCAATCTGAAACCAGGTAAGACCACTCCCCTAGCAAAGAGCAATCAGCTCAGTGAACTTTACTTTGCGACCTACTTTGAGAGCAGATATGTAAAAATATTCTTCTAATCCTGTCAAACAAAATTTATTTATTTCTTAGTAAAAGTGATTCTGGTTAATTCCTTTTCAAGGTAACTAAACAAAACCACATTTCAAGCACACACACTTATGAGGACTGGAAATACCAAAGGATTTCAATCTTTACCAACAAGCAAACAAGAAAAACAAACATATAAAGTTCTAAAAAGCACATGTTAATCAAATACTGCCAAAATCTCATACTTGCCATAATGACACTAGCTTTTCAGGATTTCTCACTGACTCTTCAGAGGGATTTTCTGTAGTAGAAAAGAGAATTAATTCTCTATCTCCCTCCAATGAAACCCTTACAATTTAAATACTAACTTCATACTTCATTTGTTAAGAAATATTCCCAATGGAAGAAGGTGCCCACAATCTAAACACTCAAAACTGTTTTAGGAAGTAGACCAAAGATACTGTGTTTTAGCTCGATATACACATATCATATTCTCACCCTCCCCCACTCCATACACTTACATTATAGAGCTCTCACAAGAATGTCAGGGATTTTTTACCTCTTCTTATTTCACAAGCAGCCAAAAATCAAAGTCGTCTTGCAGTTACTAGCAGGCAGGGTTGGTATACATAAAAAACCAAATATACAGCACTCCTGTTGATCTTTGCCTCATACACATGGTACAGTTCATTCCTTTCCCATAAAGGAAAACAGTTGTTTCTGCAATGCAAACTAAGTTTCTATACATGTGAAGCTTTCATACTTTTCACGTTCCTTTCTCCCTCTTTAGGATTAGAAGACTTTTTCTCTTAACCATCTCTTTTGCCTGGCTTTGTTGAACAAACCCTTTAATTTTAACTCCTGCAAGATGCAACTGAGAAGAAATCAGTTCTCATCAGTAATGTGATACCTACAGCAGTGGCGATGCCACTTGGGAATGTGCTGGGGCATCCAGAGAGCCAGAGCACTGCAGCAGCAGCGAGGCCGACAATTTCCTTACAGTGCCAGAACACTGGCACAGGGAGCGAGGTCAGCTCTGTGTGGGCACAGGAAAACAAGAATATAAGACTGAAATCATCATGACACTCTTCTCAGAAAGCTGGTAATGTGAAACAAGAGGTAGGTGCCTTGGGTTGCCTGCAGGGTTAGGTAATTATTTTCTAACAATATTTCCCCAGTGCTCCTTTTTCTCTGGACAGCTCAAGCCCTGTGTGTGCTATCTGGTTTCCAGTAGAAGAAACTGACAGAACTACTCAAGTATTTTCGGGAAGAGGGCTTACAAAAAAACCAAACAAAACGAAGGAAGAAGTTGGAAGAAGAGGTGTCTCTCTTCAAAGGCCTTGTCTGGTGTTAGCAGTACACAGGTGAGGTGTGTTTCCTACATTCACTGAATACAGAGTCATTTAGGTTGGAAAAGACCTCTGAGATCATCAAGTCCAACCTTTGACTGATCACCACCTAGTGAACAAGGTGCCGCAACCAGTCGTTTCTTGAACACCTCCAGCGATGGTGACTCCACCACCTCCCTGGGCAGCCCGTTCCAATGCTGGACAACACTTTCTGTGAATTCCTCCTAACATCCAACCTAAACCTCCTCTCGTGCAGCTTGAGGCTGTGTCCTCTTGTCCTGTCACTAGTTGCCTGGGAGAAGTCACTGACCCCCACCCGGCTACAACCTTCTTTCAGGGAGTTGTAGAGAGTGAAGAGGTCTCCCTGAGCTTTCTCTTCTCCAGGCTAAGCCCCCTCAGCTCCTCCAGCTGCTCCAGACCCTTCCCCAGCTCTGCCGCCCTTCTCTGGGCACACTCCAGCACCTCAGTGTCCCTCCTGAACGGAGGAGTCCAGAACGTGACACAGCACTCGAAGTGCCTCAGCAGTGCCAAGCACATTCCCGGGAGTCCCAGCTTTCCCACCCGCTCCCTTCCCCACCGCCCCACGGCACTTCCAGCCGGCGACCGCAGCTGGTCTCCCGCTACAGCTCCTCAGCTCCCAAGACTTACTCTTCCACACATCCAGCTGCACAGTACCGCACCTCAGGCCACGAGGTGCTGCCCGCCCTGCGCCGACACCGTGTGAGGCACTCGGTAGTTTGTGTTAAACTGGGAAAGTTTAAAGTCTAAAGCCTCAATCCGACGAGACCGCGAAACCAGTCCCGCCACACCCACCCGAGCGCATCTTTGCCAAATATGGTATTGGGTGGGCGGGGTTACTGTGCCCCGTGCGCGCTGATTGGTCGGGGGCGTGGCCGGGGCCGGTTGCCCTGGGTTACGTGCAAGCAAGATGGCGGAGGAGGCCGGGGTGGGCCGGAGAGGGGAGCGGTCGGCGGAAGAAGGGCCGGCGGAGCGCGGCCCCGGCGCGGCCTTTCACATGTTCGTGCTCATGGAGGACCTGCTGGACAAGCTGAAGCTGCTGAACTACGAGGAGGAGGCGCTGAGGCGCCACAACATGCGGCCGCTCTCCAGGTGCTCCTTGGCCCGCGCCGCCTCCTCCGGGCGCTCGCGCGGCAGCGGGAAGGGGTCGGCGGGGGAGAAATCCCAGCGGGCGGTCAGAGCCCGGGGAAGGAAGGAGGGCAGGTCCCGGCTGGCAGGTCCAGCCAGGGCCTGGCTCAAGGCAAAACCTGCCAGAGGCACAGCTTCCCGTGTCTTCTGGAAGCTTTCCAAACGCCGAAGGCTGAGATGTGATAAGTAAATAGCACTTGACCTTCCCTGCCCCCGACAGGTACTGGATAGCTGCATGCCAAGGTACCTGTGCAAAAATTAGTTCTACCTAAATTCTAAATAATTCTGAATAATTCTGAGTTTCTTGAATTCAGAGTAACTATTTGTGGGGAGTGTATATTTTTTGACCTTTTACAAAAAGGATCTTGGATTCATTCTTGTTAAGTCTGGGTTTTCATATCCAATATATATTTGTTTCATATGTAATTTCTTTTTTTTTTTTAATTATGGGAGAGGCAGGAAACTTGGGAAATGGGACCAATATGTTCCCAACATCTGCCTGCCCAAATAACTTTCAAATCCATCTTGTCGGGTTCAACCAGGCTCCACAGCAGCATGTCACAGAGTTAAGCTTTCTATAAGCAACATTTTGATAGGATAGGGGAAAAAGAGGCAGTCCAGATTATTCCCTTGTTGGGAAGGAGGCTCAAGTACGAGCACAGCAGCTGTAAGTTGGTTCTAGCGAGCTGTCAGACCATCAGAATGTTTGGAGCAGGGAAGCAAACCTTTGTGTACCATAGTGAGCAGCTGTGTCTGTAAACAGAAGGGTTTGGTTCTGAGTAGCCAGTGTGAATGTGGTTTACTGAGTATGTGATTTACTGCATATGTGGGTTACATTTTTGGGGGACTAACCGTGGTCTGGTTCTACGGACTGAATTCTTCTTGAGACTGTATATTTGAATTTAGTGTGATCCAAAGCAGATCTGGTTTGTCTAGGTTACTCTCCAAAGCAACCCAAGGCACAGTAAGTGAGGACAGGTAGAAGGATCGCTTCAAAACCTGCTCCTGATCTGAGCTGAGTGCACTGATTTAGGTACACCAGCTTCTTGCCACTCATGAGGAATGTATGAAGGGGAAGTCCTTGGGGGAACTTGGAAAAAAAGGAATTGGATGTATTGCTGTTGTCAAGAATAGAATTTGGGGATGTTAAGAAGGGAGGTGATGTTGCTGTGGAATAATGGCAGGGATAATGCCAATATGTAGAAATAAGACACATCTCGTGAGGCAGTGAAGTTTCCATAAATTTGTTCTCCCCTCCACAAGAGAGTGCCATTCAAGTTTGCATATAGTCACTTGGTGCAAATTTTATTTATTTAGTTGCTTATTTTAAAGGGGCATAGTCATATACCCAAACACAGATACCTTTCTTTGTACAAGTTATTGGCAATTGCAGATTTTTGACTTGGGATTCTTTTGAGCTTCCAAGTATTTTATGATATGCAAGGAATACTTGAATTGGATCTATTGCATAGGTTCTCAAGTAGCCAGTGGTAGTATTTTTATGAAGTGATGGGATTCTGCATCTCTAAAATGGTAACAGAATTGAGCTCATCATGATTTGAGGCTGCTCAGGTAAACAACTCCTCCAAGTTGCTCCTCAAACAAGAGGAGTAACTTGGGTTTGTGTGGAAATGCTAATTTGGTGGTGTTTAACCGAGGCTATATAATGCTGCTGGCAGGAGAGGGGAGTACCCAGTTTCCATTTGATTCCTTGGAAGTTAATGTTGATTAATAGCTCACTCAAAGCCGGAAACAAGTGAGCTGGATGTAGCAAACTTAGCCTGCTGTGATTACGTGTGAAACGAGTCATCCTGAATTTGGTTCGGATGGATTGCTCATTGAGAAAGTCGGGTAAAGAAACTGCTCTGTGGTGCGTGCTGGCCTGTAATGCTGTAAGAGCTGCAGGAGCTCAAAATATCTGCCATTCTTTCTGCTTTTTAAACAGGCACTACTTTGCACTGCCCACCAATCCCGGCGAGCAGTTCTTCATGTTTTGCGCGCTCGCCGCTTGGCTGATCACGAAAGCGGGGCGTCCCTTCGAGCAGCCCCAGGAATGCGATGACCCCAACGCAGTGATATCGAACGTGCTCTCGGAACTGCGGTCCTTTGTAAGTTGTTGAGCAGGCTGTTTTCCCAGGCGTGTGTCAAACATGGGCATCGCCTTCAGAAAGAACTGCAATCACACACTTCCTCTCCTTCCTGCTTTTGTTCGCAAGGACCACACAGACTTCTCCTATTTATAAGTTTCTACTCTGTTACTTAGTTAATTGGAAGTTTATACAGTCTATACCTACTTGCTAATTTTTTTAGCACTGCAGAAAACGGTCTTATAATATTATATATGATTCCAATTACTTTTGTTCTACAAAATGGATTAAACTGGGTTTACTTTTTGTAGTGCCACATATGTTGCTCATTTATAGTAGCATAATTTACAGAGATTTTGTCTGGAAAGTTTACACAGTGCATATGATCCTGCTCCTGCCATAATCAATGGTATAGTTCACAGTGAAGGAAATGGTTTAGAATAGTGTTCATGTTTTCTTCTTTTTTTTGTTAATGAGTAAAAGGTTGTATAAACTGCCAGGAAATATTGGGATTTTTTTTCAATATTAAAAAAAAGAAAAAAAAAACAACAGAAACAAAGGTCAGGAGAATATATCAACTTACAGGAAGTATGATCTTAGGGAAGATTATACTGCAGTGGAGCTGTGAATGATGTTAAGACTATTCTCTAAAGGAGTTAAACCATAGCAAACTAATATTTTTATTTTACAGGATAGCAATAAATAAAAATATGTTATAAATATAATCTGCAGCAAACAAGACAATGTTGAAAAGCTGGTATTTAAGTCTCAGTACTGAAGTTTCTCCATAGCTGTTCTTACCTTGCCAGCTTGTCACTTGTGTGCTTGACCATCCATCTCTCTTGTGGCTTCCGACTCTTCTGCTCCCTATGACTATCCTCGTTACCATGTGCTTTAAGATTTCTACACTGCATCTGTTCCTCGGGATGTTTTCTTTTCCCTTCTGTTGCCTGACTGGAGCTGCGTAAGGAAAGAATGTGAATTAACATTAATAAAATCTTCATACACAAGAGACACTTTGGTTTTAGTGTAAAAATAATCTTATCTCCCTGCAAGGAAACTCGGATCAATGGGCCATTAATAAACAGCACATCTCTTTATTTTAGGGAAGGCCTGTGGATTTTCCTCCCTCAAAATTAAAGGCTGGTTGTGGAGAGCAAGTGTGCTATGTTCTTGATTGTTTAGCTGAAGAAGCCTTGAAACACACTGGCTTTAGCTGGAAAAGGTACAATACGCTTTAGCATCCTCCCTTATGCATTGTTTTCCAGCAAACAGATGTAAGTTGTAATGGTAAAGACAAAACATAGTAATGACTAAAAGTGTTTTACTTGACGTTTCATGAGACGCAAAATTCAACTAGGCTTGAAGCACTGGGACCAATTAATTCCTAATGCAATTTCACACAACTCAGTCTATTACCAGCAAGCCTGAGTTTGGACCATTAATAGACTTAGCTAATTAAGATTTAACTGATGACCTTTTTTTGGTCATTTCCCTATGCATAACTCCCTGTTAATCTGACAGTTGAGTTGAAACATTTAATTTCCTTTTAGGTTCTATCAATTAATTCTTAACCACTTCAACTGGAGGTATGCACCATACATGTTACACGTAGGGTACAGTAGTTTTATTTAATATGAAGGAAATCTTAGGAGAAATTAGATCACAGATAATTTCAAGTGTATGAAACTGTCTTTAAAAGTGTTCTTTATTTCATTCCTTCACTCTGATGGGTTTTGAAATGGATGTAGCAAAGTAATTTCTACCTTAGAAATATTTTCCTGTTACTTCTGTTTAATACACAAATTCCAATGTGGGCTGAAAATAAGTCTGTGGTGACTTGCACTTGAATTTTAAGAGGTTAGACCAAAAGAGAAAACCAAAATTTACTCCCCAGATGTCTTTGTAGTATGAATATACTGTTCTGCCTGGCATAGTAAATAAACTTTACTTTTAAGACAGTTCAAAATCAATAATGCCTTTTAAGCCTGTTAATTTATTTGTTTAAGTATGTGAGATGCTAATCACTGTCTCATTATAATCCACACCATCCATACTTCTCATGAAATGTTTTGTTTGCTAAGGAGAATTTACAGAGGTATTTACAATTTACTGTGTTTAAAAGCTCTGCTGTTCTTTGAATTAATTTCAGGCCAGCATATCCAACAGAAGAGCTAGAAGAAGAAGAAATAACAGAAGATGATGCAGAATTAACACTTAATAAATTGGAAGAGGATGTTGCAGTAGGTTTATGTCATTGCTTTTGATGATACTAGTATTGGTCAGCCATGGGCAAGTTTTTATTCACTGTTGAGTTTGTTTGGCTTTGTTTAAGAAGTCCTTTCTATTAGCTGGTCAGTTTTTTCCCTGTGGCTCCATTCTTGCATCATCAGATTCTCTGTAGTTTTTTGTTGCTTTTCAGATAAGGTTTTTAACTCATGGAGACAGAGCACATGTTCTTATGTGCAGTGGAATCTAACCATGCATTAAAATCACAGAGATTCAGGATTGTTTGTGTTCTACTGATACAAGCTCTTGATGTTAAACAAAACTTCAATCCCTGTTTACAGAATTGGCTAATATTTGGTTAAAATTTGCCCAGTGCTTAATTAATAGAGTGCTCACTATTGTAACTTAGATTTCATGCAAATAGGAAGCAGTAACTTTGGTATTTAGTTTGTCTGAAATTTGGGAGCAGAGTAGATGGAGAAGAACAACTGGAAATAGAATGTTTATTTAAAAATACCAACAAAGACCTAAATAAAGGTTGCAGAATTGTTGCTGTAGGCAAAGGTCACAGGAGCTCATTGATATATATTCCATGAATGCAATGGTAATAGTATTCCATCATTCATTCTGACTGAAGAATAAGTCTTTCTGTGTGCTTTGAAATACCTTTTATCAAAAATATGGCAATGTTTGAGGATCAACTGTTTTATTTATTCCTACTTTTTAATTGTAATAATTACAGTGAAGTTGTCATGGCTATGAAACAGCCTGTGAAATACACCTGCAAGTTCTAATATGCTTTTAGGACTTTTTGATGGAAGGATGTTGAAGAGAAGTTCTTTCTTGCTGACTGACTTTCTCAGAAGATTAGTTTTATGAGAGATGGAGTCTCACTGCAAACTGGTAGCTTAATGTGATCACAAGACATTGGCATATTAACAGGCATGTTTGTTTTCGTGAAGTGAGTCTTTTTGCTGTTGACTTAAAGAAGATTTTTCTGGAGAGGAAGTTAGCTGAGGACAATAAAAGTGAAAATTTCAGAAAGAAGTTAGTTTCACATCTGATTTCTGCAAAAATTGATGATTCTGTGCAAAATGAATGTAGATCAAAACCAGAATACTGAAAGCTGTGAGCCTGGGAGTGGTCCCTTGCCATGTCAGTAAAAATTACTTGAGGGAAAAACAATTTTCTGGAGTGCTAAGGCCCAGCTATGTTGGATAGAAAATGCCACAGCTATCCCACTTTTGTGTTCAATTGCTTGGGAAAAAATAAAGGTCAGAAATTTTGGAAATAGAGTGCCAGTAACGTTTTCATATGGTTCTGATTATAGTCTCAATTTGTAGGACACAATAGTCCACAATAATGTAGCAGTTGAAGAGTTTACTTCTCTTCCTTCTCTTCTCTCAGTTTTCCTAAGTATTACATTATTTTGCTCATTTTTATTAGCCAAGAAAAATTCCAAACTTTCATACACTGTGCAAATATTGTGATGTGGCTGTCTGGTTGCATTTTTATCAGCTTTCAAGTCTCCACAGGAAAAGGTCTTGAATAATTTTGAGAAGAATAAAGGACATTCTGTGTTGCATTTTTGACCAGCCTCAGAAATGTAAGCTGTTGGGTAGAAGGTTTAAGTAGGAAAACAGTCATCTGTCTGCTCTTTACTGTATCTTGTTAAGGTCTAAGCTGCTTATAGGGGAAGCAGGCATGAAACAGTTAACCAAAGCACAGTTGAAACCCTTCAAAGAACCTCTGGGTTTGCTCTCAGGTTTGCTCTAGGCCATGATTTTCACAACTAAGGTGTTCTATTGGCTCTTCTGAATGTGTATGTTAATAAAACCATTGAGGTTTTATTGCCTCATTCCCAGGTATTTTGTTCCCAGGCGTTTTATACCAAGTGGATACTCTAGTTTTAGAGCACTTAGTGGTTCTATAGGGACTAATTATAGGCCAATGTAAGTTTTTCCCCCCAGTCCATTGTTGCTGCCACTATATTGATATTAGCTGTACCCATAATTGAATTTAGCAATATTTCCTGTAGTTAAATGCTAGCAATGAGGTTCATTGGTTGTTCTTTTGTTTTGATTCTTCTGAATAAAATTGATGGGGCAGAGACAAGCCTAGTCTGTAAATCAGAACTGTAAAAGTTTTTTGAATCTTGGGGAATTGAGTAGCCTGTACTATGTGGCCAGCAGTAGCCAGTGAGGCTGGGTGTGCAAGTAAATCTGCACAGTTTGGTTTCTCAGTTCTGATAACTAGTCTTGTTCTGGTAGGATGGTCTTTTAAGTGCTGCACAAATACATATTTTTGATTTAGCAAAAGATAGTCCCAATCTAGTCACCAGTAATTTCTTGCAAGTATTCAGGGATTAGGGGTCAAACATGCCAGAAGAAAATAGTGGTCCCTGTTGGTTACACACTGGGTAGAGTAGAAGAAAGAAGAATAAGCTCCAAGGTTTTCACTGAGTCTTGAAGGGTTCTTCACTAAGACCTGTGTTATTGCAGCTTTCATGATTTGTCTGGAAAGGAGGTGGATGATGAAGTTTCAACTTCAAAGGAAAAGCCACTTAACAGAGGGCCAAGGTGTATAAGGGTGAAGTGTATGGGTGATGAGATGGCAGGTGAAATACAGTGTAGATAGATGGGGGGTAATGCACAGAAAATGCATGTTATGGGTGATGGGCTCTGGGCTGATCATAGTCACTGAAGAATGCAATTTTGAGACTATAATAGAGAATTCTGTAAAACTGTCAGCCCAGTGTGTGGTCTCATGGGCAAGAAAACAAAACAGTTGCCTCAATTTCAATTGTGTTATTCTGAACACTTAAAATGTGGCATCATTCTGCAACTCCAAATATGTAGGGCAAACAACATCTTGAAAACTATATTCAGGTCTGGGTGTGGTTTGATTTTATTTTTAAGGTAAAGCTTTAAGAAACACATATAGTTACCATACAACTATTGATAATGGCCCATTTGAGGAGAGAGGGCTTAGGTTTAGGGGGATTTTTTGATTGTTTGGTTTATTTTTTAATACTGTGGCACTCTGAAGGAAATACGGGGTAGCTTTCATCTTTCAGCTTGTCCCAGGTATTGTGTCTCTTCATAAGCTCTATTATCATAAACTCTCTATGTCTTGTTTTGCTCAGAAATACGGAATTTAATGCTTCTTGTTCTGTGGTCCTGCAAAATAAAACTATGGAGAAAGATTGTACAATACTTACTGAAGTCTAACTTTGCAACTTTCCTTAAGGAAGAAGAATCAGACAATGAAGAAGATTATATTGACCTGAATGTTCTAAAGGCACAAACATACAGATCAGTAAGTTGTTACCCATCAGTCCTCTCTTGAAAGGTTTTTACATCTGTAGCAGCAATTTGTTTATGTTGATTTAAGTCTGAAAATCCCTGTGTAGTCTAAACTTGAAAAAATATTCCAACTGAAATGAATCAGCTTATTTTAAAGGAACCATGTGTACCTAGTTTTTAAACTGAAATCACTGAAGGACTGCTAGACACATTTGCAAGAAATTTTTTGCAGAAACTTCTAGGGAAATATGATATTAGTTTCTTGAATGTATTTTAATCTCACAGACACATGCAAACACCATTTCTGAAATGTATTGTAATTTCTTATTATATACATTTAATTCTTTTCAATTTTTAGTATGATGTGAAGATATATGTTTTAATTTCTAATCTTTATGAATTCAAAGAAAGCCATTAAAGAAATCTGTTATGTCTGTAGTCTAGATAATTCTTGATATAAATATTTTTCTAAATATGAATTATAATGATTTCTAACTGTTGTCACTGTGCATAACAATGATATTTCCTTTATAAACTGTGATTTTTACACAGGACATGAATGAAACTGCGAAGCAAGAAGAGATTTTACAGTCCACGACAGACGCAGCAGAGTGGAATCTGGAAGTGGAACGTGTGCTTCCGCAGCTGAAAGTTACAGTCAGGACCGACAATAAGGTACCTGAGAATGGATTTGTGTGTGTACACACGGTGATTAAAATGTTATTTCAGTCAGTGTTGTTTACTTTCCATTTTGTCTTTTGTCATGCCAAGACATGTGAATAAATGGGCTCTCCAGTGCTGTCTTGTCTGAACCTTAGCCACTTACTTTGACCGTAGAAGCAATAATTTTCAGTAGGGTGTTTTTTCAATATTATATAATATTTTTTTCTGCTACTTACAGAGCATCTTATTTCTGTATATTTACTTCCATATATTTATTTCTGTATATTTGCTCAGTGGAAACTTCTTCAATCCTTTGACATTTCCAATGTATTCACAATTCTGAAAAATTATACCCTCAGTTTACCAACTATTAAAACATTGTCCTGGAAGAGAGTTGATGAACTTCTTTCAACTGTTCCATTTGTCTGACACATGAAAGGTTGATTGTATGGAATTCATCTTTCTGAACTTTACACGACAGTAAAGTTGGTCTTTACCTCTAATCTGGTCATTATGTGCTTTCCTTACGTTTAGCAAAGAGAAATTTTTCAACAGATTTTGCTTACCATATCCAGATAACTATCTCAAGGAGGAATTCATCATGTGTATATACCATATGCATATTCATCATGAGTATTTCTCTCCAAAATCTATTTCAAGTAGTCTGGAATGAGCAGCTTAGAAGTAGACATCTACCTTTGGCATAACCAAACCTAGGACCTATTCCTGGCATTGCCACAAGGATTCTTTCTAGGAGCTTGGGTAGCTCACACAGATCAGTGCAGTATTGAAATCTTTTATTTGTAGTGACCCACCTACTTGGGGTGTTGGAGCAATCTGCAGCAGTGATATATCAATACAATACATATACATGAATACAATGAAAGATAATTATCTTGCCAAAAATAGGGGGAGCTCTCAAGTGTCTGCTGAACTGCTTGCCTGTCTTACACTATCCTGCATTCTTCTATGTGAAGAATTGCCTGGTTCAAACAATTTTTCTGTGATCGTCAGCAAGCCCATCTGTTGCAGAGAACATGATGCTTGATTCTCACAGTAAGGAATTAAAACTTAATAAAGACATGCATGAAAAATTAAAGCCACTGTAGGATCTAAGGTTTACTCTCTTCCAGCTTAATGCACCATCTCTTGGCCATAAGGAATACGTCAAAATGAACATGAAAAGAGGATTATTCTTTCCCTAGCTCCTGTGCTTTCATGCTTTCAGAAATAGCTGGACAGAAGTGTTTGGTGTTTTTCTATTCTACAAGAAAAGCATCATATTCTGTTTCCTAAGTTGTGCATTTAAAAGTAGTACCAGGAGTGTGTTAATGGTTTAATCAATGACATTAGAAACTAGAACTTAAATGTGAAGTCCTGTGACAATTCACAGCACCTTTTCTCATCCCCCATCCCTGAGTCCATGTATGTTTCCTATGATCTAGAAGGTGGAAGTAATTTTCCCTCTTTTAATTGTGTCCCATTATCAAAACCAAGTTTAGGTATTTCTGCCTCTTTCATTTCTTTCCATTCTTCTCCTGGTAACAGTAAGGGCTAAAATAGAAAGGGAAGAACTGATAGTCTGGAACTGTTGGATTTGGGCATCTGAAGCATTAATTTTGTCTGTGAATAAGCTGAGCTAGTGCAGCTACATTCAATATTTTCAGTATTTGTGTCCAGAATGTTTTCCAGCAGAAATAGTCCCATGAAGATCAGACTCTCAAAAGCAGAGCTGCTATGGTGTCAGTGAGGATGTCAGTGTTTGTTTATCGATCTCAGTGTCACGTGACATTTAGGAGATTTATAGATTGTGTCACATTGAACAAGTGCCTCTGGCTATGAACAAAGCAGCGGCAGGATGATATGTTGTAATAAATAAATAAAAGAGAACTGACCCTGCTTTGCATACCTGCCTTTGTTTAGTAACCAGAGGAGGATAAAAGTTGTACTTTCCTGTGTTTTAATTTATGACATCTTTTTTAGGATTGGAGGATTCATGTAGATCAAATGCACCAGCATAAGGATGGAATTGATTCTTCTTTGAAGGAAACTAGGGTATGTCTTGTATGTACAGATTATTTCACTGATCTGTCAGCATTTTTATTTTCTCTTTTATTTGATATACATTAAGAACTAAACTGATCTCTTTTTTCTTCATTTTATTTATGCTATTGCTGTAAAATGAAAAAGAGAAAGATATGATAATGATGATTAAGGACAGTGTGACTGGCAAAATACCTTGTGGGAAAGAGTTGTATGTGTGAGGATTAACAGGGATATCAGGATTCAGTAATGTATGCATTACCATAAGTACATGCTGACTGCAGAAGGCAAAATAGAATAATAGAATCTGAAAATAAGTACTGGTACAAAAACCAAAATACTTTCAAGTACTGTTGCTGGAAGTAACATACTGACATTGACATTTATGATGGAAGCAGTAAAGCTTGAAATATGTGTTTTGGAGGTGGGCAAACCAGAACACACTGGGAATAATTTTTTGTTGGCTAAACACAGCATTTCTGTACTATTTTTCTCTCTCACTGTAGGCTTCCATATCCTTTCTTAACTACAGCACTATTTCAATACTCTTTGTGTACTGTCTGTATACTGTCAACCCACAGAATGTGATTTTCTAGGGTTACCTTGACAAACTCCATAATGAGATCAGCAGAACATTGGAAAAGATCAATAGCAGGGAAAAGTACATCAACAATCAGTTGGAGCACTTGGTTCAAGAATACCGTTCAGCCCAAGCCTTGCTGAGTGAGGTATTGCTGGTCTTTTGTTGTTGCCTTCTCTAGTATTAAGTTGCTATTAAGTGAGGGTTAGAGGGCAAGAAGAAGTGGAGTGAGTATCTATGAATTTTGCTGTTGGATATAAAGCAGGGGACATGCTGATTGGTTGTAAAATTATATTTTTCCTAAGCTAAACTAGCAATTTTTATTCAACTGTTCTACAAGGCAAAGTATTATCAAAGTATTATCTAAATCTGTTCCCAGTCTTGAGCAGCTAGTAAATTGCTAGTTCTGTTTTCCCTGTGCAGTTCACACATCTGTCAGGACTGGAGAAGCTACAGTCTCAGTCCAACATCCATCTCTTAGACTAAGTACTTGTGCTAATGTGCACAAAGCACTCTGATTGCTTATTTGCTTTGTTTAGTTTTTATGCCAATAGAGTGTTGTCTGAGAAGCTTTCTGATACCCTAGTTAGGAGGCCTGTTTAAGCTGCCTGTTGGCAAGCCCTCCTGTTTGTGACCGTGAGGACAAGAAGATTTACAGGATTTGACGTCTGTGCTTCTGTTTGCCTTGCTGTCAAACTTTTAAATATCTTCAAGATAGTAATTTACTGTTGACAAAGTACTATTCTGGGCTCTGGAATTCAGTTCCGTTGTGTTCTGGCAAATTTTCTTTATGTTTATTTCCTCATGTCAATGATTAGAAAACATACTCCTTATCTGGTTTGTATTTGGACAATTACAATTTTGAAAACTGCTTTTAAGTTTTGAATGATAGTCATTACAAGGGCCGATGTTTCAAGCCTGTCCTCATTTGTAAATGTCATTGGGACTTTGTGGGAGAGTTTCTGGAATTGGAACATGTGAGAGCAAGTTTTGGTGTTTTCTCTGAGCTATCTGCATACATCTCTTCAACTATGTCATTATAGCAAGAACCATGTTTCTTTCCAGGCTAAAGAGAAGTACCAGGAGGGAAGTGGAGGAGTAACTGAAAGGAGCAGAGTGCTTTCTGAGGTAAAACATATCTTATTTTAAAACAATCTTCAGAGAGTTGGTATTTAGTGTTTAGAGTTTAATGAAACCAGTTCTTTCTGATTTGTGCTCATGTTAAAGATTAATGTTTGTTAAGGAGAAATGATCTAGTCCAGTCCCTAAATTTTAAACCCAGGCTGCCGCTGATTTTTAACTCCTGAATTGTGAGCTCAGTAAATGTTCTGTATTTCATAACCTATGTCCTAGAATTATTCAGGAGTAATAAGTCATATCCATAAATTCTTTGGAAGAAGAAAAGCTTAACTGTTATTTTTAGTTCAAATTAACAATTTGAAATTTTCATCTTCCAGGCACTTAAAAGCTATATTTGGCTAAATAGTAACTGTTTCCATACATAAAATTATACCCAAATCTGTTTTTTTCTGTTGTGGGGTTTTTTTGTCTTTAAATCAGTGCTCTGACAAATTCAAAGAAAAATCTCCAAACTCCTAACTGCCTCCACAAGTTGAATGTTTCATGGCATGTCATGTAGAATTATGGCCTGATTTCCAAATACTTCAACCCTTTGTCCAATTCTGAAATTATTTTTTTAATGGCTCTGTTTGGATTTCAGCAACCCACTTTATTTATTAAACAATAAAGTCTCTGGAATAAGTAACATAAAATAGATTACACATTAAGAATGTGCTGGAAATTGTGGAACAAGTTTGAGCTATTTTAGGATAGAATAATTCAGTTGGAAGGGACCTACAATGATCACTATTCCAACTGCAGTAGGTAATACAGCAGTTTAATGGGAGTTTTCCAGGAAAGATTTCTGAGCATATGAATTCTGCAGAATTAGAGCTGCTTTCTGTCTCACTGTCAAGGAAGTAGGTTTGAAAAAAATGTATTTTACGTTGACTTGAGATTTATAATGTGTTTGTGCTTTGGTAGCTGATAGACTGATTATTGATGATGAATATATTAGTGGTTGGCATCCTTCAAAGTATGTAGATGCAGTGGTGCATATCTGAGATAAACTAGACACGTTGGATGTTCCTGCTGCTGATGTGCCTTCAGTGCAATCAAACCTCAGCCCGCTTGGTGATACCGTTACCACTGCAGGTGTGCAGTAATGGTTCTTTTTGGTTACTGAAAAGGTTTATTGAAGCCCTAATAAAGGGCTGCTTTTAAATTATAGACAAAAATATTGAATTATTACCTTGACTGTACCATAGAATGACATATTTGGTTTTTCTTCGTTGTCTACAAAGGCACACTGGGCAATAGATAGTCAGTGCTGAAATGCATTTTTATTCTTCATACATGTACTTTACATACCTGTACCTGTGCCAGCAGGCTTGACTGCTGCACCTTGTGCTGCAGTGCTGCTTCTGAGGTTTCCACTGTAACATGCTGAAGTCCTGACACTTCCAGAGGGGCAGTGGGCATGGCTATTTTGTGAATCTTGGTCTGCAAGGATATGGATTCCTATCTTCTTCCATCCAGCATCACACTGAGACACATTGTTGTTTTCATTTGGGATGCACAGACTCTCAGTAACAACATGCTGTTTGCTTAACTTGCTACTCTTTTTGCTGTAATTTTTTACAACATTAATGTAGGTAAAGTTAAATTAAAATTTCCTGAATGTTTGGAAAAAATTTTTCCTCTGTATTCAATAAGAAAGAAGGATTATTTAATTTTTTTTAACTAATGCAGTTATTCAGCAGAGACTTTTTTTTTAACTTGACATTCATCTGGTTTAATTAAGAAAAAATATCTATTTTAAGATCACAGAAGTATTAGAGAAAGTAAAGCAAGAAACAGAAGAGAAAGGAAGCAGTATGACTGATGGTGGTAAGTATGTTTTTGCTTCAAACCAAACAGTCTTTTTCTCAGTGACAGGTATATAATTTGTACGTGATTAAAGAAAAATAAAACAAGAGCAATTACAAGGAGCAGTATGATGCAGCAGCAGCATAATAGTGGGAAGTGAGGGATTAGAAAACAAAGTGTGGAGCACAAATTATTTAATAGCTTTTCACAGGTAAGATGACCCTCTATTGAAGTTGTCTTCTGTTCTCTACCAAACCTCAAGACAGGTATGGGGATGAGGCTTTCAACTGAGCAAAACACATAATTGAAAAACCTGTCTTAATGTTCATGCAAATCTTTTTGAAGATCTTAAATGTCAAGAAAAGAGCAAAATTATCATTGCCTATTTCTGTCTTTAGAATTTTTGCATATTAAAAATGATGTATCAGTACAATCATGTCTTTAGAGTAGAACGACCTTTTGTTCATTCAGCTCTTCAATTTTAAGGAGTGAAGTACAGAAAACAATGCTTTTGTGTTAAGCAGCTGTCAAGAGTTGCACTGTTTGTCTTTTTTTTTGCACAGCTCCTCTAGTGAAGATTAAACAGGCCTTAACAAAATTGAAGCAAGAAACCACTCAGATGGACATACAGATTGGTGTCATGGAACACACATTACTCCAGTCAAAGCTGAAAGAGAAGTCCAATATGACTAGAGATATGCATGCAACAATGATTCCAGAAGCCACAGTAGGTGCCTATTAAAATTATTTGGACCTGACTTGGTTTGTCCAAAATACAGTTTTCTACCATTTGCTTTTTTGTGAGTTCAGAGGTTTCCTTTTTGTTGGGAGAGGGGAATTATGTTTTTTCTTGTTCCTTTTTAACAAGATGCTTGTCATGCACTTTTTTAAGAAGTAACATTCACACTTTGGACTCATCATGGAGCCATGTTTAGTTTTGTGCTGTAAAGATTTACTGCAGATCTCTTCCAAATATACAAATAAATTCTTATTAATGAAGATGTCTCTACTTCATTGGAGAATGTTACGTAGTGTGGAAGTCTGTAGAGTGATACTGACAGCCTGCAATCTTGATACTCTACAGTGCTGAAAGGAAATTACTTGAAAGGAATGTAAAATGTCTATTATTGCCATTTACATAGATTTAGTATAAAGTATTTAATTGATGAAATTGAAATAATACAACATTACCTTTTCTAAAAGGCTGGTCAAAACTGATATCAGCTGCAATGCTGCCTTTACCAGCAGCAATGATATCAAAATCTATTTAAGACCAAAGAAGATGGAAAGTACTGTTTGGAAATTGCTGTGGCTTTCTGATTTTTTTCCATGTGTCATCACTGTTTCAGAGTCACTTTATATTAGCATTGGGTCAAATGCTGCTTTCATTTATAGTATGTAGTAGAGCTCCGTGGACATAATTTGGATTATTCTTGTTTTCTGTTCTTTTGTCAGAACACCTAATTTTGAACTCTGGGAAGGAAAAATGTTGCCAAATCTAGTTGAGTAATATGGAATGAGAAGAAAAATGTAGGAGGAAGGGGTTGGAAATGTTATGGCAACAGGGGAGCTTGCTTTGTCTTAGTAAGTGTGTCAGCAGGGAGCGATTCTAGATGTTATTGGTAATGAAGGAGCATGGAACAAAGAAATAATCTTATTAAAGTACTACTACATCCTTTTGGTTCCAGTTGTTCATAAGCCATGGACAATATTGGTGCAATTCCAATGATATTAAAATCCTCCCCTTACTATCATAGGCAATTCCCTTCATCTTACAATCAATTTCTCTCACTTAAAGGTGAGCAGTATTTTGTAGAATCAGTGGATCAGTTCTGTATCTGAAAGTCAAGATACTTGACACAGTCAGTACCATGAGCCAGTTCAAGTTTGTTGTGCTTGAGTATTTCATTTACCAAAAAGAAAAAGCCCTAAACCCATTAGATTTTAATAAGTGAAAAGCTGTATGTAAATGTCAGCTATTACAATTTACCTGTGCAAGCAACTGCTGAAAATCTCCATGAATCACATTGGAAATCGGTTTCCAACTCTTTTTGCTGCCTACCTATATCCTCCCACATTCAGCTGAAATTAGAAAAGTTATTATTCATATTCCCTTTGTTAGGTGGTGTTGCTACTGTGAATTTACTTTTAGCAGTGGGATTAGTTAAATTTAAGCTAAAGCAACCTCCTTCTGCATGGCCTGCAAAGCAGCTCTCTGATGCTTTGGGATTTCAAATGTTGTGCTGTATAAGTGCTGTTTATGTAAATACTTTCCCAAAAAAACTCCTCCTTCATGCTAATATAGCAAACACAATTAATCAAAACCCTTCCCTTATGGACTGAGCACGCTATTAGAAGTGAATCTGTTGAGACAAGCATGGCCAAAAACCCTCTAATGTGACAGAAAAATCTCCGGAAGAAAAGCTAGCCGCCTTTATGCCACGGTAATTCTAAAATAGCATGCTAATTATCTGTAATTGATCTACATTATTTTTAATGGTACTGTCTGAAACTGCGTTAATCTAAGTAGGACACTTCTGTTATTGTCTCAGGAGTGATACATGGCCTTTACTTGTCATCTGACAAAGAGTGGCATTTGTCCCTTTAGACAGTAAAACCACTTGATCCTGCTTTGAAAACAGTCTTACTGATCCGGCAAGTGGCCACTCCACCTTCCTTAAAAGCATGAGAAGAGCAGTGAGGCCTGTGACGAGCAGCCTGAAAGGCCCTTCTAAAAAAGCAATGATCTGTGTAATTACTCCACTGCTGAATCAATGCAGGAAGCAGAAGCCACATTAAAATTAAATCACTTGATTCACATTACTTCCTGCATTGCTCATTATCTAATGCAGTGTCAAAACTGAAGAGCAACAAAATAAGGTGTCCCTAAGTTAGTAGGATGCATTTGAAGCAGTGCTATAAAAGAGTCTCTCTTCTGAAGAATATTTAGGGCAGAAGGACTATTTGTAAGAGTTAACTTTTATATACAGCTCTCCTCTTCCAAGCTCTCTTAACATTTTCAGCCCTCTGAAACACATCAGCATGGAGGCATGGTGTCACTGTCACATGTCATCTAGAAGCCAAAGAGAAGCTAGCTGTAGACAGATCCAGAAGTCATGCAGAGGGACAAAAAAAGGAGCTTCATTTGCTAACTGGTCAGAGAAGCCATGGGTTTTGTCCTTGCCATGAGGACTGCAATAGTTCCGTCTTGTACGTGGCCCCAGGAAAAGCTGACACTTGGCTCTTAGAAATGAGTTTTGAGGAAGGCTCATCAGTAGCCAGCTTGTACCCTCCAAAGCTCCAGGACAGGAACACTAGCAGGATATTACTTCTCAGAGTTTCTGCAGCTTTGACATCCCTCTGAACCTCATAATACGACTCAATATCTTATTTCCCCGAGCTGTCTTTTGTCTAGGCTAGGATGTAAGTGCTCTGCTGGAAACTGGAAATAGACTTTTAGTGCATGGTACCCTGTTAGAGGTGCTGTTTACAGGCCATTTAGGATGTCTGAGAGTGATGTTAATGTATTACCATCTTACTTTAATAAATGTAGTATCCCACTCCCCATTCTCTTGTAATGTCAGCAGATAGCATAAATTGCTGAATATTATGTGCTGTGCTGGTGGAAAATGCAAAGGGCTGGATTTTTACCTCTTAATCCAATTCTCTGATAGAGGACCTTGGTGTTGGTGACGCAGTATTGAAATTGCAAGAGTTTAATAGTGGTTTTCAGTCTTATGCTGAGAATTCAGGGTTTCAGCAATGAGACAAGTTAATCATTTGAACTTGCACCAGGAAGTGCTGTTCAGGAAGGTAAATGAGAAGTTCACGTGACTTTGATAAACCACTCTCAAGTTAGAAACAACTCCCAGATCTGGTCAAAATATTCTCACTCCTGTCTGCTGGTGGCGTTAAAGGCCTTCCCCTCTTCCCCCACCCGAAAGAGAGGAACGTCAGGGAAAATTCTTCCTTGAAAAGGAAAACAAATGTCCACCTACTATTAAACTGTGCCCCTTTTTTTGAAGTACATCTCTACTGTGAACTACGACATACAAAAAAATCCCTGTATTGCTAATTGTAAGTTACAATAAGAGCAATTAAGTCATCTCTGCATGACCTATAAAAAAGACTAGGCATAAATGAAGAGCCTGTATGTGAATGTTTCCAGCTTCTGCGCTCTTTGAATTTTTGCATCCCAATTTTGCAGCCTGGGCTTCTCTCCAAGTTTGACAAATGTTAATTAAAAAAAGAAGGAATTGGTGTGATGCTGTGTCTTGTCACGCTGGCTCTCTGCCCGCTCACGGAATGTCAATGCTGCACTGTGCCTCCGCAGGCAGCTGCACGTGCGTGCGCACACTCCCGCCTCCCCTTTGGCTGGGACATTCAGAGACCTCGGCAGCATAACAACATGCCTGTGAAAAACCCCGTCCTAGTTCCTGCAGCGTCACCGCTTTCCACTTGCTTGTCGATGAGTTAATGTTTAAGGAAATGGTTGCATGGTTGCCGACAAAGGCTTGCAATAAAACTTGGGAAAAGTTCATCGGCACCTGTGAGGCTGAGTAAACAGAGGATATGAGCACTGGCTGTTTTGCATCTCTGCTGTTCCACAGAAGGCTCTGAGATAGCAAAGGTTATTTTCGCCTGCCATTTCCTCCTTCCGATGTATTTCTTCATTCAGCAAATGCCATTACCGGGGCTTTCTCTGGTATTAGCTAATGCTTAGCTGTTGCTCCAGGGCTTGGTGTTGCTGGAAATGTCTGTCTTTCAGCCTCCTAGTAACAGCCCTACCATTTTGCAATGATTCCCACGCAACACTGAGCAGGGTTGAGAGCTTTTCATTAAGAGAAGTAACAATTTGAATAATGCTAGTCTTTCACTTACAGCCTAGTTTTTACTCTGTTCTTTTTCGTTCCTGGTCTTAGTAATTAAGAATGGTTGTGTCTCTACTCCCAGAAGTGGCTGAGACCTGCCAGTTCACTCACATGTCTTAGCTACCTGTTGTAAAAATCAACAAAGATGACTATTCTAAGGTCAGAAGGAGAGAGTAATTATTTCTAATAATATTCCTTTTGATGACTCACTAATTGCAATTGTTCGTTCAAACATATTTTCCTGTTTCTGTGGCTTTCAATACTTCAAATAGCATCTTAGTGTTATTCAGTAGTAACACAAAGAATTAAACTGGCATCCCTGGGATCAAAAGTTTCCCATCTAGTTTTAGGGCAGAAGTTTCTTGTTTTGTCTTGGTAGGGGGGCTACTGTAAGTTTTTAGAGGGTTCCCTCTATTCTTCTCTTGGTATTGCTGACCCATGAGCATTTATCTCTTTTCAAAGCATCCATTTGGGAAAGAATACAAGCCAGTAGTCAGATCAAGGGAGACAGGCTGTTTGTGAGATTTTTCTGGAAACTAGAGCCAAAAAATGGTGCAGAAGGTTTCAAGAGGTTTGTCAGCATCTGTAGATCATTGTGTCCATTGTTACAGGAAGTGCACAAGTTCCTAGTATGATGGCAGGAAGGATTTCTGCTTCGTTTGACAAATGCTATCTAACAACAGTAAAAACAATGAAAACTCTGTGATCTTAGAGTGTCACTCATTGACTTTGTACTGATCTGTCCAGCAGCCATTTCATTACAGCCTTCTGTGGAGTGCCCATATTATAAGCTCAAGTAAAACATTCTTGAAGATTTTCATCATCTTCAGCTACATCAACAATAAAGAATAGAAAGTATTGTTCTGAGAAGACTTTTCTTGGGGCAGAAAGGTATGTTCTAGGTGTGGCAGGTTTGGAGGTTTTTTGCTATAAATACTCTAGTACACTGAATTTTCTGTTCGAATAAGAGAATACTTAATACTGTGTTTGGGTTTGGGAGAACTCTGCTGAAAAAAGAAATGCATGTAACTGTGTTAGAGAAGATAAAAGTTATTGAAAGTCAGTTCAATTTTCTCTCACTTGTGAACAGGATTGATACACTGGTAACAAATTCAAATGGATAAAATGAAAAAGCTTCCTTTAAAAGGTCTTCCATATTATCTTTTCTTCAATATAGAAAACATGCCTTCACTTAGTTACATTCCATTAGTTGCTTCTAGTTACTCTTCATCCCTCGGAGGTGAAGAGTGTGCTCCTCTGTGATGGTGTTTCTTCCCAATAATTGGAAGTTTGACAACATGACCTGAATATAACCGATGCTGTCAGTCTGTCTGAGCTTCTGCTAACCTGGGTGGAACTGACGTGGTGTGTCTGTGGCATGCCATGTGTCAGCCACTGCTGACATCGATTCAGTGTGGGTGTCAAAAGGAGATGAGAAGCAGGAAGGTGCCCCTGCCTATCCTGCCACAGAAACCTCAGCTTCTCTACAGAGTATTTACAAAAACCTTGTAGAAGGCTGGTCAGACTGCATTTGCTATTACAGCAACATACAGCAGGAGGGTGAACACCATGGTGTTTGTCACTCTTCTGCTAAAAGCAGCTAATCAAAACTCAGTATCTCATTGATTGCTCTAATTGAGGGGAGGAGAAAGTGGTGATGAAGCCAGGTGGTAACTTCTGTGCCCAGACAAAAAGCAGAAAATAAACCACAGAAGCTGCTCACAAATTGAAGTATTCTCCGGGTAGACTTACTCTCTTGGCTTGTTCTTGGGGTCAGGCTAAATGTTGTTCTGAGTCTGGATTGGCTTTCCTACCTCACTTGTGTTTTTTAGATCTTCACCACCTCTCTCTTTGTATGCCTAAAGCCTCAGAACTCTGGATGGATCTGCTTATCTCTTTGTCTGGAGGACAGACATTTTTATGTTGCATCTTTCAAAACCGCTTATATTTCAACCACCTACTTCTGCAAAAGTCTTCCTTTTTGTCTGCACCATGAAGAGCTGTACTGATAACCCAGAGTTTCAAAGCAGCTTAACTTGACCTTTATCAGCATGAGGTTTGGCTAGAAGGGGGGAAACTTTCACTTGTGAAAAAAGTTGTTTTGTCTAGTGGTGGAAGAAAAGGAGAAACACAAGAAGATACGGCCACAGAATGTAGCCTTTAGAAAGCTGTAATACTCCCTGCAGAACTCAGATTTTTTTCCTGTGGCCTCATACTCTGGGGTGTTTCTGAACACCCGAATTTGCCATTCCTGACTTTAGCAGAGTGACAGCAATAAAAAGCTTCAATTTAGCAATGAAAAGGACCCATGGCATACAGAAAGATCTGTCACTGCACAACAGAAACTGAGTCTGCATCTGAGATGAACCGTGGCATTTATTTTGTAGTTACTCAGAATACAAAATACCAGTTTATCAGTAAGGGACCTTCTGACAAGCAGAAGATAAAGCTTTACTGTGATGAAGAAAACACAGCCATGGTAAAGGGTTAGGCAGTCTTTTTATAACACTATTCTATATTTCATCCCAGAAAATGCTAGTACCTCCTTTTCACTGTGGCTTTAAGTGTGGTGGCTCCATTATAGAGATCCTGATCTTTAAACCATGCTTTGGCAAATGTATCCTTTGTGGCACTTGTATGATCGATTCTGCTTTACTCAGTGCCATGATTGTTTACAACACACCACAGTCTTCGACTGGGTGAAGAGACATTTATTGCAGACAATGGTGCCAGTGCTGATCTGTTCTTATTGGCCATTTGAAAACAAAAGCCAGACAAAAAGGCATCTGTTTCAGCGGCTGGGCAGGTTAGTACTGGAAGTCACTTCTTGGTGCTTTTCACCCTATGTTGGAATACAACTGCCCGCACTCGGGCCCCCTTTCATTCAGGTCCACCTCCCTAGAAGAGCTGCTGTGGACTCTCTTTGAGGCTAATTCTAGCACTGACCTGCCTTTCCCAAGCTGTTCAGGCAAATTTTCACACTTAGTCATTGGAGCCCTACAAATGGTTATACAGTTAAAACAGCCAAGAGTGTCAAAATGAGTCATGTTTTTAAGTGACAATTGCTATTCTGAGTGACTGTTTTGCATTACTCTTACCAGGATATCCAGAAACCAGCAGTGTTTAAGATTTTCTTGCTTATCTCCGTTCCCACATGACCAGCGTGGGCAGCTACGTCACTAGAATCGCTGAGCCACACCTTGCTCTTACCCAGAAATCATACTCTTGGGCATACACGTCACCTCGTGAAGAGGGAGTGACTGTGGGTATCTATGAAAAGTTTCAGGCACAGAAGGGCATTGCTTTCAGTGGCCAGCCTGACTTGCAGACAGTACACCCAGTGCCTTGGCCTTGGAGAGAGCTGAAAGTGGAACTGAGACCCTACAGGCATCTGCAACAGTCCCAGCCTGCAGAGGGAAGAAAGGCAAGGGTAAGGCCATGGTAGTTGTGATCACTTCCATAGACAGACTCAGAAGACAAAAGCTGGTGAACATGAGGAAACAATTGGATGTGCCCATGCAGAGAAACAATCCCAGAAAAGAAATGGTAAGGCTGCAGCATGGGGGAAGTCATCATTAGCTGGAGGAGGCTCTTTCTGTGATGCAAAGGGGCAGAAGGGAGCTGCAGTTGCAGAGAAAGCCAGCAAGGAAGCAAAAACATTGGAGCAAGTCTATTTGCTATGAGAGTGACCAGCAAGAGAAAAGCACACCTGATAAGAAAAATACGCAGCTTGCTTACAGGAAGACGTAAAAAAGTGCTATTGAGAGTGGGGAGGACAGACTGATAAGAAACTGGAGTTCGCTACAGCCTTAATATAAGCTAACGTAAGTCACAGGACATTTCCACCAGCTTATGTGCACATACGAACATACCAACCAACCTGTTTACCTAGACCTACTTTTGGTGTCCAAAAGCCTCAAGAAGAAATGAAAGGAAATAAGGAGAGGAGAAAAAACAGGGGAGTCAAAAGGTGAGGTGAGGACAGAGTCTAAGCCACTTCAGAAACAGATACACAAGCAAAGGAAATATAAACGGAAGGAGAAGAGGAAGGGGGGAGGAGCAGAAAGGCAGAGGCCAGTGAGCTGAGTGTGCAGGAATAGTGCTGGTTTTCACATAGACCTCCTTTGTTAGTAGCTCTTCAGTTCTGGTCTCTGAATAGCTGGAAGTGTTCCCACTGTTAGGCAGGGAGATATTACATTATCTGCTGCAGCCACAAAGAAACAGTTAAGCGCAGTGTAAACTCTTGCAGGAATACAAGCAAGGGCCTACTTGTAACAGCTACAAGCTTTGTTTGCCTACAGCCTTGAGGAGAAAGGGTACAAAAATTCTTAGAGTAACCCTTTCCAGGGCACTATGTTTTGCCTCTTGCTTTTTTTTTCCTTCTCTCTGGAGATGAGCTACATTTAACTGCTGTTGGTTGGTAGATAAACAGGATTTAATTCTTTAACGTTGTATGTTTGGTATAATTTTTACAAGTAATAGGGAAATTCCAAACAAAACCAAAGCTGTTTTACAGGTTTTTTTCAGTTCACCAGTGGTAACTCCAGTGGAGTTCCTGTTGAGCACTCCCACTTTTTTCCTGTTTACAAGTTGAAATTAGGTGTCAAAGAGCAAAACCCACATTTAAAGGCAGTTATAGTGAGAGCCATAAGCTAAATTTAAAGTTGTTTCATATAACTTAGAAAATAACTTCATCCTTGTTTCTTCTTTGTCCCTACTCCAAACTGAAGACTTGTGATGACAAGCTGGCTGAAAATACTCATGTGTAACCAAACTCAGGTGGAAAAATCCCCACATGAAGAGGCCAAAATGCTGTATTTGAAAAGCCAGTTGCAGAGTTCCAGCTAGGGTTTAGCTGGAGTGCCGCCTGCATCCCTGGCATCCTGCCCCAGAGCCACAGACTAACCATATGTCTCTGTGCCCTGGGCCTGGGCCAGCCTGCCTGGGAAGACTCCTGACTCCACGGAGATCCACCAAGCTGGAGATGGCAGTGCCTCATGGACTCCCTACACTGGCTCTGGAAGCCTTGGAAACCCCAGCTCCAAGAGCTACTAAGCTGTACAGGTGTGTGTTGGGATGAAGCCTGTCTGGAGATGCAGCACTTTGTTGCAGTTGGAGAAGGAAAAACCAAACCCACAGCCCTGGGACTTCAGCTTTGCTGCTCACTTAAGCTGATCTAACGTGAAGCTGCTGCTGTGTGTTCAGCTGCCTGTTTTGTTTCCTAATCTCCACATTTCCATTACTTCCCCACATGAGTTGCCAACGCGCAGCAGTGCGATGAACAGGAACAGCTCACAGATCAGGCTGAAAACTGATCTGGTAGGAGCCCCTCTGCCTACCCACCCCATGCAGTTGGCTCAGAAGCCCCTTGGGAAGACACAGAATGGGAAACAGATGAAAGGAAGGCACTGGGGAATTTTTTGTTGGCAATCCACAGTTAAACCAGCTTGCAGTGGTGGTCTGGCTGCAGCCTGCAGGGCTAGAGTCTGTGATTCTGCATTAGCCATTATTGGCTCCTACCAGTACTGAAGAGCTTCACCATACAGGCAGGCAAACAGTATATAATAACTAAAACACTCTGCTAATTATTCCAGTACTTAGTTTTTCTTACATTTGAATGTAATCTTGAGAGGTCCTGTCAGGTAAATGGTTAAATGTTCCCACCTCCACCTCCCAAGAGCTTTTAGTTTCAAGACAGAACTGATTCCTTGCCCCCCACTTCTTTCCGGACTCTCTTGAATATAATAGTGAAAGACCTTCATGGCTAAAATAAACACTGGGCAAAAGAATGGGAGAATGCCAGTCACTTTATCTCATAGTATTATAATAATAAAGATCTTGTATGATATTATTACCCTTTTACACTCATTTTGGCCTTTTCCCTGTTGTCTTGGAACATCTCCTTCGTCATTCATTGGTTTTATTCTTAATAATAGCATTGCAATGAAGCACAGACTAGGCTGAGGCTCATGCATATAACCATACAAGAAGTCAGAGCAATCACATTCACCCACGGTACTTTTCAGTGTAATATCTGTTGTCTTCAGTGGAAGTTGCACCTCCTCTCTCTCCTTCTCTCTCTCTGCATTGTGGGCTCTAATATATGCAGAAAATGGGAGCTCAGAGAGTCTGAGCTAAAAAAGATTAGAGGCTGAGGAAGTATGAAAGTAAGAACTATGGTATACGTCTGCCCTCATCCCCAGGCATCCACATCTGGGCACTGTCATTACAGAACACGGGGCTAAATTGTTCTTAGGGCACACCCAGCACAGCCAGTTTTATATATTCTACAGCACCTGAATTTGGCTCCAGGAAGTGGTAAGAATTAAAACCTGAATCTCATGGAGTTTTTGCCATCAACTGAAGCTTTGTGATTACACACTATCACATATATTGTGTACTTGCTGAGGAAAGAGTCTTTAGTCAGTTCTGTCTCCCTATTCAAGCAGCTTCATGTGCTATTCATAATGCTGTATAGAAATGGCATACATGACATTACATGCACATAAAAATTCTCTAAAAAAATTAGACACTTGCTAATCTTGCAGGGACATTGTGCTAAAAGTGGTGTATCCATCCAAAGAAAACCAAATTCCATTTCATGCAAGCTTATCAAGAAAACATACACAATATGCAACCATTTCACAGCTGCCAAAAGAGATCAGTCTAATTTCTTTTTTTAGCTGGAGGGAGAAATTTAACCAGGCAAAGCTGTTGGAAGCCAAGAAGACTATTATAAAAAAAAAAAAATAGAAACCATCCACAATTTCATCCAAAGGTAGAGGAGTTTGTCAGTGAAATGCAAGCACTAGACCAAGTGAAATAGTTGTGACATTAATGTGGCTGCACGTGAGGCATATCAGTGATTTCATTGACGGGTTGTTTGTAATCCTGGGAACTAGACCTACAGGAAACATTTTATGCAGTTCTGTTTCTGGTATTCCCCTGTCCTTATCTCTCCCATCCTCCTTCCTCTTCTCTCCTGTCCTCTTATCAGCCCTCCCCCATGCAACAACTGCTTGCATGCCAACAATATATTTCTTTATGCCTATGCAAATACCAAGAGATCTCATGGAATACCAAGCATGTCTCATGGAATTTGAGGCTGTCATCTGTTCACATGTACTGGGTAGTCAACAGCTTACACAGGACGACCATTCTCCTCACACAGCTTTTATTTTCTTAAAAACATCTCAGGAATTGCTGTGAGTTGTTTAATTGTTTTAAATTAGTATCAAGAGAAATTCTCCCACTCGCTTCCCAAGCTGCCCCCAACCTGCGTGCCATTAGAAACCCATTCAGCCCAAGGAGAGGCCAGATGTCAAAATAATTTGGAAAAAATTACTATTTGAACTGTGGACAGGGTGGCTGGCTTATCCTGCCCTGTTGGAGAATGAGAGCTGCTAAACCAATTAGAGGGAGAATAAGGCTGAGGGATTTGGGGTTGTTCAGCCTAGAGAAGGCTACAGGGAGACCTTGTAGCCACCTCCCAGTACCTAAAGGGGCCTGCAAGAGAGATGGAGAGAGATTTTTTTGCAAGGGCTGGTAGTGACAGGACAAGGGGGAATGACTTCAAACTGAAAGAGGGGAGGTTTACATTAGATATTAGGAGGGAATTATTTAGTGTAGGAGTGGTGAGATACTTGAACAGGTTGCCCAGAGAAGCTGTGGATGCCCCATCCCTGGAAGTGTTCAAAGCCAGGTTGGATGGGATTTTGAGCAACCTGGTCTAGTGAAAGGTGTCCGTGCCCATGCCAGGGGGCTTTGAACTAGATGATCTTTAAGGTCTCTTCCAACCCAAACCATTCTATGGTTCTAAGGGCTGCATAGCCCTTGCCCAGGCTCTGCTAGGCAGCTGAGTGGAGAGGGCACAGGCTTCTCCTAGGGATGGCATGTGAGCTGTCACATGAAAGATGGCTCCAGGAGACTTTGTGCTTCAGAGATATACCTAGGAATTAAAACTTTCCTGCTCTCTGGGAGAGGGCAGTTGACGTACTCCAGGAATAAGTGATCCGTGTCCAGCTTTGGATCCTCATGCAAGTAGCCCTTACAGACACTATGGGGATATGCTTACATTTTTCTGTGTCTGTGGTGCAGTCACTCTTTGGGCCCACATGGCTTCCAGCCACGTAATTAACCTCTTGGGACCTCAGTCACTGCCTCTGTACAGAGTGATATGTCCCTAGCTAGGTATTCCTCAGAGGAAAGGAGTGATATTATAATTACTACAGTACCATCGTGCTGCAAATGGGCTGCCTGTGCTTGGTTACCTACCACAGATTTAATCCATGGGCATAACAGTCTTCTCTTTGTGTTTTCACAGCCTGCCTCTTCAGAGGAAGACCTTTTGTTTCCAACCAGGATGATAAATGGGTTTTAGCTTTATTTTCTCAGAGGGAAGCTTATGTGATTGTGCTGTCTGTCATCTGTCTACTCCGATAAGTTTTTAACTGCCACAGCCAATTATAATTATTTCCAAAGAAAAAAATTGCCAGAGGCAGACATCTCCATGATAATTATATTTCTATGGATTTTGTGAAAGACAGAAGCAGAGTGGGTTGGGGCTAGGAAGGAGGAGGGAGAGGACAGAGCACAAGACCACACTGGGAGCATGCCATGTCACGGAAATCTGGGAGGCCTCAGCTGATCCCCAGCCCATCCTGGCTGAAGGCAGGCAGGCAGGCAGGCAGTCTACAAGCACTAGAGAGTCAGTCAGCAGGCCTGTCTCTCCAGGCATCTCACGAGATGTACCATCTCTTGCCCAGGGGTGTTATTTCATAGGGGACCTGGCTGTGTCTGCGGCTGCCGCCCTGCAGAGGGGGAGCAGGGAGCAGGCACACACCTCCTTTCTGCCAGCTGTGATGGAGGAAGAAGATTTAGTTGTTTTGATGCAGGCAGGGGCACTGTTTTGCCCTGGGCCTGTACTTGCAGGCTGCAAAACCTGGATGGCGGCTGAGCTGGGCTGGTTGGTGCCCCCAGGGAGGATGGATGGGCCAAGTGCAAGGCATGGCCAGCGTATGCTCTGTGTTGTAACTAATTGAACATAATGGGTACATTGTTAAAAAAGGCTTGTAATGTGTGGGACAGTGTGTTCTCTGTGCCAGTACACTAATGAAAGCTGCTAAGGCCAAGTTTGTAAATACATTTAGGTGACTGAACAAAGATACCTAAAGATAGGTAGAGCCTAATTCTTTCTGACATCAAAAGGGACTCTGACTTGCACTGCATGGGAAGTCATGTCTTGAACAGCTTTAAAGCTAGAACATTTCCTCTTAAATATTTTAGAAGAATTGACCCTGTCTCGGAGCGAATCTTGACTGAAATCAGAGGTTTCTGGAACCCTTGAGAACCAAGTAGAAAATTGCAGTTTTTGTTTAACTGACCCATTCCCTGGAATGACACATAGTGTTTCGCCATTACAGGACTTTCTTGGAAGGAGCAAAATGCCTAGAGTGAAAGCAGATCACCATCTTCATCGCCTAAATACCGTAGCATATAAGTTCTTTAGGCTTGTCGATAACCTGGTCCAGCTCTCCAGGTGTCTCATTTAAGCAGAGGACAGCTGGAGGTAACCCCCAAGACAGCTGCTCTACCTGTCTGTCTCAGCAGTGGCCTGCAGTGGGTGTTCAGGAGCCCTCGTGAAATGAGAGGGTTTCACATGCTGGGGTTTCAATTGCCACCAAGTCACTAAGGCCAGTAAGTTACCTGATGAATCCCAGCAGCTACAGCAGCAGGTGAAAACAGGAAATGCAAAAAAAAAATTCATTCAAATACTCAACAGGAGTATTTGAATGCATTGTAAACCAAGAAGGGGAAGGGGAGCATGAAAGAAGAATCGTTTCCCTAAAATACTTTGTTTTGAAATGGAGGACAGATGACTGCATTTTAGCCCCATCAAACTGTGAAAGGTTAGCACTTTTTCACAGCATTGCTTTATTTTTGCCTAGGTCTCCAGCAACTATTACTCAAAGTTAATTTGGGCTTTGGCCCTTGGGAACTTATTTAATGTGCTTAGAAGTCCATTAATATTTATAAATGCCACTTGAATTCCATTTTTACTTTCTTCCTAGGCAGGAGCACTCCTAAGAAGATAATATTGTTGCTTTTATTTTCATTTTTTTTTAATTCCCCTCCCCCCCTTTTTTTTTTGTTTTGTTTTTTTTTCATTGTTTTTGTTTTGTGTTATTGTTGTTGTTTTTTTCGTTGTTTAGGACTATTGTAATTCAGGGTTGAGCTTGTTCTAAAAATGTCATATTCTATAGAGCTGTGATGTATAGTTTTGGTAGCCTGCCTATGCCCCCAGGAAGGGCCTAAGAGTTAGATCTTAGGCCTGGAAAAATGGAGATGGTGTCTATTCTCAGCTCTGCCACTGGCTAATTACGCAACCTTAGTCAGTTCATTTAACCTTGGCATGACTAGGTTTCCAGATCAAAAGCGAAAGGGATAAAAGGCTCCTTTGTGAATGCTTCCTGGTGCTTGAGGAAGAGCAAGGTATTTACTACCCATGAAGTTGCTGCCTTGTGACTTCTGGGTATGAGTGGTTCCTGTGAGTTTTACCATATGAATGTCTCGAGTGAGTCCAGGAACACAGACCGAGGTCTGGCCACCGCATTTCTTGCCGAGGGAGACAGCCCTCACAGTTGGTTTGACAAATCACAGCTACAGACACCCTTTGCTTTAGGCAATCAGGCTTTTATGTCACTCTTCAGCAGTTTCCTGCCAGCCACAGCAGTCGCTGCCTCCTGTACATGGGCTTGTGTATGTGATTCATGCCTGTCACAGCTTCACTTGCTGACCCCAGAGAGTGATCAATGGCACTCCAAAGAGCAGTAAACCAGTATAAAATGGTAGATTAGTGCCTAGTAGTGGTAATAAAATAGTTGCCTAATTTAAAGACCAAAACTGTGCCTTGGAAGTCATAAATAAGAGACTGACTCAGGAACAGTTTTCAAAATATATGACCTCTCACTTTTGGAGCACTTGGACTTAATCCATATGTCAGAGTTGTGCTTTTCACAGCTTCTGAGATATGTTTCTGTACGAGCTTCTACAGCATGTATGCACTGAGTGATGGGCAAAACAAGAGGGAAATGGTCACAGTGATGTTAGAAAATGGTTAAAAGCATGCAGCTCTTCTATTTCAGCAGGGTTTGCTTTGTGTTCCTGGTTCAGAAAGGAAAGCAGAGCTGCCCGACCTTTGTCTCAGTGGGCACCTGAACTACCTTGTGCTGCACAATCCTGCTGTCTGAAACCACCAGCAAGCAGAGGTGTTGCAGACCTTCCTCAGCAGCAGAAGGCAGAGCATTACAAGACAAAGTATTTCCAGATGGACACCTCTCTGGATGGCATGGCTATTCCCAACAAAACCAGGGAAACTGCATGCACAGAGAGTTATTTTTCGGGGGTTTGTGAAACCTGGTTCAGTAGTGCAGGAGGCAGCACCTGAGAGAGCAAGGCTCTCCCACGCGAGACTCCTGGCCGGATGAAATTTCCCATGCGTGCTGTTTTGCTTTTAGGCCAGCGTGGGTGTGCTACTGTTGCCTCAGCAACAGGGACAAATGCGTGCTGCAGCTGTAGCCTTCTCTTTGCAGCGGGAGGAGAGCATCCCCAGTTTGGTTAAAGAAAACACGCTGTGCAGCTCCCCACAAAGGGGACCCCAATGCCTGTGCCTATCAGCACGCCAGTGCTCAGTCTGGGCAGAGAGGCATGAGCTACAGCTGACGCAGACATGTCTCCCCTGCTACCCTCTGCTCCAGCTCGTTTCTTCTGGCCTCCAGAGAACATCATCTGAGTCAGTCTGGCAGGAGCAGGATCAGCAGCTTCGTGCCAGCCCCCTCCATCATTTCTGGAGTCAGATGGCTCCCACTGCTCAAGGCTTTTTACTAAACTTGAATGCCTGAGGAAGTCTGAGTGCTTTATGAATATCTGGAGGAAACAAACACAGCAGTCAAGGCATCCATTAATCACTTACAGGGAAGAATCTAGAAGAATGGAGTCTCAGAAAGCAGGGGTATGAGGGGGGGGGGGAAAACCAGCCAAGCCAATATTAATGTTGCCGCTAAAAACCCCCATAAATGTAATAATCCCATATGAGACATAAAAAGTATGGAAATTCAGTTCCTCACAGAATTTTGGTTCTACCCTGGTTTTTGTCCTCTGTTGAACTGTGAGACTTGTAAAAACATCATGTCTATCTATAGATAGATATATAATTATCAGTCCTTTTTCAAAGCTTCACCAACACATATGTTCTTCACCTAAGAACAAAGTATGCATTTAGAGTGCAAGTATTCATAGAGCCAAAATTTTGAGACATTAAAAAGAAAGGTCCTAAAGAGGGCTGCTCCTGGAGAAAAAAGTCCATTGCTGTAATAGTCAAATGTGTGTATCACAGCAGACGTAGAAATAGGAAAATGGAGCATTTATCCTCACTTTTAATTGACAACAGATCACTTACAGATTCGTCAGTGTTTTTTGTGCTGTCTTTACGTAGACAGTATCACTACAGCCAGAAGCAAACGTGCCCCTGGCAAGGGCTGGTTTTCCACAGGCTTTTAGCGACAAGTAGGAATCCCTCCGATCTCCTCGCCGGGATTATTCACGCGCGCAGCGTCAGCTCACTGCCGAGAAGGGACCCGGGAAACGAGAGCGCTCCCTCCGCTCCCTCCCGCCCCTGCCCCGCGGGGCCACAGCCCGGCAGGCGAGAACGGGGGGCTTCAAGCCCCCCAGGGGTGTTTTATCCTTCACAAAATAAAGGGTTCGAAATCAGTGAAGCGATCAGGGAGCCGCTTAGAGAGGGGGCCCGGGAGTCGCCCTGTCAACGCTTTCCCCGCTACTTGACGCTGCACCTTCCCCTGGCAGCCCCGGCCGCCTCAGAGCAGCCATTTTACCCGACCCTGTCCCCTGTGCGTGCGGGGAAACGCGAGCCGGAACGCCGGGCCCCGGAGCTCGCGCGGGTGTGGAATACGCGTCCCGATAATTACTTAAAAAAAAAAAATAAAAAAGCCAACCAAAACCAAAAAAACGAGCTTTATTGCAGCCGTTCTCGCGGGCTGCAGCAGCTCCGCCGCCAGTAGAACGAGGAGGAGGAGTGGGACGACGAAAGCGGAGCTGTCCGTGCAGCTGCCCCGCCTCGCCCGCCCCCGCGCCAGCGGCCGCAGCCAATCAGTGGGAGCGCGCCCCTTCCTCCCCCGCCCGCTGCGGCGCCGCTCCGAGCCCGTCGGTCCGGCCCGGCCGCGCTCCCGCTGCCGCCCCGCCATGTGGCTGCTGGTCGCCTCCGTGCTGCTCGGCGCCTTGCGCGCAGGTGAGACACCGCCGCACGACCTCCCTCCCTCCTTCCTTCTCTCCCCGGCCCTTCTGGCTGCGGCCTCGGCAGCCGCCCCGAGTCGCCTCCCGTGCGCCCCCGGCTCCAGCGGGTCCTGGCGCAGGCGCCCCGGCGGTGTGCCTGGCGGGGCCCCGAGGGTGCGAGGCAAAGGCTGAGCCGCCCCCGTGTCCTGCGGGAAGGGCCAGGGTGGGTGGCGGTGGCGGGAGGGCTATTCCCGGGCCGAACCGAGCGGAGCGGCCGCCGCCTGTCCCGGTCCCGCCGCCGCTCCATCTGCCCGGCGCGGGGACTCGCGTGGCCCCTGCCCGGAGCTCCCGCTGTCCCTGGTGGCAGCAGGAGCGTGTGGGACTGCGGGAGCGCAGCGGGAGCTCGCCGTGATTTGGGACGGAGCGGGGACGCACACGCTGCCATCCAGCCCCCCGCCCTTAGCGCTTCCCGCACCCTCCCCGGGCCGGGCGTGCGCCGCTTCCCGCAGAAGTTGCGGGGGAGAGGAGGGACACCGTGCGCAGAGCTCTGCTCCTCGCCTTCTTGTGCGTGAGGGCAGCTCGGCTCAGAGTGCTTTCCTGAAACAATCCAGCTGGCCGCCGGCTGCGCAGGGTCAATGGTTGACGATGTTTCTTGATCTTAGAAAAAGTTCGCGTGCCGTCGATATGCAGTTGTGACACCGCACTATCTTAACTTCTTCTCTGCCTTGAGAAAAAATTCGGTGGGGGGACGGAGGGTTAAAAAAGTAGCGACACTTTGACCGAGCTGCAGGTGCTAGGGGCTTTTTCTTCTGTCAGTAAGCAGCACATCTAAATCTGCATGTTTAAAGCTTGTATCTGTGTTTAAAGCTCGTATGTACGTCTGGGTTCCTGAGTTAGCAGTAGACGGGCTGAAGAGGTGATTCCCCCAGCACGGTTTGTAGTCGGTGAGAACTGCAAGCGCCCATCAAGTGACCAGACTGAGCCAGTTTTGTCAACCCTGTGCAGCATTCCCAGTTGGCAGGGCATATATAATCTGAAACAGACTTTCTGTGTCAGCTTCACAATTGCATATTTTTCAGAAGCCCCTAACTGCTTAGTGTAAGGCTCTGAAATTGTCGCCTTAATGTGATGCCTCTAAACTGATAATCCAGGAGAAAAGCCCGCCCAGTAGTCCGCTGCCTGCGGGATTTGGGAACTAATGCCAGAGGGTTCTGTTGTCTTCTTCTTACCACAAGAAGACTGTTGGAAGCAGATAGTGGAAGTACCATCTGCAGGAAGCAGTGAGGTTCCCTTTAGTGCAAGAGCAGCCGCACAAACTCTTGTGCGAAAGCAGCCGCGTTCGCAGAGGGCAGAACCCGCACAGACGGGTCTGTTCCCTGCTGGAGCCTGTGCCTCATTCCCGCAGCCCGCGTCTGTTCCCTGCTGGAGCCTGTGCCTCATTCCCGCAGCCCTCGGCTGGGGAGCAGCTCACACCGGCACTTCTGCACTGGCTGCAGGCAAAACAGGCCAGCTCTCATGGACTGCACGCCAGCAGACCGGTGGAATCAGGAATTTACAGTTCGCTGCTGCTCTGCTCTAATACTAGGGAGAAGATTTTAATCAATTCGTTTTTATTTCCTTCAGGATGGTTGGTTTTTTATTTGCTTTGGTAAATATTTGGAAGTATAGTCCCTTCCTTTAGTGAAAAATCAGCTTCCTCAGTGAAATGAAGCCAGTGGTGAACAAATTCTTCCTATGAAGTATAAATGTATTGGCTCTAAATCAGAAAAAAAACCCCAAACTTTTATATTGAGGTAGTGGGAAACACATGTGAAATTTACTTCACAAAGAACCGTTTAAGCTTTTAGTTGTGTACACGTGGGTTTTTTTAGGGCATAGATTGAGGTTTGGGTATAGTTTCCCTTTGTTCTGCTTTTGTTACTTTTATCATTTGAGGTACAGTTTAAAAATGGAACACAGTGAGTAAGCCAGAAAATAATTCTTCCTTCCTTCTTCCTTGTAAGGCACTATCATGCATAATACAAACGGAACCAGTTTATTATAAGCTTTTGATATTCAGTAGTAATCCAGCGACCTGTGTGAGAATAGTAAAGCAGTATTTCAGAGATGAGTGCTTTTTAAATTTGATCTGAGACTCTTGCTTTGACAAAAAGAGCTACGGCAAATAGTGACACAATTTTTATTGATTTTATTTTTTCTCCTTTCTCCCATTCCCCTAATGAAGTTTAATCATCAAGTACATATGACTAATCTGAGCTGGTTTTATACATGTGAGTAGCAGTAGTTCTCTGAGGTCCATGGAGCTTCTCCAGTGTGTAAGTCTCTGTGCTTACAGTATTAGGGGTTGTGGTCTTGTTTTACATACCTTTTCCCATATTTGGTTTTATCAGATGGATGTAATAAAGCATTTTGGATTACTTATGTCTGTGGAACTTTGGGGAGCAATTACTATTAAGAAAGCTATTAAACTATGTTATGATTTCCCCCAAAGAAGGAAAAATATAGAAAATAAAACATTGAAAGCCTTTCATTGTTACAAATTTTCCATTTTTAATTCTGCTGTGTATACACTCGAATAATAATAATTACATAATTACACTATAATTGAAGTAAGTAATTATCTCATTTAATATATGGTTTTGTGAGTGCACCTTCTCCATTGGAAAGGAAAAGAGAGAGAATTTGCAAGAAATGCTCTAAAGCTGTGGGAATTTGGCTCCACCTTCAGAGATAAGAAGGAACAGATGAACAAACCCTTCTTGACTAAGCTGCCCTGCTTGCCTTCTCTCAGAAGTATAAAAGTAGACTTTTTTAACCTGCATGCTCAGGAGCAGAAATTTGAACATCAGTGGCACAACTTGTGGTTAATGTTGTGTGTATGCTTTGCAGAAACCAGGCCTTCATGCAGTATTTCTGCATATGGCATTTCAGGGGAAGTGTCCAAGTAAGTGGCAACCCAAAATTTTACTGCTTTTATTTTAAATTTATGATAGATTATGATATCTATAATGGAGGTGAGAATGGCTAAGTCTGTGCAGAGGAGTAGAATTATAATAATGCCCTTTTTTCCTTCTTTTGTTACTCCTTTAAAGCATGGTTCTCTTTTTGTGGTTTCATGGGAGAGTTTGTTTTGTTTTCCCAAGTCACATGTTGTAATAATTTTTAATTTGTTCTCATGTGTATTAAGAAATAATTCTGAATGTGTCCATTCTCATTTTTCTTTATAGGTTCTGCGAAGTTGACACTCACTGGACCAGACGTTGTTGAAAAAAATGACTGTAACGAAACTGTCATTTTGCCTTGTTATGTGACTGACCTAAGGAAGAACAATGAAACTGTCATGTTTGTTACATGGAGAAAAGAAGGAAAGATAATTTTTTCTTTTCGTGGAGGAAAAAACGAATTTTATAGAGATGGAGACTTTTCTTCAGCAAAATTGTTATCTCGGGCGGATTTAACCAAGGGCGTGGCCTCTCTGGTGCTTACCACTAGACAAGCAACTGTTGGAAATTACAGTTGTGAAGTAACAGAATCAAACACAGAAGGAGACACAAAAATGGAACTTAGGCAGAGCTCAGGTGAGTTGCCTACTATTCTTTTAGAACCTGTTGGGATGGAAAACAAGCAAAATCTTGAGGGAAGGAGAAAAATAATGACCATGTCAATGTATTCCTTTGAATTGAAAATACAAAAAATGTAGCATCCAGGCCTTCTAACTTGAAAGCTAATAAGAGTTATTTTGGTTTAAGTTACAGGGGAGTGCTTCTGTGGGAAAGATCGGAATGCATTTTTTCATTCTGTAATAATGTCTGAGGATGATTTGTCTACTACAGGAAAATCTATGCTTTCCCACATTTTCTTAGATTATACAGTTTTTGATATACTCAGCACCTCATGTTATTGCATTACGTACTGAAACATATTCCTAATATCTTCACAATACTGAAATGTGTACGTTCATTACAGTGTCTGCAGAGATCTTTTCTTTGAAGAATTGCTTCTTGCAATCTTTTATCTTTGCTGGAAAATTACAGGTAGAACTAATAGAAATTCTGTATAAAAGCTCTCAAACTTGATCAGAAGTTACGCAGTTTTCCAGTGAGGTTGAAAATGCAACTACTAGTTGATAATGTGTTATGATTTTCTAGGATTAAACGTCATCTTCAGAAGATGATGTTTAAAGTGATGTTAAAATTAATGAAATTCAGTAAATGAATTTCTCATCCATTGCCCATTTGCTCCAGCACCTCAGTTGTTGAATAATGTACATGTGTGGTCTGTCCAATGCTCTGCAGAAGTGACAGAGCACTTTTCTGTGTGTACACTGTGTACCTCTTTGCTTCTTGCTTCTGGAGAGCTTCTCAGAAGCACCACATGTTGTTGCATCTGCGTAGGACATGCTGCCTTACTCATGCACTCTAGTATTATCCTGGGATGTTTTTGTTATTAACCTTTTGCATTTCACGTTAAATCTTTAGGAAGCTCAGGCAGATGTCCTGCTGTGGACATTTGTGTAATTCTCAGTTGGGTCTAGTTATTCAGTTAGCCATATACACTGCAAAGTAATTGTGATCCTGAAATGGATTGAGAGGGGCACAGCCACTGAAAGTGAAGATGCTACAAAATCATTTGTTTCTTAGAACACCGCAAAAACGGGAAGAGGTCTACACAGTTCCCTTCCTTCTCTTATGCAACCTTTTTTGGCTGTTTTTGCCATTCGTTGTTAAGCTCTAGAAGAGGAAACAAGGCTTGAGAATGTTAGTAGAATTGAGTTCCGTTTGTGAGTTTTATTTTTACTGTGTTTACAATTTTGAAATTGGTACGAAGACAACAAATCTGGAAACTGATGTAACTTTTCTGATTTCATTTTCTAGTTGTCAGTTGCGGCGATGAAAATGCAACACCAAAGGAAGAATGTGGTTTGTGAATAATTCATAGTTTCAAGGTCACATTAGGTTTGAGAGAATATGCTAGAAAACATAAAACTTAATCTTATGTTTAAGAGTTTAGCTGAAGGTAACACAGTTGCCTGCTCTTTCTTGCCATTCTTCTGTACAGCTTTCTCTTGCTTGCTCCTCCTCAGTGTTCTAGAGAAACTCTTGAGACAATAAGGTAATAGAAGGAAGTGTAGCAACTGAATCTTGAAAAGGGTTAGTGAATTATGGAAATCCTGTACCAGTCTTCACTCTGTCATTTCTGAGCAATGAATTCATGCTGTCACTACAAGCATGTTCCAGTTGATGCTTTTACAAAGATAGCCTTACAAGAGCCAACCATTCTCCATCTCACTCTAGAGGATTCCTGGATTCACCGAGGAATTGGGTAGCAGAGTGAGCAAGATTTCTGTGCAAGTGCCATTGTCTTTGTGCACACTCTTTCCTGATCGGGACAGCGACTGTCAAGTTTCCACTTTTTCTGTTCTTTTCCACTCTTCATCTTCTCTTTTCTCCCTCCTTTTCCTCTTCTCCTCTTTTCTTCCTTCTCTTCCTCCCCTGTTTCCTTTCTCTTTTCCCTCTTCTCTTTACTCTTCTTTTGCCTCAGTCTGGAAGTCTCTCTCATGACTTTGGAACTGACTTTCTTATATTGGCTCTCAAAATATTACTTATTGCCAGGAGTTTATTTTATTCCTATGAAACACCAGAGTAAGGGAAATATCTTACCAGGAAAATGTGCTCAGCTGTTCCTCTTATTTACGTGTTGCATGTATGCTCAATATTGCAAGCATTTCTGTACAGTAGGTTCTTTTATGGTCTAAGACTGGACTATATGTGGTCTTGTGTTGCTGGCTGAAGTCCTAGCAGATACCAGGCTTTGTGGCTGCTCTTTTTCTGTTTATAATACCAGATAGCGTCATCTGGAAATGCTACAGAGGAAGTGAAGTTGGTTCTAAGTCTCTGCTTGCAGATCCTTTTTTTAATTGATTATTCTCAGTTGCATCAAACATTGTTTCTGGGATTTGGCTTATCTAGAGAATGGCAGCAGTGCATTGAAGCTACCGTTCAATATTAGTTGCTTTTTTGAAAACGCAAATGAAGCTGAAAGCCTTCTTCTAAACTATTCAATAAATTAACTTTGTTTTGGCATTTAGGAAGTTGGCAGATATTCTTCCTATTTCTTTGCCTTCAGTCTATTTTGCGTTTGTCTTGTATTTCTGTTGCATCCACCAGTATCTTCTTCTGCAACTCTCGAGGGACATGGGGAGGGAGGGGAAGGAGGGGAATTTAAGAACTGAAAACCTGTCCTCAGGGTACTCACTTGGCATTGAAAGTTATAAAGTGTTGCTACTTAAGTCCACGTTTCTGGAGCTACAGATACGGCTTTTGTATATGGAGAGAAAGTGCAATGAATATGCATCTTAATGAAGATTAGAAATTTCTTTGGAAGCCAATGTGCAGGCAGAGGAATGGTGGCAAGTGTAATGTAAGAAATGGAGACTTGGGATTCACTGAGTGAGTCTAAGTGAAGATATGAGCAGAGATGCAAGAATTAACTACATTTTCTAGTTCAGTGGAGATATTTTCAGAATTTTATGTTGGAAGGTGGCTTACAGGGTCTTAGAGCACGACTGACTGAACAGCCTAAGGCATCCAAATTGCAGGGGGAAAAAAGACTAAATGGATGATGTTGGGAAGACCTAAAATTAACAAAGCAGTGTTTCACTCTCACTTAGGTGAGCTCCTGTATTCCTTACCACACACCTGGATTTCTTCGGGAGTTACAGCAGTTGAAAATAGAATAGAATAGCTGAGGAAGTATCAAATCAGATTTCTCGTATCTTCTCTGCTTAGCCTAAATACACTGTTTTTCTGATCTGCAGTGCTGTTTGTAGTTCCACAAACTCACTAGCTTGTAGTGCCAGAAATAAACACCAACATATCCTCTACTCCAGTGGAGAGTAAGACCTCCAGTTTGGAAAATGTTAAGGTAACTGGAAATACTGAAAAAGTAGATTGTCACACACAAGATCAGGGAGAAACCTACACAGGTAGAGGTCATAGCTTTCTTAGCCTATTATAACTCTTAATGCTATCTTACATATAATACTGAGCAATCTAGGGCATAGCCTAAAAGGAACAATAAATGCAAAGCTAATAACCTCAGTTTTTGTTCTCTTCCTACTGTTTTTCTTTGTTTGTTCTCTAGGATCATGGTTCCTCCTAGTGGAAAGGGCTATCATCATATCATTGCTGTGCATAGTTATTATTTTGTGTGCGGCTCAGCTCACTGTTATTGGTAAGTGTCAGCTCTTCAATTCTTTGCAATTATTGATTTGTCCTGAAATCCCTTGCATGTGTACAGGCATCTGTGCAAAATGAAAGATGCTGCTCACATCTGAAAGATGTGGGTGGAATCGATGCAGATAATACTCAGGGAGGTGGTGTGTGTTTACCCCTAAGTGGTCTGGGCCACACTGCTCATTTGCTTGCAAATAGGGGTTGCTTTCTGGGGTCTGTGTTTAGAACTCGTCTGCCATGTGAGGCTGTTTTTGCTGCCAGGACTGTATCATTCACAAAACGATGTGCTCTTTTGCAGGTATATAATTTTTGTGGGATGTAATTGGTAATGGGTACTGTCGTTCGTTAGAACAAGGAAACTCTTCTTCACAGTTGGTACACCATGATTTTATTGTAAAATTAGAAACAAAAATGTTTCATTTTATGGTCATAAAATCAATATTAGAGAAGGGTGGTTCTGTCTTCTTAATGTAAAATTGTTCATTAGTCTCTAAGCACTGGCTGAGTTATAATTTAACACCAACATCTGTGATTTTGTTAAATGTTTTTAGAGGCAATACAATTGTTCACCAGTGTCAGAAATCCTTGGGTGCTCTTTATGCAGTGGTGTCCAACTACTGTGCAATGTAGAGTGTGCTTTCTTCTGGCCTTTCAGATGGATCCCTGTTGTGCATTTTGTTACATCAATCTTTGAGTTTTTTCAGGCTTTCTCAATTTGTAGACTTCTAAAAAATTAAAAAAAAAAACAACTCAGTTCTGCTAAGAGTCAAGTCCATGAGAAATGGAAAAAATCACACTCAGAGTGATTTGTAATAATCAGATATGTATCCAGCCATCTATATGTCATTTCCTTTATTTTCATGAACTTCTGGAAGTGCTATATGACTCTTCAAAGGTTCATCCATGGTCAGAGGTTGAAAACTAATACAGTTTTTTAAAAATTATTTTATTTCCATAGTGTTGGATTAATTTTTGTTTGTGGCTTAGGAGTCTCTGATATGTTCAGGAATTGTCATTACCTTGTGTTCAGAGCAGAACTTCAACATTTTTAGGAAAGCAATAGTTTCATGGAGAAGCACTGTCGTTTTATAGGAGTAATTTGAGTGTGCTTGGATGTTTCTGCACCTGGGCAATTTATTGAAAGGTCTTTGACCTCTGTGCAGAAAAGAGATTTGGTATCTCTAACTTAATTGTTGGGATTTTTTGGTTTGTTTAGGAGGGGGTTTTTTCCTTTAATTTGCACCCTTTTAGGAAACCTGTGAATCCATCAATGCTATTGTATACCTTTAAATAGCTTGTTAAATTGGGCGGTGATTTTTCTGTGTAACACTTGGGAATGTATGGCTTTTTTGGGTTTGTGGGTTGTGGGGGTTGTGTTGATTTGTTTGAGGTGGGGTTTTTTGGCGTTTTTGTTTACAGGGTTGGCTTTTAGGATTTAAGTTCCTTTGGAGACAGAGGTGATATGTCTGAGCTCATACAGAGTCATGAGGAAGAGAATGAAACCTGGAATTTATGAATTCCTATCTGACATTCCACCTGAGTAACAAATTCACTGTAACATCTAAATGTCAGTAGTGCATCTACCTCAGTTAACTTTGGGACATGGCACAGGTTACTTTAACATATCACCTGAATTATATGGAAGGAGAAATTTAAGAATTTGACCAGAACACCACTGCCAGGTTTCATTTTTCTGAGTAAGCCGTATTAACCATATCCAGGAATGAAAGCAAATTAAATCTTGGGAATGTATATAGTTTTAATTTTTAGGAGTTTGAGTTTCTTTGCTTAGGAACAGTTCTGATTGTTTTTCTCTCTGTCTCCCTTTTTTTTGTCTTTAAGCATTAAAATATGATATTGAATCTCAAAGGAAAGTGTGCATCATAGTAGCAGTTGTCATCTTAGCAGTTGTAGCTGGTGTAGGCACTGCTCTTTTCGTCCAAGGTAAGTGATGAAAATTGCTTTCTTAATTTAAGGGAAAAAGAGCACAAAAGGATCTATTCCATGGTGTAGGATGGAAGTTAGCACCACCTATTAATTGCCATCTATTTTAAATTTAAAAAAAATTATATAGACTACAACAGAAACAATGTTGGGGTTGTAAGGCCCTGAAGTGATCATAGGAAGATACAGACTCTGAATTTATTTATGTTTTCTATCCTACTGCCTTGGGTGAATATTAGGGACTAAATGACTTCTCGTGGTTCAGTGGGATTTTTTCTGAACCCTAGAAGCTTGATGATGCTAATGATTTATGTTTGTTGTTTTGTGCTTAATTCCAATTAACGATGTCTGTTTTACTAATTTCCATATAAATTTTTGTAGATGGCTACACTGCACTGAATCAAGCTGGTCTTGGCCTAATTGTAGTCCCTGCTGTGGTTTTGGTACCACTACAATACTTCATGTTTGGAATTGGTGAGTGTTTATTTATTCCTTAACATGTGGATGGAAAAAATTGAGCTCTCCCCCCCATAACCTAGAGAATATTTTCAGTTTTATAAATAGGTGCTACAATAGCATCCTGCATTCCTGGCATTTCTCGTATCTCAAAATAAAATGTTCAGCCTGTTTGTTTGGCTGAGTTGTCTACTTGAAGAATGAGATTTAGGGTAGCACATTTGAGGGATTTCTGCTCTTCCTTCCTGGATTTAGGAATTAAGTTGAATAACTAGCTCTCAGAATGTGTGTTTAATTTTTTTTTTTACTTGTGGTTTATTTATCATTTTATTTATATGTACATATTTTTTAGGTGTGTGTATACCTACAAGAGCCCTGCCTTACAGTGACTTTTGAGTTTTGTTATGACATTGACTGGCTGAGCTTAGAATTTAAGGGAATCTGCTTTTTTTAACTTTATGTGAATTATCTACCTTTCGTGTCTCTGTAGTTAAACTTGAAAAACTACAGTTTTGTTTGTCTTTCTTTTTTTCCCAGTTTTTGACAGTCTACCTCATACAACACTGGCTCTGATAGGTTTGAAAATTCTTGGTTATATAATTGCAGTGGTTGGTTTTGCACTGTGTGTCCCAGGTAAGCAATTTGTCTTCTATGGAAGTGGTTTTTTGATTTTGTTTTCACCTCATGTTCTTTATTTCTAACCCTAAAAAGCTGTGAAAATGGCTACCCTACATGGAGTGTTAGCAAGTAACTTTTGTAAATGTAGTTTAGGACTACTGTGTTAATGTTCTTTTATCTGGTGAAAGAAGAACAGCCCAAAGGCAGTATTACATATATCAGTTTCATGACTGCATTCTAGGAGCAGTTGCTTTATGAAAAATAAAATCTAATTGTTTTAATTTTGCATGTTAGGGCCTTAAAAGTCAGTGTTGATTTTAGGTGACTATTATTGTTATTCTTACTGAGGCTTAGGGTATTTAGAAACTAAACTAGAGTCATAATAATTTTCTCACGTTCAATGAGTAAATCAGAAATTCTTTGTTAATCTCTGCTTGTATGCAACTGAGTCCATGAATATTTCAGTGAATACCATTGAAACACATTAAGAAGGTAAATGTAGAGACAGTAAACTTGGAAGTGTTCTTGGACTATTTTAAGTCTGGTTCTGGCTGGCATTCTGTTTCACCATTGAAAAACAGTCACTGTGGTAAAGGGACTAACTGAACACCACACACAGTGATATCCCTTATTCCTGCCTCTGACCCTCCCTTTGCCCCCTCCCTGCCTTCCCCTGCACCCACCAGAGAACCCTACAGCAGAGAAAAGGGTGAATTTAGGACTAGGCATCCTTGGCAGTATATTTAGTAGTAGAATATACACATACTCATGTTCCTTGTAGGTGCTTTATGCTCCTGATTTATTGTTTCCTAGAGACATTCTTCATTTTAGTAATTTATTTGGTTGGGGATTTAAGACCTCTTTTTCCTTGAAATGCTTTTTAAAGGTTTGTGTAATCTGAGTGGAATGATAGACCTTTCAGTGGGGTTATGATTTGAGTTTTATGCTTATTGTTTAGTATTTACAGAGGTATTTTTAAGGGGCACCTAAGTGTTTTAAGATGTAATAGTAAAAAAAAACTGATAGGAGATTTCTGGTAAAGCATTAATGCTCTAGAGTAACACAAAATGGAGGATGTTTTTATTACTCTCTCAATGAAAAGCCTCTCTGTTTTTTCAGGGTGGTCTCTTCCCAGGTCATGCATGGTTGATGTTACCTGTCTCTCTGGAAGTTTAGCTCAATGACCCTTAAGGGGCATCAGTAGAAATTGCTCATCCTGGCTTGAGCTTGCAGATAGTTGCAATGACTTTTAAGTCCCTGGAAAGGAGGATCAGAGAGAACAAGGAATTTTAGTAGTGAAGTATGATTGGGTTTTAATAGCCTCTCCCTGTTCTGGTATCCCCGTAAACATGGAGCATTTCTGTTATCTGTGGTTGATTTGCCTCAGAACTACCCACATATTCTGCACCCTTCTTCCCTTTTTTAATCCTGTTTTTTCAATAGCAGTATTGTATTCTGTAATCTGATGTGATTACAGTTCAAAACAGTTGGCATTGAAGATGTAAAGTTTAAAATTAAAATACAGTTAATGAAAGAATGTTGTCAATTGCAGTGAATGTCAGTAGAATACCTAAACTAAGAGAATAGTACACATAAGTAGAATAAATCAGTAAATGCCTCTGTATCACCAAAGAATGTATACAAAAAAAGAAAGATGCAGTAGTAGTTCTTGGATAGCTTTGAAAGAGAAATTAATCACATCTGTTTTTATCAGGCTTACTTATTTTAATAATGAGTTATATCTGAAAATAAAAGTTTGTGCTTTTACTTGTGTCAGATGATACAGTTGCTTTTATTGTGTTTTAAACAGCCTGTCCTCCATTACATGCCTCTGTTCTGATTGCTGGCTTAGCTATTATGGCTACTGCAAGTTTGCTCAGTCTGGTTTACGTGTTTATTATGGGTAAGTAGCACCTAATATTCTGCTTTTTTTTAAATAGACTTTTTTTATTTGAGCATAAGGTGTGATTTCTTAATTACATAGTTTTAAAAATGACTGAAGAGTTGTCTGTATGTGTTGGCTCTGTTTCATAGAGCCTGTAGGGAATCTTGAGTAAAGAAATCTGCAGTTGATCATAAACTGTTTTGAGATAACACAGCCAGGTTTCTTAAGTAAGATTGTTTCAGCTGTAGGAGGGTTGCTTTTTATGTTCTGCATTTACGCAGTTGGGTTGCTGAGGCTTAGAATGTAGACAGCAAAAGGATATCAAGGATATCATGGAGTGGGTTTGGGATGGTGATGACGAGCTTATCAAAATACGGATTTAAAGAAGCAAAATCCGTCTACTGGTTTGCACTGGTTATTGGTGGGTTAAAGTAATGCACACCTTTCATTTTTAGTGAATGGTGGGTTTACTTACGCTTAATTTTAAAACCAATAGAAAAGAATAGCAAGGCTTTGTTTCAGAAAGTGGTCTGGTCTGCTCATCAGATCTCAGAAAGATGAGAGATTTAAAGATCTGCTAAATAAGCAACAACCACAGCAATGCTGTGTGGTTGGAATGCTGGCACAACACAGCATGACATTATGTGGCCTCCACAGCTTGGGTGGGAAAGCAGAGGGACATTATTTCTGTCAAGCTGTGCGTGAAGGCTCTTCAAGCAGCTTGTTAGCTTGGACACAGAACCGTGCAGTTGAGGATACATTGCTTCCCCAGTCTGCACTGAACTGTGCAGGCTTCCAGGTTTAGTGTGTGCACACCATATGTGGGCATGGCCAGAAATAATGGACACTGAGACAGAGAAGATTTCCAGTAAAGAAGAAATTAAGGCAGCATGCCTAGTATTTGATATCCAAGATAGATAGATAGATGAGTCAAGATAGATTAAGATGAGTCAAAAATGTGACAGAACTGAAGCAAGCCTTTTAATAACAACAATAAAAGTATTTTTTTATTGACTTTGGTCTACTTGTATGTGACTTAAATACTGTGTGCTATTATTGGTCTGCATAAATGTTGTATTTGTGGTTTGATTATGCTGGCTGAACAAGTCAAATGTGACTGGGGGTAGACTAGCACACCAAAATAAGCACAGTGAATAGTGTGTAGTGTAATTCATTTTTAGAACTGAGTGCATGAGTGAGACAATTTGCAGACTGTGTGCGATAAGATTATTCAGTTCGTAAACAGAGGAGTGCTTAGAGACTTTAAGAATTTGCAGGTCATCAACTTAAGTCATTTTGGATAGGGGAAGCTTCAATTTTTTATGTTGCTACTCTGTTGCAAGATTTATCAGTAGATAATACCATTTCCCAGATAACAAGTAACAGGATGAGAGAAAATGGCTTCAAGTTGCACCAGCACAGGTTTAGATTGAATATTAGGAAAAATTTCTTCACTGAAAGGGTGGTCAAGCATTGGAACAGGCTGCCCAGGGGCAGTGTTCAAAAAGTGTTCAGAAACTGTCTAGTTGTGGCACTTGGGGACGTGGTTTAGTGGTGAAGGTAGCAGTGTTAGGAGAATGGTGGGGCTTGATGTTCTTGGAGGTCTTTTCCAACCTTAACAAGTCTATGATTCTTTGTTTTTATTTGGTTGATCGTGACATTTATTCATCTGCCTGGTCACTTTTTTGTAATTATTTTAGGTTCCAGAATGAAAGATCATCCTCGTCCAGGGGTAAGCTTAAAATTAATAAATTTGGGGTGACTAGATGGCTCAGGGGATTGTAGTGAGATACTGAACCTTTCTTCACTAGTTCGAATTCAGACCAGGTTGGTAGCAAGCAAAAGTTCTGGCTGTGTAACAGATGTCTAATGTTGAGTGAGTTGGTCTTCATTGTCCCTATTGAGTGTGTCTGTAGTACTGTAATTGCCACCCTTACCTGGTGGCTACTCCGACTGTTGTGCCCAAATGGAGTTTCCATTGCTGTCACTAAAAGGTGGTGGATGTCAAGGGCATTCTTTTACAATGCACTCTTTCATCTATATTTATAAAGACCTCCTGCTCACCTTCTTGAAAAGCTTTTTCATTAAGGTGAGTGCAAAACATCCAGGTGGCTTGTAAGAAAGACTTAGGAGTTTTTTTTCTGTTGTCTTGTACATCAAAACTCTGTGATATTCTCTTTCAATTCCTGGCTATGTGGATGGTATAGCCTTGGCCTTTTTTCTGATTTCACTATAATGCCCCTTAATTTGATGAGACCTTCTGAAAACAGAGTTCTGTCTTTAGGTAACACAGAACAAATCAAAAAACACCTTGTTTTTTTTAAAGAAGGTTTTTCAGACGGGTGTTTTGAATTCTAGAGTAATAATTTCCAAAACAGTAATTTTCATAGACTTGGGCAGTGCTTTTAAGTGACTCATGAATGTGAACTGCCTGATTTCTGGCATTTTTGCACAAGCAAGTAAAGAGGCACCACTGTAAAATACCAGTAAAATTTCCTTGTAGCAGGGGAACATCTCTTTGGTGGCAGCCATTGTTTGAGGGCACCTTTCCAGGTCTCCAGTCTACAGCCTGAGACCCAGCTGTTAGAGAAAGATGGTTTCCAAGAATGGGACACGAGAGCTGACAGCAGTTAGGACAAGAGATTTTTAATTTTTTATTTCCTTTGCTTTTTCTCATCCATTGTCATTTTAAGGAGTAGTATTTCAGAGGATTGGTCTCACTTATGGAAGGAATATAAATGCACAGAGTTTAAAAAAAAAAAGAAGAAAAAGAAGTTCAGAAAGGTAATTATGTCATAAAAATGAGCTGAGAAATTTAATTAAAGATATCCTTCATTCAACATGCAGTCTTGTCTGTATCTAACATCCTTATGTTTACTTGTAGAACGGAAGTAAACAGAGCAAGAGATTTTTTTTCCTTAACTTAATTTTGGATGTAAATAAACTTTGAAATAGAAACCAGCATGCAAAATAGCATCCTTTGATGAGGACTCTGTCCTCTTTGTGAGCTGTTCTCTTTACCAAGGTGGTTTTACATTGCAGCAAGGATTTGAGAAATAAAGAAATAGAGACAGTAAGGTAGTAGTGAACATTGTGTTACTCTCTGAATTGGAGACAGAAATGAAAGCAAAAGAAATTTTGAAATCTTAGAGGTCTCTTGGAAATCTCAGCCATTAAAAATATGTTTTTTGTAACTGCTGTTTAGTGCAGGATTAGATACAAAGGAATTCAGGTGACATAATTTGTGTCTATGAAGTACAGGCCTCACGGAAAGACTTCGTGGAAATTGAAGTGTGTTAATATGTTGCTTGTTTCCACCCAGGGCTGTTCAGCAAATATTACTGTACTTTGAGGCAGTAAATAGGTGTGAAGGAATTCTGAAAATATACTTTGATTCTGTGTCATCTAAAGACTATGGAAAATTTAATATTGGTGAAGGGCTTCATTTTGATGCTGGGGCAAACTTACAAAATGATTGAGATTTTCTTGAGTCGGAGGTGGGAAAAGCTGTGTGTTTTGAAATCTGCCATCTTAACCAAGTACTGATATTTTTTTTAGCACTTCTGTAATTGCGTGTGTTGTTTCTAATGATTGTCTTCCAGACTAAATGCACAACTGTCGTGTATTTCTTTTTGAGGAGATTCCACTTTATTGCTTGGCTACTAATTTTTTTTTCTTTTTAGTCCTGCTGCTTTGTTACTAACCATTGATCAAATGGCACAAATAATCAGTTAGATGTTGGAGCTTAAAAGTAATATCTGCATGCCTTCTGCTGCCACCTAGGGGTATTTCATCTGAGCCAACATTCACAGTGGGGGAAAACAACCTGGAGAATGCAGCTATTGATTGATTTAAATTTTTTTCAGAACTCTAGTCAGCAATTTGATTAACGTTAAGCTTTCTTCGTTTTTTTAGAATCACTACTTACTGTATATGTCAATTAGAGTAATTTAACTGTGGCGAGCCAAAAATAAACATGAAGGCTTTTTATACATATATATATTTTTAAATGTTTTGCAGAAAGCTGTAGAAGAACCACTAAATGGTAGGTGATATTCAAGGCTTATCTTCTAATTAAGGGATTAATGTTGGAAAAAGGTTGAACAATAATTGTAGTTCCCAGTAGAACAGCACTGAAATGGCAGATCAATATGTCAATGTATGTGGCTCTGTGAGACATAGTAGTTTGATCTCTCAAGGAAGTTATGGCAGATCCAGGCTCCTTGCTTTATGCTACTTTCCTTGCTAGCCAGTGGCATTGTTTGACTGTTGTAGGACAAATCTAATATTTTAGGATATTTTATCCACCCTCTCTGCTTTGCAAAATGTCCAGCTTTTAAGAGAAAAAGGACAGGTCTTGATATTATTTCCTCAGACCCATTTGTTTAGGTGAAATACTTCCGATTATAGTAAAATCTATCCTTGCCGCTCTATTCTTCCCATATTTCTTTGGGTTGGGGAAACTCTGGCATGGTTTGGGGAAACTCTGCTAGCACTTAAGGTGAGGGAAGTTTACAGTGAGAAGGGGATGATTCTAAAATTCTATTTGTCTTTTTTTTTTCTTTGCTATTATAATCACTAATTGGCATGCTGAGTAGTAGCAAGTTCTAACATGAATTTTAGAATTAATCTGAATGTTAATTCTGAAGCATTTCTTGCTGACTCGTTACTAATCCATTTGCTTGGCTTTTAAAGATGCAAAAGGAGTGATGTTAGAATGATGGTAAGTCCAAATATATCTCAAGATATCTATTTAATTGAACGTGTATTTGAGGATGTTTACAGTTACCCAGTGCTAATATGATGAAACTTGGAGGGCAGTTTCAGGGCAGGTGCTGTTCTTAATTCAAATTATATTTAATTGAAAAGAAGGAGAATTTGTATTCTATATCACGCATAGGGGAGGAATGTGTGCCCCTAAACAGTGAAGAGAACGAGTCAGTGAGAGAACTATTCAATAGGATGTTTCTGATGAAATGCGGAAAGTCAAATACCTTTCTGCTTCCTTTATGCTCATTCAGTATTCAAGATGCATGGACTGTTTCCTTGGTGGTGGGTTGTTCTGTATGAGTTTTTTGGGGTTTTATTGCTGGATTTTTTATATAACCGAGCTTTCACTATGCATTTAATTTGTGATTGCCCATGGAAATTCACAGGAAAGTGGTTTAAAAGTAACTTTCTGTCCCTCTCCCCCTCTTTAGGTGCTACTTTATTTCTCTTGGTTTCATTAGATTGCTTGTATTCCAATCAGATTTCACTGAATTTATTATTTTTTCAGATTGCTCTCATTGAAGAGCTTCAATTTTAGGTTAGATGCTAACATTTGAAAATCAAAATGGTTTTGTTGATCACTTTCTATTCAGAAGCTGTACTTCCTTTTCATGGGAATAGGATAAAGGAGCACTTGTTGGTGCTATTGGTATTTATGTTTCTTCCTGGAAACTGAACAAGCTTGTGATGAGGTATCACTAGACCCTTAGCCTGGTACTCCTGCATTAAATGACAACCTCTTGCTACTCAGGATAAAGACTAAGGCTACTCAAATCTGTTAGTTCACTTGAAATAGTTTTATATCATGCCACTTCTAGGAGGCGTGAATTGACAGTGTGACAGTAAGTGAGATCCTAGTTAGCCCTAATTGGAAAAAGATGTGTGAGTTGGTTTTAAAACAAGACTTCCTTACAAATACTATGTACTGTTTATGTTACTATATGTAACATATAACTTTATGTTACTATACTGTTTGTTACTTGCGACTACTACATGATTCATCCAAGTATCCAATATAATTATTTTCTAAACCAGCAGGAATACATGCACTTCTACAATACCAAGGACAACTGCATTGGTGTCTCCTAAATGCGTACCAGTTAGTAGAATCTGAATTAGGAGGAGTGGAAGGTAGATCTTACTCCAGAAGTGGCTACTGCTTGTTCTTCCCAGAGTGGTTTGAGATCAGGAAACAAATAGATATTTGTCAGATTATTGCATTCAAAAGAGACCAGAAGGGAGGTAAGGATGGGTCCACTGCAGTTACCACATACTGCTGAAGGACAAGGTAGAGTTTGGCTTGGAGATCCAATTTTAAATAAGTTGACTGTTTCTTCTTGGGTCTCCTTTAGGCTTAATGAAAACCCACCTCCTCTTCTAGTGCTGAGGTAGAGCTTCCAAAACCCAGAAATTGCCACTTATCCATTTCATTTTTCCTTTCAGGGTAAGGCTAGAAATCTGTCTGCTTTTTCTGCCTAGAAAGAGGGCTCCTAAAAATTAACAGAAGGTTTTACAGATGGAAGGTGCTCTGACTCACAAGCTGGAGGCAGTAACGTTTGGAACTCTACCTGCTTTGTACCCTTCCCCTGAAAGTTCACACACACACCAAAGGGGGCTTGAGTCAGATGCTGAAGCACACTAGCTTACAAAATAGCATGTGAAAGTAAACTGGCATTAGGAGTAAAGACAGGGTGAGTCAGACAGCTGAGTCTGGGAGCCACTTCAGCTTATTTCAATTCATAAGTGAGAGAGGTCTCCAAGGCAGTGTCCACTTTTCTGTAGTGGAGAGCCTGAAACATCACTTGCTGTTACTAACACCCTTTGCCATTATTTGACCGCTAAATGTGCTTTCAAAGTGTGAAATGAAAAAAGTTGTGGTTTTTTTTTTTTTTAAAGCTGTAACTTGGGTTGCTTTTCTTCCCAAACAATCTTTTGTCTTTTCTTTTAAATTCCCAGAACTGCAAAGTTATGTGATGCGTGAACAAAATGTACACCGTTGTTGATACACCGTGGCCTTGAAGATGCACTACTCAACGAGAAGAAATTCAGGAAACTGGTTGTTTTGCATGTGTGGCAAAAGTGCTTTTGATATAAATGACGTAATTTTATAGTCACAGCAGCTGTAGCAAGGAACATGTGTTTTTGCCCACATGTGATCTTTATTTTCTTTTGTTATGGTATATATGGGATGGTTGAGGGTGAGAATATAGAAAGCACTGTTTGCCCACTGCAGGGTCTCCCTGCAGTAATCCTTAGTGGTATTATTTTCAAAAACTATCATTAGTCACTGCTTTGATAATGGGCCTGCTCAGCCCAGAGGTTGCAATACCATTTAGACTATTGTTTTCTTTATTTGTGTGCATGGGCAAAGTATGGTCTATGTGTGTGATACAAGCAGGAAGTAGAGACTGTAAAAATACATCTTTTCTGACATTCAGCAAAACTTGTATAAGAAAAAGTAAAACCTTTTACACAAAGTTGCATAAGTACAAAGTTTACTCCCAGTTCTCCTGAAGTCATTAACAGAGTTCTAATTCCACAAAACACTAGTATTCCTCTCTCTGGACAGTAGCCATGTATGCTGTGGTGGCCAGTATTTTTGTCCAGTGAGAGAACTCTCCGTGCCTCCTCTGTATTCCTGGATGAGAAACTGCTCAGCTGTTGGAGCCTAATTCAGCACTGGAATTACGGAGCACAGCAGTTAGTAATTTTCATGCTGAATGTGGTTCTTGTGTGTGTGTTCATGTTGTGCAGTGTGTGGTACTGGAAGCAATTTCAGGCTTTCTTAACTCAGTGAATTTGTAAAAGTCGTGGATGCTTCATAAAAATAGGAGTTGTCCTATTTAGTGTATTTTTGGCAGAGTTTTAAAATCTTGTTTTCTTGAATGGAAAAAAGGAGCTATATAATTTTTCACCGAAGTTTATGTTGCTGCCATTATATCACAAATACATAAAATACAAAGTAAGTAGGAGGAACTGATGAGACATGAGGAAGCTCAGTTTCTGTATATATATATGTGGTATAGTTAAAAATCAGTTTTCTAGGACTTGCACATTCCATGGGATTTTACCACATTTTACAGCTGTTATGAGAGTTGTTCCAATATACTTGGTTTCTCTTGGACTTTGTGTATACTTTGTAGAAATCTTGACACTGTCTGCTGTTTGTACTAAGGTATTGTATTTCAAAGATACACGTGGTTTTCTCCTAACAATTTAAAACTTGGTTTGGAAAGCTGTTGCCAAGCAGTAACATAATAAAATCCACGTTTTTAAAGATTCTGAGCAATTTGGCACTTCTCAGAGTTGAATGTTACAAAGTAAGGTTCCATATCCATATTGTGGGTGCATGTTGCAGAGATTTGGGTCTCTGCATGTTGAGCTCCAAGTCTTGATGCACTTGGCATCAAGAATTCAACAAAACAAAATTGAGATACCTGATTTTACAAGAGGTGCTGCTGTAAACAGCCCTCTTGCTAAGGCTGCAGGATTGAACCATTTAAAGCAACCTGTGGTCCAGCCCTCACAAGGATCAGTGGAACTGGGCACAGAGAAGAGAATCATTCATGTGATAAAACATGGAAGAAGCATGTATGGCTTACACTCACTGTCATATTTTGTCAGTGGGAGTGTTCATGTAAGATTTGAGCTCCTACCTATGAATCTTTTGATACAGGTTTTTCCATAATGTCAGTGATCTCTAGCTAAAGATGGGAGATGATTCTCCATTAACAATTCAGTGTAAGAATTTATCTGATTAGTACTGTGCAGTGCTCCCTATTTATAACTAGTGATTCCCTCTGGCAAGTTGAAAGTCTAGCAGCTGAGGAATTAAAAAAACCAAATCAACTGGAATTCTGTTGAGGTATTCTGCCTTATAAAAACTGTTATGTACAATAGCTTTATGTTAACTTCTGTAAAGCAAACTGCAGCAGAACCCGTTTGTGTCACCATAGGATCAGGCCGAGCTCAAAACCTGAGGAGCTCAGAGCTCAGTGTCCGTGTAGGAGCTGCAGAATCAGTTGCCCCAGAAATGGGAGAAACCCACTGTCCTGTTGTGTCAAGGGCTGGATTTCTTGTAGGTACAAACATAAAAGCAAGAGTTTAAAAAGTCATTGATACATCCAGCCCTTTTCCACCAGTAATTTCAGACCAAAGTTGTTCATAACTGTATGCTTTCATTTGTGTGTGTACATGTGTGTATATATAAACATACAGACATTTGAAATATCTATAGATCTATAGTCTTTACCCAAGAAAATGTTTTTATTTATTAAACAAGAAATGATTTTGTAAATATCGTGCTAATATACTTAAAAAATAAAGTCATTTTAAGTTGTTTTTGCGGGAGATTTTCTTGTTGCTAGCACATTGCACTTCTGTAGCTGCTTCCATAAATTCACAGTCATAGCTGCTCTTCTCCCTGCCTTTATGTATGACTTACTGGATATACAGGAGTGTTCTCAGTGTTACAGAGGCTGCTGCAGATGGTTTTGGTTGGGTTTCTCCTTCAGAAGGTCATCTGGTTGGTGAAGCAAGTGTGCAGATTGCCCTGTAATAACTTGAATGGCGCTGACTGACATCACCCATCAGATGTTGTCACTGGAGTATGCTGTGGGAGGAAATACGAGCTGAGGACTAACAAGCTCCTGGTGTAACTTGAAAAGCACAGCAGAGCACTGCATATTTCTACTCAGTCTTCGTAGCGCTGGAGTGGTGTTTCCGTGAGAAGAGGATTTCTTGTGCTACTGCTAAAGCACTACTGCATAAATTCTGGATTTTCTGAAGTTACATTTGATGTTTGACAGTGGACAAAAGACAGAAGGCCACAAGAGCTGACCGGTAGCATTTCCACTCACACATCCTCTTCGGTGGAGCTGATGGCAACAGTTGAAATTATTAGCATTTCCCTGCTTGTTCAAGGTGATTTGAACCATGGCTGTTGAACTTAAAAGATCCCTTCAGAAATGTTTTGTGACTTCCTCAGACACACTTTCCTCTCTAAAGGAGCCGTGAACCACAGTTTGAGCGATGAAATTTAAGTTTTACAGTTTTGCTGTGCGGGGACCTGACTGCAAAGTGAACTGTAAGCTCAGAGTGGCCCTGGTTCTAAAGCTCAGGAAAACTGCGTGCTTGAATTCTGAGGTGAGAAAAACAGTGCTAATCTAAGTGTATGTGGCTGGAGGATATCTCAATGCAATATTGTCGGGGATACCTAATACCTGCAATCCTGACTGCTCCAGTCAGTTAAGCCAGGAAAACCAACCTCAGCTGTCCAGTCCAGAAGCCTTCTGACAGAAGCTGCAGTGCTTTATCAGAGCTCTGTAAATGAATGTTTATCATCAAGCTACCTGCCTAATAGTAGAAGTGGTTGTTCTCTAGTTTATTCTGCTTCACAGGAGAATTTTATTTTTTTTTCTATAGTAAATAATTCTTTTGTGCTTTGGTGCTCTGTGCCTGCGTCATAGATACAGCCAGTACTATCTTGGACTACAGTACATCTTACTTCCTGTACCCTTGAGGATTCTTGCAAAGCTTTCATGATGAAAAAAGTTTGCGAGCTGGAGTGTCTCTTGTTTTCTTGTTGATTGTCTACTGTGCCTGCTGCAGAAGCGGGGCAGTGGTCCATCATGGCCTGGTAGGTGTGCCCCAAACCCTGCACAGGGTGCCTGCACCCCTGTCTCAGCCCCCTTCCCTGCTGTGGCTGGACTGTGGTATAAGGGCAAGGAGTAGTTATAAAGGACAAGGAAAGGGCAGAACCAGATTACTTTTCAGTGAAATGATGAATTGGCAAGAAAATTTAATACACAAATGTAAATAGCAGGGAGACAAGGATCATCTGCTTTGGGGGTGGAAAGCTGCAGTGTTGAAACACGTTTTGGTTTCCTTCTGTTCTTTTGCTTACTTGTTTTTTAAAGACTACAGAAAGGAGGCTTTTGAAATTATTGGGCTGGAGAGTGGGAAGAGAGTCTGCCATGAATACATAGTTGGTGGGAGAAGTATTTTAAAGGGCATAGGAACTGCAGATTTGCTGGAAGTGTGGGAGCAATTTCTCCTAACTTGTCTCTAACAGTGGTACTTTTGGACCCTTCAGGAGTTGTGGGACTATTTCTGTTTCTTTACTGACAGGGGTGTCAAGCATTGACTGAATGGGCTGCCCAGGGAAGTGGTGGAGTCACTGTCCCTGGAGGTGTCCAAGAAACAACTGGACATGGCACCTAGTTTCGTCGGCAAGGTGGTGTTGAAAGGTTGGATTCAGTGACCTTGGAGGTCTTTTCCAACCTTAAGAGTTCCATGACTCTGTATAGTGCAAGCATGTGACCCACCAGCTGACCATGTAGAGGTCCTTGGGGACGTAGAGTTGTCAAATGAAGTCAGCACGCTACCTCTACAGCTCAGTGATGTCCCCTGGACATAATAACTGCCTGGTGCAGGGTAAGGTCTGGCACACCTTCAGCTTGAATTAATAATACTGAATTTTACTGTAATTCACAATTTACGTACCTGCACTTAATGAAAGATTTTGAAACTGCTCTAGCTAGTTAGGCAGCACTCCCTGTGGGTGCAGGTTAAACCAGGAATTACCAGACATGTGGAAAAATGAAGGATGACCTTTTTCAGAACTTCAGCCTTAGGGTTGGCTTGAGGTTATATTTGGTTGCATTCATTTGCCTTTCCTTTTTGTCTTCTAGAAGTGCTGCGGGAATTGCTTTCAGAACAAGAACATTTGGTTCTGTTTTGGGCATTTGGGTTTTTTGGGGTTTGTATTTTTGCTGTGTAAGAAAGCAGTATTCTTTAATAAATTAGATACATGGGAAAGAGAAAAAGCAACAAACCAGCAGAAATTCACTCTGCTGTTGACCAGAAGGTTCATCCAAGGACAAACGATGGAAAGTTCGAAGACAACAATAAGGAGAAAAGGGATCTTTAAGGTCTGTTCTTTACAACTAATTTTTAAGTTTGAGCATAGCCAGTTAAGATAGTCTCACTGAGGCAAAAGGTGATTTAGGATTCTCTGACATTTCTTACTTGTTCAGCTGCGTGAAAAAGTGAGAATTCACCATATTAAAGATGACATGGCAGTAAAGGTGCTGTGTGGTGTGCAGAGCTCTGCAGGTATGGGGAGTTGGCCTAGATAGAACTTGGAGGATTTGATTTGTCCCACATTAAGAAACACTGAGAATTAAAGGATCATAATAAAATTATATAATTATAATTAAAGGAGCCCCGCTTAGTAATAGATTCCTCTGTAGCCTGCACTGCAGTTATAAAACAGTGAGGTTTTTGGAAACATGATCCATCTAGCTGGAGCTACAGTTAAGAATGAATACATTGCACCAAGTATGTCAGGCTTTGAGAGAGCCAGGCAGTTTCTGGTGTAGGAAGTTTGTGAGGTTTTGGCTGGCACAGATAAATGGGTACCACTGTAGGAACCTAAAATGTCCTTCCTTACTGGTATGTAGGTAGGAAAAGAAAGGGTAATTTTTGATAGACTGAGCAAGCTGAATAGTACTGTGATACTGCTATTTAACAATATAAAGAAATGTGGATAAAAAAAGGTTCTGAGAAGGAGGAGGGGAATTGCTTTCTTTTTACAGTCCCCCTTACCTGTCATTTCCTCCGATCCTGCCAGTCTCATCCCAGCAGAAGATTGGGCAGGGGGCACTGGGCTCCTGCTCCTTCCCCCTCCTGGTTTGACCCCCCCCGTGCCTCCTCCGCTGCTTCAACAGCAGCAGCACGGCTGGTGCTCTCCAAGCTGGGGGGGAGAGGTGACCATACAGCTCATCATCTCCTGCCTGCCTGCAGGAGGTGGGGGAGGGAGCCCCAACCTAGCTTTGAGGAAGAGGATGAGGATCAGGAGGGATGGATGAGCCTTGGAGCAGCGTGTTAGATGTGCCACCCTCCCACCCTTACAGCGGTGTTTGTTTAATAAAGGTGATGCCTTGATGCTGCCATAGCCCTGTTAGGTTGCCCTTTATGCTGCCTTTTGTTCCTCACAGCAGTTCTCCAGTGAGTGATACAAACCAAATAGTATTGGGAAGTGGGGAAAAAAAGAAACTCACCAAATTCTGAATGAGGCAGCTGTTGGCATTTGCAGTGGCGTTACACCAGAGCACCAAAGCCTAAACAGCTTTAAATGTCCTACTGAGCATGCAATGAAGGTGGCTACAGCATCAGTGAGGAAGTATGATTAATGTATGATAAAATATGTCATGACTGTGCCAGTCACACTGAAGGCAACAGAGGAGAAGATGGTTCCTGTCCCCTAGGGCCAGCTACAGGAGCCACATGTACTTCATTGGTGACAGTGTGAGCTCCTGACAAGCTCTGCAGGTGAATGGATAGCACAGTGCATGTCAAAAAGCAAGGAGGGAAAAGATGCCAAACTCCAAAACAAGCAGCGCAAGAGAAGAACCCTGTGTTGAAAGGTGCAAGTCACTACTTGTTTATTTACCAAGTCTATGAAAACAGCCCCTTGACCACCTGTGCTTGGAGACGGACTGCTCCCTGCCCTGAATGTGCTCTTAATCCAGATTACAGCCTTGGGCTGGGAAACCTGAACAAAACATCCTTGATGCATAGCAGGATCAGCCAGGCCAAGAACTGGGGAGCCCCAAGTGAGCAGCAAAGAGAAAGTGCTGGGAGCTCACAATGCTTTGGAGAAGAGCAGAGTCTGGGAAGAGGGAGGAGGAGGGGGAGGCTTCAGTGGTATTTTCTCCATGTCAGATTGGTTGTGGGGGGTCACATCACCACGAAGTGGCTGTGGTTTTTGGTACAGTTCACCAAAGTATTGGCTAGGCCTCCTCCACCCTTTAATGCAGCTCTGTGCTGCACCTTTCTTAAAGTGCATCTTTTGTTTTTCACACAAGAGAAGAACTTCTACTATGGCACTGTGGTATATAAGGTAAATTATTAGATACAAGCACACACATTACAGGTATGGGTATATTACATACATTATACCATACAGGAGTGGTGAATGCACCATACTCTATGAACACAGGCAAGAGTAGCCTTATTTTGCAACCAGTGATGGTCCATCAGTATGGAAAACAAGGAAAGAGATGGTTTTTCACTGTACATTTGCTTTCCTCCAACAGCTTGCAGGCTTTATTACTGGATTTGATTGAAATCCAGCCCTTCTTAGTCTGCTCGGCTAAAGTCTGAGAAGCTCCTGCTGCACGGTCTTGAAAGGAAACCTTTCAGTGGAAACCAAGAAAGCAAATGTAACAGCCCAACCAGATATTTTAAAGGCCAAAATTATGGTTCCCCCCGGAAATCTTCTACTTAACAGCAAGCCATATATAAAGTTTCAGAAGGAGAGGGGAGCAGCAGGTATATGTAAAGTAGCCAGTGGAAAGAAAGAAGCAAAACCAAAAACAACAAAAGGAAAGATTTCAGTGAATTTGCAAGGGTAGAAAAGGAAAGGCAAATTAAGGCATAAAGCTGTGGCAAAAATACCTGTATCCTATAATTTTTCCCAAATGAAGGAAAAGCCAGTGATGCCACAGAGGTGACTGAAACCATGAAACTGAAGGTATTTATGAAAATTCCTGTGCCCTGGGAGTTTGTAGGTGATATAACTCCATCCTGAAAAATGATGAGTATCACATCAGTTCCTGATATGTCCCACACCCCATCCTTGCACACGGGCACTACCAAGCTGGTGCTAGACCAGAGAAATGATCGAGATAAACCTTTTTATCTTTTAAATGGGACCTCTGAGTGCTTTTTCTCCCCCTCCATGTTTCCTAGATAGGCTCATCACCATGGTGTGTCATTTTTTCCTAAATGGCAAACCATGGTTGTTTTCCAGCTAGCTTGTAGCAGGGGGAGTATTTTGTCTGAGTCACCAGAGCCATCTGTTCTAGACAAATATTTTAGTGAATGATCTCCTTCTTGCTTAGACTGTTTTTACTCTCCTGTTTAAAGATCGATTCTGTAAAGACAAAGGCAGGGTGATCTCTCATTGACTCGCTCACCCTCCCTTCATGAGCTGGCATTAAACCATCCCCAGCTTCAGCACCAGCAAACATTAAAATGGTCTATAGATGGATTTTCAAGCTGGGTTAGATCTATGAATTAAAGTTTTAAAAGAAATGGTTTTGGCTTCCTGGCCAGTTGCAAACAACTGGTCTTCAGTTCCCTGCAGATTGCTCAGGGTATAAGAACATATTTTAGGGGTGAGGGTTCCTCAAAACATTAACCCGTGCCTGCTTCCTGCAGCACTTGGACATAATTCAAGATTCACAACTAACATTTCCACGATAAGGCGAGTTCCTTCCCTTCTTGCGAGGGGTTTGGGTGGCTTCAGCTTCAACTCCTTCTCTTGGTTCCTGATTGATGTTTGCTTCCCCTTCTCCTTTCTGCCCTCCCATCAAACCCCAAGTGAAACAGCCTCAACAGTGCATGTGCTGGGGTGCCTTCCCTCACAGCTGGCAGCATGAGAGTCGGCAGCATCCTCTCTTATCACACTGCAAGCAAGACCAGTGCCACCGGGTGGCCACCGTCCTGGGGTCCCTCCACACATGGCTGTGCAGGGTGGGTGGCTCCAGCCCAACTGGGCGTCTGGCCCCAGACTCACTGCAGTGCCAGGCCAGTGTCCAGGCTCCCAGCAGCAATTTTGGCCAAATCCAGTGAGTGAGCTGTAGCACATGGGGTTTCTGTCAGCAGTGCCTTGTCACCCGTAGCTGTGACCGTATCCATCATGTGTCTGAGACCAGCAGTCCCTGAGCCTCGGGGTGTGGCACACCATGATGGCCAGCCCAGTTTCAGGCCTTCACAGCCTCGGGATATTGTTTGATATGATGCTTTAGTAAAAAATTAAAATCCACTGGTGCTGGTTAGTAGTGGTATTACGCATTGGGTCTTCACCACCAGCAAATGTTTGATGTGATATAAATATTTGATCTGATAAAAACCTTACACAGAAGGAGCACAAGAAAACCATAAAGCCATAAAAGAAAACCATAAAGCAGTTAGTTAGAAATAACATTTCCTCTGCATAGCAAGTAGACTGGCTGCCGGAAAAGCTGCTGTTCCAGAGACTTCTAGATTTACTGACTTAGCAGAGCTAGAGATCTCACATGTGCTAACACCACATGGGTACAGCTGGAAAAGAGATCCCGAACTTGCAGTTGAAGACCCTGCAGTGACATGGTCCCAATGGAGATGCCACCACAGCTGTGTCTCACTCAGTTTGTGTTACCTGAGGCAGATCTAGCCACCGAAACCTCTCTCCCTGCTTGTACATCAGTCACCAGACCCCAGCATATGGAGAGGTGATGCTCCTGGGAAGGGGACAGAGAAAACGCACAGGGGTTTTTTGTTACAGGCCAGTGTTTGTCCTCAGATTCAGCACTGCTCAAAGCCAACTCTGCACAGAAATGGGTTTGGCTTCCACTTTCTGCAGCACACCAGAAACTTAAAAACCGGGATGTGCACATGTGTGCAGCTGCTGAGGTGTGTGAAGGTTGGACTTTGACTTGCACTTGCTCTCCTTTGCATCCACAGGTGAGTGACACTGTGCTGGTAGCTCGATGGCCCTCCTGGACAGGCACCTGAGCCCAGGTGGGTTCTCTCTCCCTCCCCACCACCCAGCAAGGCCAAGCAGCAAGATGAGGTCAGCCATGGCTAAATTTTTGAATTACTCATTGCAGGTTGTTTTCTGCAATGGGCTGAAACAAGACACCTGAGTTGCTGACTCTGTTGAAATTTCAGGGGTTTTGCACACAGCTAGGGTGTTGTCTGTCCATCTGTCCCCATGCACAGGCACGGAAGGTCCCTGGCATACGTGAGGCTGGAAGATGTCCAAAGGATGATCCTTTATGTCCCCTTTGGAACTGGCTTGTATTTGGGGCATGCCTGGCCCAAAGCTGCCAATTTATTAAATACCAGAAGAAAATTAACATGCACCACCATTCCCACACCAGCGGTTGGTCCAACATCACACAACTCCTCCAAACCAGCAGAGCCAGGAGAAGATGAACTGAGCCAAAGCATTACTGAGTGCATCAGTTTAACAGCAAATCTGGTGCAGTGTGGTGGTTGCATGGGGGCTCTTGGGTTTGAATTGGATTTGTCCCCTCTTACACTGGGTGTTTTGGGCCAGGTCCACTGTGCTTGCCTGTGATAATCTGAATAATGTTTGTGTGGACATCAGGATGGGGCTGTTGTGGCTGAGGTTGCAACAGCCCCTAATCAGTGTAAACTGTGGGTGTAGGCAGCTCTGACACCACAACTGGAGTGTTCTCACCGAACTATGTACCACTTGAAAAGCATCACTGGCTTGCCTGGGTCTGCAGGAGACCAATAACCTATGGGCACACAGTTTGAGAACCACTGAATTTCCTAAATAGCTAACAATTAAGAGAAAGTTTGTATTGGACTGCATTATTTTTAATGATTCTGTACTGGTTTTAGTCTTGTCTGGAAGGTGCTCAATAGCAATTTCCTCTCCCAGCAACTCCGGGGTCCCTCCAGGAGTGTCACACCTGATGTTTGATGCTGCTCTCAGAAGCATGACCCCTAAATCTTGACCTTAGTGTCAAAAAAGGATGAAACTACAGCTGAGCCTCAGAGTTTGGGTTCTTTATGCTGCACCCATGCTTTGAGCATTTCACCTGGGAGAGGCCCCACTTGCACCACAGCTTCCTCCATAGGGCTGCTGTAAGTATTTGCATTGCTACCAAATGCTGTAGCTGAACTATGCCCCTACCAGCCAGCCAAAGTCTTTCCATGTTCAGGCAGTGGTTCAGCCTGGATCACATCACTGGATGAAACGAGTCTGCAGAATAGAGATCAGGGTGAAGTAAAGTGGTTTACATGAAAATGAATGGTGCCAGTTTGACAGCTCTCAAGAGCGGGAGCAACATTAGTGAGACTTGACATCCATCACTTCCCCAGGTTTATGGCAATTTAAACTGTTCCTAACAAAAGTTTGCTGAGTCAGGTAGGAGGGAAGTTTCATGCCCAGTGCTTTGGGTAATAGGAGGTAGTTCACCTTCAGTGGCTAGTTATAAAAAGGAAAAGTGCCCCAAAATCAGATATCTTCTGGGAAACACTTTGCTTGGCAAAAAGAAGCCATTGGAGGCACCCCTAAACCCAAACATTTTGGGAGTGCAGGGACAGAGTCAGGAACCTGAGTTATACCTCTGCAATAAGATACACCCCCAAGCAGTCCCAACAAAGCCTGGCGCCTTGGACAAACTTGTTTTGGGCAGTCTGGTTGTGACTTCAGCCTGTGTTTTGCTGTAAGAGCACATTGCCTGACTGTTGCCTAACTTGCTTTTAGCTTCATTTTGTGCAAGAAAATGATAAACAAGGGTTTGTCAGACCCTTATCGTGCAAGTGACCATTGTGCACCTACACCTTCAGACAAATAACTAAAAAAAAAAAAGACAAGGCTGCTCAACCAGACTGCATAAAATGTGTATAAAAATGGCCTCAAATGGGCTCTTGACCAAAGAGGAAGAAACTGCACCATCGGTGTCCTTCTGGCAAAGAAACAGGGATGCAGACCATTATTATTTTACCCTTCCCATACCAAAGCATGGAAAGGGTAAAAGAATAAAAAATTAGCAGTAATTAGATAATTGGGATTATGCTTTTCAGTAACACGGTAACTGAATTAATAGAACTTGTTGGGGTTTATTTCGATTAGAATGGCAAGGCTTTGTTAGACCATGAATATACTCACTACTCCAGGTACCAGATGTGGTTCCTCAGCCCAGTCAGTTGAATTAAACTTGTATAGCAGCAAAGCAGGAGAGCTTTCCAGAAAAGTGCTCACAGAACACTTTTTGACCTGATAGAGGAGAAAATTGTGGGGCTGAGAGCATCAGCTAGGGGGCAGGGAAAAGCAAGCAGCATTGTCCTTCGTATCCTAAGTGGCTTGATCAGGAGATTAGTCCTGCCCTACGTGATGACAAACTTTGCCAATGCTCACACTGACACCTGGAAAATGGGGATAGGGCTTGGAGCAGGGGCCAGCAGGAGGGGTGGTGGCAGCATCCTGCAGGGGTGGGGGTTCACCACCATTGCAGCTCTGCAGTCCCAGCCTTTGAAGGCATAAATCTTCCATCAGGATTGCTCAGCTCCCACTGGGGATTTTCCCCTTTCCCCTTCCCTTTTCTTGTTTTTTTTCCTCTCGTGCAGACATCCCCACTGTGCTGCAGGGGACCTTCCCCTGCCTCCAAGTTTAATCTCAAAATCATCTTCATCACTGGTGCTTTCCCAGAGCTGCTGTGCCCAGTCCTGGTGCTTTCAGAAGAAGAAAGCAAAGCACACTGGAAACGGGTGGCACCCGTGGCTTTGTGTCCTGGGGGGCAGTGGGGGAGCCACTGGCTGTCATCCTTTGCATCCATGTGCTCTGCATATTTCTTTAAGGAAAACATCGAAGTTGCCATTTTTCAAAAATTTCAGAGGGATTAGCAGGGCTAATTCATGTTAAAGTCAACAGGAACTAGATATGCAGGTGGCTGGGGGAAGAAGAAAAGGAAAAGGATGTTAAACACCTAGCTAAAGCTGTAGTGATGAATCAACCATACTCCAGCCCCTAAAGGATGAATCAAATACACCACTAATCCAGACTTTTCAAGCAACTAAAATTTGCCTTGAAAGTTCATGTGTTATGAATACACTGTTTTTTCCTCAGTAACATGCAAAACAAGGGAATCATTCTATTACACATAAATACATATTAATATTTTCAAATAGCCTTTAAAGAACCTGCTTGTAAAAGGATCTTTTCTGACTGTTGTTCTATCATATCAATAATCTGGAGATTTAGAAACCGAAATTTCTCGTGTAGTGAAACTCCACTGACTGCAAGAGCATTTCGGGCACGGCAGCAAAAGCATCCCTCCCAGGGAATAAGAAATGCCTGGGAGAACTAAATGCCCTCTGAGGGCCACCTGGTGTGCTGCCTGCCTGCCACAGGGCTGTAGCTTTTACATCAAACCTGCCATCGCCATTAATGGTGCCAGTTGAAAAGACCCAACAGCTAATGAATCGACCAGCAGCTGGTTGTTGGACAATGAGACGTGCAGGTGATAAATCCAGGGCTACTGACAGAGGCCTTGGGTCTCTGTCACTGCTTTCACTCAGGGGTGCTCCAGATCCCTGGCAAAGTGATTTATGCGCTCTGGGTTGAAAGGCTCTGCCTTCCCCCTGCAAATCACAGATCAAAAGCAACCACCTCTGGGCTGGATGGTGGCAAAAGTGGTGTGGCCCAAAACCGGCTTGTGAGCAACAGGGACACCAGGAGAGCTGAGAGATGAGCACCAGCGTGCTGTTGCCACCATGTCATGCCACCATGACTTCCTTACACGTCCTGGAAGTTTGGCACAGTTAAATCTCATTAACTAAAAGCAGCAAAAGCACAGTAAGACACTGTAGAGATCCCCATCCCTCCTGCTGCTCACAACTGCTGGAGATCCTGGGAGAAAAACCATCTTCCCAGACTGGTACAGTTAGAGATTTCCCTTCCAAAAGGATGTCTGGCACTGAGAATATTTGCATGTGGTTTCCCCTTCCCCAACTCTATCTAAATAAAAGGGAATTGCCAAAAGTTTGCAGGCAATTTCCTCTCCCATGATATTTTAAATCTCACTGTGTGCCACCAGGACAAAAGCAGACTATGTATCAATCATTACAGCATAGAAAACTCAAGAAAGTATAAGGAGTGAGACATACTAATGAAGAAAAATCCACTTCTAGTTAGCTAGGGAGAAATTAAGATCAGAAAAGGTGGAGGACTTTGGTTAAGATTTTACATCCATGAGCACCACTGACACTGAGGGTTCCTCTCCATTCCTTTCAATATCAGGCCTTTAATTAAAGGGTCCAGTCCTTACAACAAGCAATTAAGTGCCAGCCCAACTGAGCCCTCAAATCTCTCTGAAGAAATAGGAAGCTGATGAGATGCAGTAAGGGAGAGAAGGAGGATTCCTGCCCCAAATGGGCTGTGGTGCTTAACTTTATTTTTTTTATTATTTAATTTCTAAATCATAGGTTATCACTGCTGCTCAGCGACACACAACTGAAGCCTTCCTTCAGTGCAAGCATTTCACCATCAACCACACTGGAGGATTTGGCTGCTCGAAGGAGGCCTGGCTGGCACAGCCTCAGGTCAGGAATGAGCCTGGGTGCAGGTCCCTGCCTCAAGGCTCTTGTCCAACATGGCCCCAGTGCAGCAAATGGAAAGCCACAAGTGGTGATGATGCTTGCACAGCTGAGCCCCAGGACTTGTAGGCTGAAACAGTGTCCATTTTCTGCCCTAAACCAGTTGGCTTAATTAAAGATACTCCCCATAACCTTGCCAATCACATGTCCTGAGACCACTGAACTGATAACCAACACTACTACCCAAAACCTACTGGGTTGGTACAGACTGGTGGGTCATTCTCTGACTCACTCTGTTTTCACCTAAAACAAGCAGGTCCACACAGACATTTGCCAGACTTTCAATCAGTTTGAAAATGCTCCTCAGTCCTCTGGGATGCGAGACCTTGACTTTGGCAAGCCGGTTCAAACTGTTCACCAAATGGTGAAACAGATTACAGAAAGGCATTGGTCTGTGGCTGAAGACATGGGGTTTATGGAAGCACAGCTGCTGAAGGAGCCTGGAGCACACCCAAGCCTTCCCTCTGCAAACCTTGGAGCGTTTGCTGCCTGGGGCCAGCATGAAGGCAAGATTCATTTTATTTGTACAAATGGTCCCTGTGATTGCCAGCTGGACTAATCCAGAGACGAAGACATTAACCTCCCTAGGTACCTGCAGCAGCCCTTCTTTTTGTACATCTCATTTATGCTGGTAAAAAAGCCTCTGAGGATCCAATTTGCACTATGAAAAAGCCCTCAAACTGTCAATCATAAATATGCCACAATTAGCAATTTTAAAAAGGAAAAAATATACAATATAGACACACGCATATAAAATATGTTTCATAATTGAGATTTTTCTCCAGTGCTCATTAGTTGCTGAATATAGATGTTGTGGGCTGCTGTACCCACTCTGAGCTGCCAGCTTTGCTGCTGCCTACTTTACCAACTAATTTCTCCAGGCGAGATGTGCAAGTAAGGCCAAGTCCTGGCACAGGCATCTGAGGACACAAGAACAGTGTTTGAGGGGGACATGATCCCAGGGAGAAGCCCCACTGCTTAGAAATGAGAATGACCTTTTCCCCCCATGGTGCATCAAGCACAGCAAGATCAGCCAGGCATTTCCTGGATGCAAGTCTCTGGTTTGTCTTTCCTGTTGATGCCAAAATAAATTAAATAAACCTCTAAATACTTTTATTAATGCAAAAAAGCCCACATTTTTTTTCCCAGCAGGAGAGGTGCAGATGGTAGGGGATCGTATTGGAGGTTTGTGACTAAGGTTTTTCACCTGTCCCTCCATGTGTACCTGGGTGTAGTGTACCATGCACACATATGCCCATGCAAAACCAAGAAAAATATGTGAAGGTAAAAACTGAAACAAAAGAATTCCATTTGACTTAGGAATGAAGAGTTTTCTACTGCTCTTTGGGAAGCTTTGCTGCACAGACAGCACCATCATTGAAACTTTTGCTTCAGGGTGGAATGGGGGAAAATTAACACCAGAAAATTATGCTGACTGACAAAAGCTAAGTTTTTTAGCAGCTTCATCTCCGCAGATGCCAAAGCTGTTTGTTTCTTAGGAGATTTAGTGGGAGGCAGCTTTGCTCTCTCACACCTTGTTCCCTGAGCTGCCGCTCGGGAGTGGGGACATGCACCCACATCCTGGCTCCCGGAGAAGGACTGGTTTCGTGAGGTGAGTGACCTGATTGCAGCCCCTTGTGCTGTGCTAAGGCTGTTGAGAGGAGGGTAAAGCGCAGGGTGAGGCCACAGTTCCCTTGGGAGGTGACAGGTGACCTCTGAGCAGCCACGGCCGAGGAAGAGGAAGGGAATGCAGCAGAGAAGGACATGCTCCTCCAGCAAACGCAGCCAGGGGAGCGTTCCCACCAGTCACTTCTGGGAGTGAAATTTTTGAATTGCATACAGAAATGCCCCAGATGTCAGGAGGGAGGAACTGCCACCCAGGACTTGGTTCCCCGTTCAGACCAAAACAAACCAAAGCAATACAGCCCTAAACAAGCACAGCAGGTACGTTTGGGCCATTTGATACTGCATGAGCGTGTTGCCTGGAACAATGTTTCCGCACACCCTGCCTGGGTGTGTAGCTGCTGAGGATGGAGGATGCATTGCCTTGTGTGCAGGAGAGCAACCCCTGCTGTTATTGGCCAGGCTGCAGAGCTGAGCCTTGGGGCGAAAACCCAGCACCACAAGGCTGTTGAGAGAGCCAGAAGCTGCCAGCGACAGTGACGGTACCTGCCACTGCCACCACTGTCCATGATGGAGAAGTAAAAAGAGTGATTATGTGAGTTTAATAGATATGCAGTGACTCTTCTGTGCCCACAGGGTCTCCTCATGTCCTTAGGGATGACTGGGAAGCAAGGCTATGACTGCAGCTCCCTTTTGAGTAGGAAATGCTGGGTTGTTGTAGTGGGCACTCCCCCGGGCCCTGACTTCTCAAGCAGCTGCCCCAGGAGAGGTGCCAGCCATGGCTGGAGAGCCGCCCTCCTGCCAGGCAGCAGCTCCAGCTCCCTCCACTGACACAGACTCTCCGTAATGGACAAGTAAGAATCACACCACTTGGCTTCAAAACATACAATATACTTTATTGCCTGCTAGATAATCAAAGTGAGGAGTAAACACCATAGCTGGAAAAAGCAGAAAAGGACCAGGAGAAGGAAAAGAATATCCAGTCACCAAACAAGTAATCAGGCAATAAACCATACACAATATAAATAATCTGTTTTCCAAACAACTAAATCTTTATTTTGCTAATGGCCATTATATGGTTAATTATCAGTAGTAAAATCTCTGGATTTCCTTTTCTACACAGCATTAGTAGTAAGAAATATATAAGGGACTCTGCAGAAAGCAATACAAAGGAGTTATATACACAGGCACCTTCTGTGGAGCAAGAACAGAACCTCATCTAATAAGGAAGGGCTATCTACAAACCAGAAGACCATGGTAATACAATATTAGCTCAGACTTAGTTTAGCTGCAGCCTTTCCACAAGGTAGGCTAGCCAACTTATGTATACATATATATTTTAATATAGATATATATAGAGAGATTTATTATTTTAAAAATAATGTGAACTACCTGTAGTTCCTAGACTAATTTTAAAGAGGCAGTGTACCTTTCTGAAGCTTCATTTCAGGAAGTATATTAAAAATGGTATATAAAAGACTAGCAGACCCAAGCTCACATATCGAGTCTTGATATCTTCCCTCCAACTTTTTTTTTCTAATGCTATAGCTGCCACCTGCATTGACAGCAATGCCTTTAGTCATCTGGATTGCTATTTATGTTGCTGTAATTGCTACCACTAAGTTTACTGGGTTATAGTGTTAGTAATTGTTGATTATAAATAGCAACAATGCTGCAGTACACTGTCAAAGCCTGGCCGCATTATGAAGATCTAGTCTGTATGTGCATGCAGAGTTTTGTTGTTTAATCTAAAAGAACATTTCTCAGTCAAAGTGCTTCCCCTGCTAATCCCCCTCCCTGTTGTTCAACCACATTGCAAGGGCTCCTCTCTCTAAGGAAGATGTGATGCCTCTCACCCCACACTAAACTCTCAGCAGCCTTTCAGGCGGCATCCATCCACCAATCCATCCACCAATCCATCCACCAATCCATCCACCAATCCATCCATCCATTCATCCATCCACCCATCCATCCACCAATCCATCCACCAATCCATCCACCAATCCATCCACCAATCCATCCACCCATTCATCCATCCACCCATCCATCCAACTTTATTTTCAGGACATAACCCTTTCCTCTCACACAGCCAATGTCCTGAGGGCTATTAAATACGACATTAAAATAAAAACTATTTGAGGAAATGCTTTTAATGCATTTTGGGCCTAATATCAGCTGGGCTATTTCAGCCTTATGCTCCCTGTAGCAGGCGGGCAAGCAACAGAGCACTGCTTGTTGCTGCTGCCCAAGAACCAAGCCCAAGCCACCAAGCAAGGAAAGAGGAAGGGAGAGACCTTTGCTGGGGACACCATGATGACCTGGCAAGACCAAGGGTGCCTTTTGTGCCACCCTTTTCTAGTCTGCTCCCTGTTTATGTCTTGGGGTCCATTTACAAAGGCAAAGCAGGAGCATGCACATGCAGACAGGTAGCACCCCTTCCATCGGACCTGCACAAAAAACAGGGGTAGAGGGAGGAGGCCCCTCTTGTAAGTGATGCCATTTTGCTCTCAGCCCAACCCTCTACAGGCTTCACTGCTCACATGAGGTGCAACATCACCTCTGTTCATGACACAGATGTTCCTTCACACATTCCTTGCCATTAGGGTTTTTAGGAGCCTCTTCCCAAATCAGTGATGATACCCTGATACACAGTCGCTCTACTTCAGGTGCCACCCCAACGGGCAAGAGCTGGGTTTGTACGAAGTGGCTCAGACCCAAGAATGACCTGGAAAACAGCAGCACAGGCACAGGGGGTCTCCCAATGGGGCAGAAAATCCAGTGGAGCGAGACAGCTGAGAGGGTGGGGGGGTTGTTTTTGCTTTGGCTCTGTTTTCCCATGTGCCCAGGTATCCCCCACAGCCTGCAACATTTCCTCGTGACCTGCCAAACCAGGATCCGGCCCATGTGACTCAGTATGGTCCCACCAGCACAAGGGACCACTCTGCTCCACCAGACCCCCAGCCAGGCACATGCCACTGGCAGAAACAACCTCCAGTACAAGCACCAACATCTGGCCAAAAGCACACAGCACACCCTCAACAGTAACTGTCTTTTGAGTATAGCACAGAACATGTATCAAGAAAAGTGAGGCAATAAATAAATTGTTTCCCATAATCATTCTGACATTTTGATAGGGGAGCTTAAAAATGGGTATTTGAAAGAAGGACACCCTGATGGAACAAGATGTATTTGCAGTATTAGGGAAAGAAGGATGGGCTGTACCTAAAAACATACCTGCTATGAGCACTTGGCCAGGCAAACACATCCTTGTTGAATTCAGCATTGCCCTCTGCATCTTTGATTATGAAACAGTAAAGACAGAAAATTCCTGATTGATATTTCATAGTGACCTCAGAAGCAATCTTAGGTATCCAAGCAGCAGGTATCCTCTGCCTCCTCCAGGTACCCATTGGGAGGAGGCAGGTAAGTACTGCAAGAAGAGAGACACACTCAAAACCTAGAAGCTGAGCTGTGTGGTGCACGATGTGAATTCTTCTGCCTATATCAGGAAAGCCACTGTGTATGGATGCTGTTTAAAATTCAGACCCTTCAGTTCCTGCATCATCACAGAGCATCCATCACTTCACATTATTTACGCACCTGGACCTTGCTTTACCATTGCTCTTACGCAGATTGTGCAAGCACAAGAGAAGAGAAATGCCCTTTTTTTCTTGTAGTTTGCTAAGAATTCTGTGCCTGCAAGGGTAACAGGATCAGTGTAATTTTTCAATTCTGTTAGTAATTCCTCTCCAGCTCTACAGGACTCAAAGCACATGCTGATACTCAATAGCAGGGAAAATGTGAGAAGCATCCTGCTATGCTGGGCAGAAGAGAAAAAAAAGACAAATTTTAAGAGAGAAGCACTTACACTGGATATAAAATCAACTGAAGATTCATATTGGCTGCCCTTGTTTTTTGACTACTGAGGAAGAGGGTGTAATTTGGAAGTCATGCTGCGGTTGATCCGCTGCAAAGTACAGCTTTTTTGTCACTTCTGTCTCCACTGCAACTTGGTTTTTTTTGCTTATCCTAGGTAGGGTTCCTAGGTGCAAGCAGGAGTGAGAAAATCAAGGGGAGTACGAGGGATTAAGAGTCTATCGGAACAGGAGAGAAACTGTGAAACATGGAGGAAAACACTTTTCCTTCTCTAGGCATCGCTGAAGATTATATCGATCATGAAAGTCGAGGACTGCTGAACAAGCTGGTTAATTTGCAACTGAAGTGCAGCCTGATGGGCATCCACCGTATTTACTTGTGTGTGTGTGAAACCAGGAGCAAAAACTCATAGCACTAGGCCATCCTTGTAAAGATGATTACTGGGCTTGGGGAAAATCAGTTCATCCCTTCCACAGGTTTTGTTTCCCCTTTTACAGTGCAGTTTCTTCCACTCACAAGGTTGTTGAGAAAACTGCATTTTTAGACTGTTCTGTTGCCCCCCTTTCCTTTTTAGCCATTAAATGCTTTCTCTCTCAAATGCTTGGAGATTGCCAACTACTGCAGGAGGTTGTCTGTGGAGATACTGCCCTTAAAAGTCAGTCTTTGGTCAGCACGCAGTTGCATGGAGTTTCATCAATGGTTCTTACTGGAACTAAACAGACCTGGATCCCTCATTCATCCAAGCCCTTTGCCATATCCGTGCCTGTAACTGGGACCAGGTATCACCTAGAGCAAGCATCCATAGGAAGCCAACATTTCTGAGGCCTCTGCTTTGTGTCCTGCCTATGGTACCACTTATTTCAGCTCTACAACACAGTGCCCAGTCCCTGTGCTGCTTTGTTGTGCCTCCCTAGGTGTCAGTGCCCGGGTCTGTAGCACCGCATGGACCAGCTCAATGGGGCCACAATGGCAAACGATGGACACTGTGTGCCGCCAGCAGCATCGGAGCTCTGCCACAGCCTGCAGCTGGTTCTGCTGATGTCACAACGCCCTGGAAATGCACAGCTGAGGCCCAGCAGCACCCCAGCACCGTGTGCAGCCCTCGGGCCCTCCCATGGCAGTGTGGGGCTGGCAGGGGGCTGCCGTGCATTGCAGAAGGCACTAATGGCACTTGCCGCTGGAGCCAGGGGGCCTCGCCATTGCCTCCCCCACCTCTGAGCTTCATGTGGCCACAAAGAGCAGGGCTGGTGGGCCTGGGGCAGGGTCTCAGCAGCACACCAGTACAGCTGGGGCCATCTTTGTCCAGTGCCTGGACCACTGGAGTGTAAGGGGTTTGACAACCCATTTCTTGCAAGCGTACAACTTCTGCTGAGCGCAGCAAATCCCTGCCCTGGCACCAGGCACAGCGACTGGGAGTGCAGGCAGGGAGCTTCCTGATGGACCAGGACAGGCAAAAAATGAAGGCCATTACACCCCTTGCTTGAGGGATGTGCTCTCTCCTTTGCTTCCCTAGAGGATGCCTGTTCCCAGTAACGAAGAGAAGCATGAAGAGAAGCATGATCTGTCTCCCAGAGACTCCTTGATAAACTGTGGTATTGTCCAGAGTAAATCTGTGCACCAGCAGCAACAGAGCTCATGGTTCTTGTAACACACTGGACTTGCTCCATTAGTCTCTGAAGTGTTTCAAAATTGTTCCACTAGTCCTGGTTTTGGAGCTGGAGAGTATTGCAGGTACAGGGATGTCCTGGTCCCTGCGCTGCCAACACCATCAGAGGCTACTTTTCCCACATCTTCCAGGTAGAGGCTGGATCAGACCTAGGAGGGACCTCGCTGTGAGCACAGGTGATGCCAGCAGCATCCCACCAGAGGGCAGCCAGGAAAGTGCCCATTTCCAAGGCCAGAGGCAGTTGAGAGAGGACAGCTGTAGAGCCAGGGCAGGCTCTGGCACCTGATGGCTCTCCAGCCTCTTGGTGTGGCTGGTACAAGGACTGCCTACTGGAATGGATGCTGCTCTCCTTTGGTTTCCTCCTTGTAATATGGCTTTAATGATGGACTCGTGGTATCGGAAAAAGGCTGGAAAGCTGGGTTGGTTTGGTGATGCTTGGTTTGTTTTTTTTTTGTTTGTTTGTTTGTTTTTATGTTTTTTCACTGTCTGAACTCTGTAAAAAAAAAAATTGAAAGCAACTACTGGATAGAAAACAGCATGAGGAGAAAGGTCTCTTTGAACCTCTCTGGTATGGCTATTAACCATCAACCTGACACACAATTTGAAGGAAGAGGTTTGCAAAGGCATGGAGGAGTTCTATGGCAAACATAAAGTTGGGTTGGTGCTCCTTGAAAACCTTGTCTCAGATTTTATCTGACCATTATTTCTAAGGTTGCATTTATAAAAAGAGCTAAAATGCTTCTCTGTCTAATATCTTTCAAAGATACTTTTTCTTTTACGATTCTTTTTCTCCTATACCGTAAAATTTTGTACTTAGGCACTGGGGGAATAAACAACCCTCAAAAGACAGCCAAACTCTGGAAAAAATCATCATGGGGAGGTGGTTGATTCTCCACTACTACAGGCTTTTAAGGACACGTTCAACACCCACCCATTAGGTCTGTGGTAAGTACAGCTTAATCTGTGTTGGAAATTCTCTAGCTGACGTCTCCAAGTCCCTTTTGGCCCTGTGACTCTGTGCCAAGGAAATACTGCCAAGATCTCATCCTGCCACAACCCAGGATGTGTTTAATATCCTGACTGGTTGCTCGGTTTTCTGCCTTGGCTTGCTGTTTGTGCAGCAACACACAAGCACTTCAGACATCCTATTAGGAGTCAGCTTACACTTTCCTCACACCACCACCAAAAGCCTGTCTACCTATAGTCACCCTGAAAAAAAATGACAAGGGGGAGCAGCAAACCAAGAAGAACACAGGGAAATGTCCATCCTGACATTCAAAAGCTGCATGGAAAACTTTCCTTCAGCCCTTTGCCATCTTGAAAAATGCTGATTGAACTGTTGACAAGTTGATAATGAACAAGAAACCCCCACATTGACAAGAATCACTACATCTTTTAAATATCCTTTGCCCGTTCTTGCTCGTAGCTTGCAGGGTTTGGGTATTCCAAGAGCAGCTGGTTTTTAAAATCAGCTACAAGTAACTCATATAAAAACCTGGTTTACAAAACAAAACAAACAAACAAAAAGGAACAAACCTCAAGCTAGGAGCCTGGGACATTTTAAAACAGGCACTCACAAACATCGAGATGAAATGCCATGAGGAAATACCAACGCTACTGTGCTGAGGATGTGCATGTTGCATTTCATGTAACACAACTGCCCAAAGCTGACCTCACACACCAAGCCCTACAGGGAACGAAAGGAAGTGAATAAACAGCAGCAGCACTGGTCTGCCATGCTCACCTACAGATGGCCATGGGAATCCAACTGCTCACCATTTCTGCAGTGAGCAGTTACTTTAGCAGCTTGCTGACCCACTCCCACCATAGAAACACAAGCAAAAAATGTAGAATTTGATTTATGAAGGTGCTGGTCTTTCCTTATAGACTTGCTTGCACCCCGAATTACCCTCTCCACACTTATAAATTTCAAATGGGTGACAAAAGACCATCTAGTGATACATTTAACTGCAAAAGTCTGTGGCATTCTTCCCAAATTCATGTTTCTTGAGGAAATCAATGCTCAGTAACAATGAGTATAAAAATGTCTTTGCATCAATTACGCCATGCGCACAGAGCCTTGAGACAACCACCACAACAGCATTTCAAAGAGATGGAAGGAGTTTACAACAGCAAGCATCTGATGCTTCTACTGCCAAATCTTTGGCCATAACAACTCAAATCCACAGGGAACTGCTCTCCCAACACAATCTCTGCCATGCAAAATGCCTAGGACAGCTTTCAAGCAGGAGTAGGTGAAAGATGCAGAAATTAAAAGCAACATTTTAGTGACAAGACATGCAGAGCAACAGCCCTTACTTTGATATGTGACTCCCTCAGGCACTACTCGGACTGCACTCCAGTGCAGCAGCGCCAAGGGGTCTGTCTGCATCCCTCAGCCGGCACCCCCATCCCACCCGTTCAGATGCAGAGGGGCTTCCCGACGGCCAGGGGGCCTTCTCTGGAGGGAAAGCAATGCTGCTGCTTGTAAACATGGTCCTGATCCCGCAGGCTTCCCCCACGTGTGCCTGCTGGCCTAGGGGAGGCTGTACCAGCAAGGGAACTGGAAAAGCGGGTATCATGTTTATTTGATCTGAAAGTTTCTTCAGTAATTATGGAGAAAAAAATTTTCATTGTCTGGGGACTTTCATTTCCCCCACTAAGAAAGAAATTTAGAAATGTGGTAAGAATTTTATTCGGTAAGTTAAGGCTCAGCATGACCTAATGCAAACACTGTAGGACTAATATGCAGTGCTGAAGGGAGTTTGGGTTTATTTTTTAAAAAGGCGTGTGCCTTCAAGACATGCACTAAAAAATAAAACATGACAAATCCCAATAAACTGTGAATCTATTCTCAACAATAAACTGTTAAGAGGAGGAAATAATTTATCATATTTCAAAAGTGTGATAGGTGCCTGACTCTGGTGCTGCTTGGGCTTTCCTACAGGGAGCTGGGGGACAAGATGGGCCCAGGGAGCTTTGCTGCTCTATCCATTTCACTGCAGGAGCCCACTTCCTTGTAATTATCTTTTTGCAGAAGCTGCGTTTGATGCACAGCCATGGCTGAGGAAAATTGTTAAAATACTGCTAATTAAAAAAAACCACTCTGTGGGTTTTTCAGAGTTATGCAGTAGCTCAGTAAGGTGTGAGATACTGTCCATCCTACTGAAACTCTGTGGATGTTTTGTTACTGATGTCCACCAAGTGTTCATCTGCTCAAGAAAAGAGAGGAGAGGAAAGGCAAGATGACTGAAAAGCAAGGTTAAAGATTTGCAAGTGAAGCTTGACGTTCCCCACTTGCTGCAACATAAACAAAACCATCCAACGAGGCGATTTGTCTCTACGGAATATAAAGCATTTTCAGTTGGACAGCAGAATTGCCAGAAGTGACAAAATCCAACCAATTCTTACTTTTAAACAGCTATTGTGCTGTTTATGCCCCTTGTATCTTGATGGCAATGGATTTCCAATGGCTGAGATTTGTGGGATGATGGTTTGATGTTGAAGGCAGCTGCACGTTCCACACATGCCAGCACATCCTCCCACAAGCACTGTCAAGTGTGACACGCTAATGATGCCAAGAGACTCCCATCTAGGACTTAGGCAACACATGGCATCTAAAAAACTACATTCAACATTTTCTATTTACCTGAAGATTGTTAAAATAAATGTATTTGTAGTTTTATTAATCAAAAGAAGTAAAAAAATTACTCATCTTGCATTGAATATTTTCTAAATGGTCAAAAGGCCAGAAATTTTAATTTAAGAATACACTTTTATCTCATTAATAAAGATGCTTTTAGATTCCTGCTGGCAACCCTTGGCCATCAATTATAGAATCACTGTGCCCAGGTGGAACAGCACAAATATATTTTTTTGTCTAGGTTTTTTAAACTAGTTGCAGATTAACAGAATCTCTGAATATGAAATTACTGCTTTTATATTGACTGGTGTGTCTTAGGGTGTTTTCATGGTTCTCACCCATGAAACACGTATCATGAGTACAACCCTCTTAAATCAGTTATTTCAAAAATGCATCTGCACATAAGCTACCTGTTAGAAAATGCTAAAGCAAGGACCCAGCCCTACAGATAATTTGGAAATTACTGTCTTCTAACCACCTGATGACCAGGGTATGTCAGGTACATTTTGCCAACAGGTGGATACAAAAATCTGTAAAACATTTATATATGTTCCCCTCACTCAATTATAATAAACCAAGTGCACAGTGCATGCTGTATGAGCAGTGCAGCTGCCAGAGCTCATGGCAGCAAACACTGTGTATTCCAGGCAATTTTTATATAAAAGCCAGGACTGAATCAATTCTGCTGTTATGTGTATGGATGCAAATGAGTAAAACTGTGCTTCACTTTTGTAAGGACTTTTTATAAGCACTCTCCAACTCTGCTGTTCCCAGAACCTGGCCCAAGTGAAGCTGTCGGTGACCTAGGGACAGACACAGCCTTTTTGCTCAGGCTTGATGCTGCTGCCACCACAAACCCACACCCTGTCCCCCAAAGTGGCAGTAACTGCACTTGGCCACCCCACAGAGGTCCCTGGAGGACCTCAAGAACTGCTGGCTACCACTTCATGGCTTTAAGCTGCTGCACCTGTCAGTGCACAGCACTACTGTACCAAATATCCCTCACTACATATACGACAGCTGTGATGGACCTGGGCTCCATGACTGTCTTTAGAGACAGGGCAAGTTAAAAATGCTGAGTTGCAGAACATCAATAAACAGCCACTGCTCAGGACAAGCAGCATAGCAATGGACTGTCCCACTGCAGCAACCCTCAAACTCCCCCAGCAGGAAGCACACGTGCTGACGTGCTGACGACAACATGTTGGGCTCAGTGAATCACATGGGTTTTAAACACGGCCCTTTTGTTTTCCCTTCATGCAAGCCAGCACAATTACACTGTGAACCTGTGCTGATACCTGCCAACAGCCTGGCTCCTAGGCCTGCAATCCTGCATCCTGCATGTCCTACATCTAAAGAGATCCAGCATTTGCATGCAGCATCCTTTAGCAACCACTCATCCCTAAGACATTTATTTGCCCGTGTGGATTTCTGCATGAGAAGTAATTAGTTACCTTTACTTTAAAAGATCTCAGAGCTGAATTAACTATGTCCTAAATACGGTACACTACAGATAGTAACTAGCAAAGATTTTTTGAAAAAATTAAGTACCGAGATCAAACAGTCTCATAGGAAATGCTTCCCTCCACTACTTTCCAAGGTGAAACTATGCCTTGTGCTAGCCAAGCACTGTATATTTTCCTAAAACATATCAGGAAGAATTTTCTTAATTACTGATTAAAATAATGATGAACACTTGGTATTATTTATGATGTACTTGCCGGGAAGCACTTGTTAGCAACACTTACACCACCATGCCAAATACATCTGTCATCTAGAAGTGAATGGGATGGTTTAGAACTGCATCACACCTTAAGTAGCTCACACATTACTTCTAACTGGAAAGTTATTGCTACAGTCACTGAAGCAAAACACAGCATCCATTACAAGCCACAGACTTGAACCGCAATTTCGCCTTTTTTTCGAAGTGGTTGGCAAACCTTGCTCTTGAAATTGAAGACAATGGAATAGTCCATCTGCTGTGATGGTAATTTTCCTGCCACCTTACTTCCATTAGAAAACACTGCTCTTCAAAACAAAAGGAAACACAGACTTGTTGCCATAACCTGTCAATCTCTGCATGCTATTTACATAGCTGCTCTCACTGGAGACACATTACACCCCTCACTCTCAAACTACCGCCTACTGAAACCTGGAAGCTTGTGAAGGTCTGACTTTATCACCGAGTTCCCGGCTGGGTTTGTTTCATTTTGTACTACAAAAATCTGTCTGAGCAGCTGCAGGCAAAAAGAGATCCCCCACAAAGTTGTTGAGGAATAGATAAACTTCACCATCCTGAAGGGGAGAGGCTTGTGGTGAAAGAACCTCCCTCTGCCAGAGCCCTGCTTCATGACAAATACCACAACTGGAAATCCCACAAAGGTTCACTCACAGGCAAGAATAGGTTTTTGAGTAAGCCAGTGAGGACCAAACCAGATGGACCATCTCAGAACACAACAGGGAATCGTCTGTCAGAGAGATACGCAATGAATTTGCTTCACATGACATCACCCTGACCAATGCTAATGGCAATGGTGTGCTGCAGGTTGTCTGGATCAAAGTCATTAATTGTGCAAAACTGCAAACACGTGAACTCCAGATCCCACAATGTGCATAGCTCACAGTGAGCTCATCACTGCAGAAAGATTTAGTGGCATTACAAAAGCCACTATTACTGGATACTGACACCAAAACCAATTATTGACAGATTGGGACTATCTGATTTCCAAATTCTCCTTAACTCCTAAAAATGGCAAGATGTTTTAATAATCCACAGCAATGCTGACCACAGAACCTGCCCAGACCTTGGAAGAAAGGAAATTGATGCTCATAATTACTGACTGAAGCCTTGTGGTCTGCCAGAACTGGGAAGCCTTTGGTGGGCCACATACAGAACTTGTTATTGAACTCCAAAGATGTACTCAAAAGACATCTTTTGGATTGAAAGGACATCTCCTGAGAGCTCAGATTTTTCTTTCCCCCACCTTTTTTTTTTTTCTTAAACTGGATGTTGTTTGATGGCAACACTGGCCTTCTTTTAGTGTGCTACAATGCTAAGCCTGTCATTCTGACTCAACTCGTTTGATTTCTGATTCTACTTCAACTAGTTCCTCTTGTTTCATGGGCTGATGAATAAGATGAAGTGCTGCTCTATATGGAATGTGTTTTTTGGATTTTGGACTTTATATAGGCTGGATTTTCAACTGGAGTTTCAGTTGGACTTGTGGTAGCTACACTGTGAGCCAGCCTATTTCTGCTTATATCTTCTCCTATCAGAAAGCAACCAATGAAGCCCTGTTGAAATCTGAAGTATATTTTAAATACAACTTACTGTTGCTGTGCCAAGAACAGTCCACAAAAAAGAAGTTGACACTGAATAGATGGTAGACGTTAAATCTTATAGGTTTTATTTCAGAAAACAAAACAGAACTTTGCAGCAGATATAGGAATGCATCTCGTATTTTGTTACAAAGTGCTAGTGTCCTACTGAAGAACCGACAGCTTCACAAGCTGGTATACAGCATGGGTATAGTATGCTCAGGTATACTTTGTGTCTCACTTGACGCTGTCATATCGTAGGAAAAAAAAAAGTCTCTCTGAAAGCAGGGTTAGCTGTACATGGAACAACGAAAAGGACGTGGCAAATGGTATCGAGGAGCGAACATCGGAGTGTCCGGCAGAAGCGTGGTGCTTGGGTAGAATGATGCCTTTCCACCCTGTGTTTTTGCAAAAGTATTAGTGGAAATTTATCTTACCTGACAGTTAAGAGTCAGTGTAATGCCAAGCAGCAAAAAGAAGCAACATGAGCAAGAGCTGGGAAACAAACCAGATCTAGGTGCACTGAGAGTTAGCCAAATTCAGCAGGTCTTTCATTGGAAGAACAAAATGAAAGCAGATGAGAAGATAGGAGTTTGAGGAATGAAGACAACTGGTAACTTGGTAATAAAAAATATAGAACAGTGACTTCAAAGTCCCTGACCGGGCATATGACACTGACAGGATATAGATTTCTTAAAATTCTTCCACTTTTTCTGCTCACTGAACCAGAGTATGATCTTTACATGGTCTTTAATGCTGAAGCTCTTCCATTCCTGGTGTTTCTTTGCAGATATACTGATGTATACCCAGTAAAAGGCAGTGCAAGATTGCATACGTTTCTTCTTTCCTGAGTAAATGGCACATAGTTAAAAAAAAGCCACAAACCTAAAGGTTTCCCTTTTGCTACTTTAGATGCAGAGACAGGAGTTCTGCTCCTATGTGAACAGCCAGTGTCTACTGGGTTCATGAAGACTGTGCTAGGGCCTTCTGTGATCAAAAAATCCATTGCAATCAAAGGGGTTTCAGGCATCCAAGGACAGAAAAAGAGAAGATCCCCGGCAGTCTAATTTTCAAGCCCCAAGAGGGTAAAATATATGGGTAAAACAGAGTTCTGGTTTAAATAAGTTTCCAAAGTAGTGGGGGACCTTTAAGTTTAAACATTGATGTCACTTGCTACTGATTTCCAAAAGAGAATCCACTTTTGAGTAAGTTCTCTTAGTGCCCAAAGACCGAAAACATAGCAAGGGCTTCTTCACGTGGGATGACTTCTCTTATACCTTTGTGGACTATAAACGAGCTTCCGAGTTGTGTAAAGAAGATAAAATCCAGAAACACAGAGTGGATACCTGGAAAGTTCAGGAGAAAAGGGAAACTTTTCTCCCACAGCCTAACTGCACTGAGTCCTGGTGCTTTCTGTCCCATAATCTCCAGCTTTATGCGATATAAATCCATAGAATTCTGGGGCGCTTGAATGGATCTATGGATCTTCCCAATAATGTCAGTAGTACAGAAAAATGTAAGCAAGAACAAATGGACAGAAGTTCTTTGCAAAATAAGTGGCATCTTCACAGTCATTGTGTAGAAGCTGAGTGGATGATCTGACAGCAAACTACAGCTTACAGTTCTGAGGATCCATATCTGGGTTTTGGCATCTTCCATTTTCAGGTGAAAACAAGCTTGCTTAAGTATAAAAAAGCCAGCAAATTCACACTGTAGCCAAAAACGAATTCTGCAAATGCTGCTATCTCAGCCATATATAAAAGTAAACAATCATTTGATAGTAAAGCAGGTGAAGCATCAAAGAAGCTCCATTTGAATAGTATTTATTTGCAATCATTAGTTTTAAACGGGAAACTGTTTACAGGCACACACTAGGTAACCAAAATAGAATGAACATAAAGAAATCTATTTAAAGGTCCTTATCAAATATTTCAAATATTTTATTAAATATTTTATTCAGTTGCATTATCACAGTTTAATGTACTTTAGCATGTTATACACATGACTTAACATGTGCACTTAAAAGTATCAAATTAGAGGTTTTCGAAGAAAGTATGACATTCTATAAATGTGCTCATTGACTTATCTACACACATCTAAGAAGGCAGTAGCTCTGTTATACCATTGATGGAGATGAACTATTGTAAGGCATGTTTACACCAAACTTCGGAGAGAATAAAGCCAAATACTAGGTCAAAATTCACTGGAAATACATGTGAGAATAGAAGTTGAAGGATTGGGCTCTAAGAAGAAAATTCATGGCAAATCAGTTGTGTTAAAACTGTCAACAGATTCTGGCTATTAAAAGCAAGCACTGCTGAGAAAGAAGGTTTTTGCAGCATCCAGGTCAGCAGGATCCGTGCTTTTTTCAGGTGTGATTTTTGAAACTCAAACCTTAAGGTGTAATGTGTAGGGAAGAGACCAAAATCTAGCAAGAAAGTTGGAAAACTATCATCTAAGAAACCTCAAGTTGTTTTATGATCTAACGTGGCAACACTTTTGTACAGAGTACATGTTGCAAGTCACTGCACTCCCACGTGTGTATGTATACATATACATATGTGCAGACACATGTACATACATGCCTCTCTTGCTTTTGTCACCTTCAAAGACCCAATCACTGATTAAAGTGTAGCAGTATGAAGGGGAAAACACGGTTTCAGTTGTGGAGGTGGAAAGAGTAGACTAGACCATTACATTCGGAATCCTGGTTAGTTAACCTGAACAGGTGTGGTTTTTCTAGTAGAGTACACTGAGGGTCTGCTGGTATGTGCTAACAGTCAAGACCCTGAAACTACAATGGAATTCTTTGGAAGAACTCAACAAATGTTAGGCTATTTGCAGTCATTTTAAAAATTCCATCTGAATGAAGGCCCTAGGTCACAGTGACGTGCCTCCCCCAGGAACATCACGCAAGCCCAAGCTTAACTCCAAGAGCGTAGTGGTCCGTGATCGGGGCTCCTGCACTGTCACAGTGCCAACAATGCTGCCCCTTAAGTAAGGAGGGTTTCCAGCCTAAGCTTAGGTGTGTTGCTGAGTGGAGATCTCATGTCAAGTCTTTCTAGATTTCTGCCTTCAAAGAATTAGTGGGGGAACATAAAATATACATCTATCTCATAAGCTTCTTCAAAGTTGTCAATTCATGAGTATATAAATGAGTATAATAGTACTTAGGTGACAGCATAAACCTCACTGCGCCTTTTTACTGGGGAATTCAGAGGAGGAGGCAAGTAACTCTTTCACAGCCTAAATGGACTCGTTCATGGCACTCAGTGTCCTGAAATGCCTCAGCATCCTGGCAGCTCTAGTTGACAGTTCCACAATATGTACAAGGTAAGGAGAATGCCACGAGTATTACAAAACATGGCAAAGACACCTAGGAGCTCTACAATCTATCAAACAAGCACGGCAAACAGACAGCATCTAATGGATAATGTATGGAATACAACACACAAGTTGCACAGTTATGTTTCCTTGTGAAATCAGGATTGCAAACGTAAACTCCAGAAGAAGTTTCAAGAGCAGCTCTTGGCTTACTCTGTCACCTACAGAAACATCAGAAGCCCACCACCCCAGGATTGCTGCATTTGCTGCTGTTACAAAATCTGATCTCACTGAACCAAGGAGAGCTAGTGGGCCCACGTCCTGCAACCCATATGACTATGGCAGAAGATAAATAAAAAAGCTCCAGCAACATAGTTTGGCTACCACCATATATTCAGCCTTTACATTTTCTGCACTATATAAATGTTGCTCTTGGAAAATAAAGCACACAGCAATATACAAATGGTATCAATGGCCAAAAAGATTACATGATCAAGCACGAAAGCAAATGGAAGTTAACGAAAGTAGTCTTTTAGGAGAGGTAGCCATATTAGACTCAGCATTCAAAAAAAGGGAGTGCACTAAAAAGGGTCAACATACATCATAGTGTCTTGTAGACCCATCATGTCTCTGGTTTTCCTACATTATTTTTTTTGCAGAATGTACACACCCAGGCAGGCGCACACACACACACACACACACACACACACACACACGTATAAATATACATCTATCTTTTTTTCTAATTCCCCTTTGTTGCCATACTGAGAATAAAGGCCAGCTTTCCTTTCATGCTCTCTCAGCTTTCACAAGTCTATAACTGTTGCCTTCAGTCTGTTCAGTATCTGTACAGTAGCTAAATAGGCAGTGGAAATTAAAACTGCTTCAATTTATTATCCTGTTGTAAAAGACAGCATCCAAACTATAAGGCATTCCCTTGTTCCTGATGTGAGTTACAACTCTCTACGTGATACAAACTGCAGAATGCTCTTCTCAGCCTTGTGCTACAGAGGCAGCTTTCACTCAAATAATAAAGACCAAAGCTGAAATTTAAACACCACAAATTCACACACTTCTACCAGTCCCTTGTTCCTGTGCCCCTTTCCAACAATGCTTATCACTTAAATTTCAAAAGTCATGCAACAATGCTATAAAATAGAAACCCAAACTACCAAGAAGTCTCTTGCTCATGACTTTGGGATACTGTATCAGTATAAAAGAGCACTCAGTCATCTTAAATAAATATATTCTTTTCTGAAATCACAGCACATTCAAGGGGTAGGTACTGCCATAAGCAGAGCACTAAATAATCTCCATAGATGTTTTTAGAATCATTTAGTCAGAAAGGACCTATAAGATCATGGAGTTTTGATTGATTTGGTCTAATATGTGGAAAACAGCCTACTGTGGGGATAAGAATCTGCATCTCAAATGTTCTGCAGAACGTTTTTCCCATATTTGTATACAGTACTAGAACAATTAAGAAGACATTACAGTAATTTTCTCCCAGCTGCTTAGATCTGTAGCTTCAGCTACGACAATGTATTTTGTTTACCTTAAAACTACATATGAAATATCGAAGATGACTAAATAAATAAAAGCCAAGGAAAACTGGGACAGTACTGCATTTTACACTTGAGACAAGATTCCCCCCTCCCATGGATAAGTCACAGAGGACGACTACAGTAAATGCTTGTCTTTTTTTTTTTTTAAAGAAAGATTTATACACAGGTTCAGATCCAGAAAATAATGTGAAATGCATAAATATTGATAGCTTTAGCTAAGTTAAAATGGGTTCAGTAAAGTATGATACAACATATTCAGAATAAACAAAGCAGAAAAGCATCATATTTTGGTTTGCTTGAGATATACATAAGGTGCAACAATTTCTTCTCTAGAGGCATTTGTGGACAATGTTTTAACAGGTAACAGTGTTTGCTGGTATACTGAAGTACACACAATAGCAATAAGATTTTCCAAAATGAAAGCAGCTGAAATTAATAAAAATTAAAACAAAACAAATAAGGAAAAAACCCAACCCCAATACAGTAAGATATTGGTCTGAAATTTTTGTTGTGCTAACAGACTTTGTTACCTGAAAATACTGATACTCCTTCTAGTAGATTCAGGGAAAATTCTAGCTACTCAAATTGAGACATCACTCAGAGAACCAACAAAGGCAAATGCCTAGTGAACTATAAAGCTTTGCAGGATTTCTGCTACTCTCAGTGCCTAATCGCTTAAAAATTAAGCATATCTACAAAAAGGTTTATAAGTATCTGAAAACAGTCATATCCAGTAAACTGACCCAACCCTACCCCCTCTCTAAGGGAAAGTCAAGGAAAAGCAGATCAAGTAAGATATTAATTTATATAGAAAAAAGTAATTTTCTGTTTCTTTTAAAAAAGGTACCATTAATATACAGAAATATCTCCAGGAACAATATTGAAATTTAAATCGAGGAAGGATGGGGTGCTTTGACAAAAATATATCTACTCTAAAGGTTTCTAGAGAAATAAGTTAGTACCATTGTCAACGTGAACGGCCTGCACTGTAACATATTTGGATTTCAGCTAATTATAAAGTGGTCCAAAACTCCAACAGCCACCCTGCTGTGACCCACAAGTTTTAAGTTTTTCCTGTCTTGTTAAAATAACTTATAAAACTTCAATAAAATCTTATTTCAAATACCGCCATAGGCTGCAATGGCATTCTAGGGGCTCTTATTTACCTGAATTTTTTAAAAAACCTTTTCACTGACTCATTGGCTTGTAAATTTTGTTGTTCTTCTGTTGTTCCCTTCTTTCAACACGTGCATCCTCAATGGTGCTGTTTCAGTGACACTTCCCCAGCTACCTGCCTTTTGTCAGACCTTTAATCCTTTCTTAAAACTCATGTGGTACACTGTATATTGTTTCCTGACACTGAACCAGAGACTTTCACTTAACTACAACAATGAAAGGCTAAACCTAGCAAGCATTAATAGAGTTACGGTCCGTATGGCTATTACATCAAATTAGTTACAAAATAACCCCAAAACACATTATCAATTCAGTCAAGTATAAATAAGAATGCCTGATAGAATGATGTAAACTCGCATCATTTAAAGACTTAATTCAAAGAACTTCAAACGCAATCTAATACTATCAAAAGTTCAGCCGGTATGACGAAGACTAATAGAAAATTATTGCTGGAGTCCAATTTGGTAAATTGTTGTGCTACAATGCAAAAAGTAGGGAAACATCTTGTGCTATAGAAGAAGTACCCTGTTGAATTTGTAGCTTTAGATCAATTACTAGTGATCATTTTGCATCTATTGGTAGGAATCAATGCTTGGTTATACAAGAGTGTAAGTCAAGATAGTGAAGATAACAGGCCAAGTGATACATTTGGCCTGCTTTTGGGATGTATTTATGAGAGCAAAACACAAAAATTCAACACAAGCAAAGACAGAAACTGGCAGATGGATCTGTTTGGTAGTCTGAATTCAGTCAAATGCTATTCTTCGGTTGTAGTTTATCTGTATACAACTTGCCCACTTGACCAACACGAACTGTAATTGGCCCTTTATGCAAACTCTGAAGCTGATTTGGACTGTGCATAGTAACTACAACAATGCCAGTGTCTGTAAAATGTAAAATGTATGTGTATTGATGTACACGTATATCGAAAAGTCATGGTTTTAGGTTTTTCAGAACGGTGAAATAATACTAAGGTCACTTTTGAAAAACGCATTTGCAGTACTTTTTGTTTACAGGAAAGTTTCACCAAGTCGCTCAGGTATCTATGCAAAAATAAAGGAACCCTTCAAGGCATGAAAGACAAGTCAATTATCTGCAGTATTTGCTTTTCCATACACCACTCCTTTTTCTAATGCACATCATCCTGGTTATTCAAAGCTAAATTAAAAAGAAACAAACCCAAATATAGCCTGTCAGAATTTTTCCCAGTAAACTCTACCACTCTGGTGGCAAATATAAAAGTGCAGAACATCTGGACCACATGGCTGCCCAAACACCGCTAACAATGGTACATCTGTCCAGGCTGCCTTGAGTTCTCTGGAACAGGTTTTAAATTCACTCTACAATATAAACGTAGGCATACCCTATTAATATAAACCATCTTAGAACTTAAATCTTCATGTACAAAAATGACTAAGAATATCTAATAATAACTAGTGCAGTGCGTCAGTGTTTTTGTTGGTTTTTTTTTTTCCTTTTTTCATTTTCATTTAGAGTAACTAGGTATTATATGAAACTAGTTGCCGTACTCTCTGGTTGGTAAAAGAGATGCTGTGTGAGCTAACAGTAAAGGCAGCCTTTTTCACACCAACCATCTATTTACTGTTTAAAAGCCTTCAATAGAAAGCAAGCTCTGGGATCATTCCACTTCATTTCTGTTCATTAATAGACAATTAATATCACCCTCCTACATACTGGGTTCCGATTTGAGGACCTGGCCCAAGTTGCTAACGTCTGGCTTCCAGTGAATTCTGGGCCACTCAGAGCAATAAGCACTTTATTGCAGTCTCTAGTTCCATCATATGGACTGACTAGCTTCCCTTGGTAAAGACAAGGCTAGGATATTAGGTAAAGCACAATGTTTTACAATAAAGTAGAGCTTCACTGGTCAGCGCAGGAAATAAGCACTGGAGCCTGAGACATTTCATTTGGCTGTCCATCGTGTGGGAGAGGTGTGGCCCTCTGACTTCTGCAAAAGAAGAAAAGAAAAGCCACCCATCAATATTTGGAGCATGGGAGGTGCTTTTATCAGATCAGGAGGGATGGAAAGCAGCGCGTTGTATGGTTTAACATCCAACACTACAGCACCGTGACTCCTTGCTTGCTGCAGGTGCTCACATACTGAGGTTACACGCTCTTTTTAGAGGTATTTCTGCAACAGTAACACAGTACCCTGAGGAAAGCCTACACAATGCAAAGGCAGGAAAAAACAAGACATGATGGTATTTAACAACACAAAACAAAATGCACAGCTGAAGAGGAAGGTAAGAGCGCTCAAGTGCTGCTACTCATTTTGTAAGGGCTTCAGCCCTCAGAAGCAAGAGTATACAGCTCACGTGTGGCAAAAGAAGGCAAATGCACAGAGGGGTGTATCATGTTAATGCGAGCCAACAGCCAGGTTTTAAGCAATATGTAAATATACTCATCAGCGGAACTGCACCTTGGGATTACTCTGAGTTATGTGACTGATCACTACATCAGCCTAACACAACATCTCTTTCATTACTACAGCAATGTTACTTTAAAAATGATCCCCTGGCACAGGCTATCATAAAAATAAACTGTGGCAGAATTAAGTGCTGGAAATCAGTATCAGTCTTTGCAGCAAATGGACTTGAAGAACTCCTTTGCAGCTTGCCTTTTAAAATACATACACAAAGCATGTCACCACCTGTTTGTTTTTTTCTTTTCTTGGAGGCCCACTTCTTATTTACAACACAGCCACTCTACCTCACTCTGGCACAGCTAAGACCCCAGCAGAAAGAGAGGTATCAACGTGCTTTGCACAACTGGAGTGCAATGCAGCGGCCTTGGCACAAAACGCAGCTCAGGTTCACAGTGCTCAACCAGGGCATGCACAAGGTAAATAAAGCTAAACAGAAAATTTGAAATGAAAACCACACTGCCAAAAGGTTTCCATGTCCCAAGGCTCTGTGAAACTACTTAATAATTAAATTCAGACACTGAAGAAACACATCAAGCAAACCTCTAATTCCTTTTTCGTGTTTCCGGCTATTTGCAAATAAAGTGAGTTGCAAATAATAACAGTCAACAGAGTAGAAAACAGAGAAGCATCTAGCTGGTAAGATTTAAGTTTCTGTTTTGACTTCCCTTTGCCAAGTATGGGAGGGACATGGTTAACTTTGTACTGAGAGAGAGTCCTCCCCTGTTGCCATTTCCCCCAGGGTGATAACAAGCTGGCATTTCCAACTGTTGCGGACAGTTGCCAGTTTGGTGTTTTCGGGCCTTACAGAAGGTCCTGCATTATTTTAGCTTCATGATGACATGACAAAAGATGGGATTAAAAAAGGAAGACCGAAACAGAAGGCTCTGCAAAACATTTGGTCACTTCAAGATAGACAAGAGAAGGACAAGAACTCTTAGAGGAATAAAGAGGAAAAAAGCCACAGCAAAGTGAATCCTGTTGCTTTAGTATAATTCTGGTCAGCGTTAATGGCACTCAATGAAAACAAAAGGGTGAATGAGAGCAAAGTATAGTGCAGCACTTCTACAAGTCTCACTCTGCGGCTTCTGACTACAAAAAATGACAGAAACAAGTTCAGACTTTCATCATGGTAATAGACACTTTTTTTGCAATTCTGTGAGAAAAGGCCAGGCTGACTGCAGTGTGAAAACACTCCTCACCCAAAACAATGCTGTTTAAGCAAGACAAAGGCTTCTGTAGAGAGGAGCTAGCAGACAGGGTGCAGCTCTGTTTCTTGTAGGGTCCCTAAGCTCTTAAAAAGCCTTTCAGTGTTTCATGTCCAGCCTGAACACACAGAACTGGGTTCACCAATGGAGGCCATGAGAACAACAGTAAATTGAGATTGTAGATGGTTTCGTCAACTGCTGCCTTGTGGAGCTTCTTAGGCAGCCAGTAATCTCTCAAATGCCATCTGCAGAGGCTGTGATGGTTTCAGACTGGCCCAGCGCTTCCTCACTGACTTTCCACTGTGGGAGAGGATGGGGTTTCATCTCCAGTAAGCTGCACCATCAAAGAACAACACTGAACTACCAAGAGCCAAGGAGGACTTGCTGTCACTGGTTTCCTCTCATCACAGGTCTGACCATGCTGAACTGATTAAACAGCCCAAGTAACCTGTACATTCCCCACCTTATGTCTGTGGACAGTCTACTCAGTAACTGAGAGGACCAACCCAAACTACTGTGGCTTTCGATCACTCAGAGTTGTTCTGACCCATGCTGTTCTGCAGATGTTTTGCCTTCTACACAGCAAAACACAAGAGTAAAAATAACAAGTTAGATTCCTTCAGCCATGTTCAGCATAAAAACTTCATCTCAAATTGTATGAAATTTCCTCCAATGTCTTAGGCCACTGAAAAACATGAATGAGCATGCAACAGCTATTTAAATCCGCTATTTTCTGACAAATAGCATTTGATAATTCTCAATCATTAGGATCTCAAGCAGCATATGAACCTGTTTTTATAAAAAAATGCATAGGTAGGCTTACCAGGAAGGGTAATTTTACTGACTGCTAAATAAGATTACACTGTCATTTAGGTGAAGACTTAACACTATTAAGCAAGTGGTGTAAAACAGGCGTTTACAGAAAGCTGAGGAAGAGGAAACGCAGGCCAAATTAAACAGTCTGCTATTCACATGCTTTCTGAACAAGCTGTCCATCACACACTATTCACTTAGACAACAAGGGGAAAAGGAAACCTTACCTGTGCACATTTTCCATGGCTGCTACTTCCGCCAGAGCAGCTAAGCTAAAAAATGCAGACACCGCTGGCATATCTGATGTAATACTATGATTTTCTTCCGTCTCTGCATTTCTGGAGCATTCACTGTTGTAATCTGTTTCTGCACTTGATGTTTTTTGAAGAGTACTTTGTGGCAGCTCTTTTGGCTTCTCCTCTGCAAAGAAAGTAAGTTAAGTTTGCAGATATTAAATCCACAGCAGCCTACTGATATACTGACTAGTCTCATGTTAACAGAATCTTTACCTTTAGGACTTGGAATCTGCAAGTGTAATCTGATTCATGCTGCAACCTCTTCTGACCCAAGCTATTGGCAGAAGCACGGTACTAAGGTTTATGAAGCAATTTACTCATTTTGCATTCAACTGAATTTGATCTTTTAGGTCAGGTGAGAAAGCTTTTGTGTATGCAGTAGTCCTGAAAGATCACCTTAACTGCAGAGAACTCTGACAAGGACTCTGGCATTGACTGTCATAGTACAGAATTCACTTTTACAACCTATAACTAGGTGCAGTGTAATTTCTTTGCTGAATTGGAAACAAGTTATGAAAGGTAACCATTCTCCATTTCTCTCTACATCACTTCTCAGAGTGAAATATCCAAGGAGAGAAGAAACATCTGGTCATTCAAACTAAAAAAGTTGGTCATTATGGACTCGCTGATTTCCCAGTTGATTGATACCTGTATTTTAAAAAATGATCTTTATAAGTAGGTATGAAAACAAGCTAACTGAAAAACACTTTTCCTGATAGGTTGCTCGTACCCTTAAACCTTCTCCATTCAGTTTTAATAAAATTTAAACCCCAGTTTCCTTACCCAGTGTCCCTCCTGCTGGTGACACTCGACCATCTGCTGTTCGGACAAGATGTGTGATCTTAGTTTTCCTTGCTTTTCTTTTCTGGCTGCCAACTAAAGGCTCATGCATCATTGCTGGCTCTGGAGTGTTTAGGGCAGATATAGAAATTTTATTCTTCCAGGCAGACTCACTGGAATTTCTGTCTTCTAGTAGTATGGCTGGAAAAGGACAAAAAATGCAATTTTACATACAGAATAATTCAGCTACCAGGTATGCTCATTTACCATTTTGCATATTTCTTCATAAAACCTTTCCTCACAGGTACTCAGAGCACAACCCATGGCAAGATGTGATCTGAATGCCACAGGTGTTTGCAGGGGAGCAGTAGCATCTGCTCTTTAAGATATCCTGGAAAGTAGAAACCTGTGAGACGGGCAGTAGCACTTCAGTGGGAGCAGGGTATCAGTCTGTATAAAACACTCTGCAACAGAAGATGCCAGCAAGTAGCTAAGACACAAAATGTATTTTAGGAACAGTAAGGATCCTCATGTAAGCTTATCTTAGCTCACAGATGGACTCACGAGCAGAATTCAGGAATTCCTGACTAACCCCCAGTCTTACCTCTGTAGTCACTCTACCTCAGCTCCTCTAAGCAAAGGTAAATACTGCCTTTTTACAAAACAACAAACCTTAAAAACACCCCAAAGAGGCAGCAAGTACAAAAGCAGAGCTAGATCACAGCTGAAGACAAGAACGCTAAAAAAAGGAAGTAAGCATGGGATAAAATACTGTGAAAGAAATACTGCCCACATAAAGTCAGAGAGTGAGAAGGGTACACTTTAAATCTTTCTCAGTAGTTCCAGTGTTGGCATTTCGAAGAAGCCTTTTGACCTGAACTGGAAAATGATCCCAAATTTTCACTTGACTAAAGTTACTTTAATTTTGTTCACAAAGAAATTGGTCAGACAGCAATCGCAAAACATATTTATTTAAGCTTCCAAAGCCTAAGATCAGTGTGCAGTAGTCAATTGTTCTCAATTTGCATTGATTTAATAAGCCATACTGCTGATCCCATGGGGTATCACTAGTCCACAGAGCAAATATGTGACATCATTTTTCCTCCTGTGATAAAAGCATTATGAAGCCTACCCCATGTGCAATCAGTGTCAGTTAGGGTTAGAAAGAAGTTACAGGTAGCAAATGAAATGCCCAATTAATTTTTTACAGATGCCTGTCTAACCTGTTTTGAAACTGGGAACACACCTGGCATCTGCACCAAGTCCTTGAGGTATTTCTTCCCCAGTGTACTGCCATCCTGAATGATTAAACATTTTTTTCCTAATGCCTGCCTGCACCTCCTCTCCCCAGCTGCATTTTCCACTTGTTATTTTCTTTACTACCTGTCAGGTTATAGCCCATCTCTTTGCAACAGTCCTTTATATATTTTTCACAGTTGTTACTGTGTCTCCAGTTAGCTTTCTCTTCCCCCAAGTTTCTTTTAATCTTTCTTCCCATTTTAAAGACGCATTTGTTCACTTTTTGGGTGGTTGGACCAGCAAAAATTACACACACAAAACTGGGGCCAGAGTGCAAACAGCTGCTCTTTCAGAAGGGCTAAGCACTGAAGAAGACCAATTTCCTGCACTGGCTGTGTCATGCAGGAGCACCCAACCCCACAAACTGTGCACAGCAGCCAGGCAGTCTGCGTGGCCTCTGCCCTCTTTCATTTTAGTGCGTATTTCTGTTTATTGTTTGTTTTGTAGATTTAATGAGCTTCCGATTCAAAGATACAGCTAATAAAACCTTTATCTTTTGTGAGCTTCTTTAACTGTTCATTGTGTGAGGATTTGGACTAGATGAAGAGAATAGCTGCAGCACATTTTATCTTGTTAGCGGTTGCCCTTTGCTCTTTTGTTTTAATAGGAAGGGACCTTTTAATGTTTTATGGCATAAGAATACAATCAGGTCGAGTACATACGTGTAAAAACATTTGGAAACATTCCAAACAGTAATTTGTTTATGACCTTAATTCACCCTCCTGCGTTCTCTAGTAAAACATTTTTGAACTTGTGCATGCTCTTTATTTTGAAAAAAAGCACACAGCTTCAAGTAGCGCTTCTCAGCTATACCGCTAACCTTTGCAGAGCAGAGCTGTGCTGTAAAACTTACTTTTTGTAAAGAGAGCAAGAGAAAGCACAGAAGAAGATCCACAGTCCAATTAAGCAGAAACACCAATGACTGCAAATACGACTTTCGAGTAACTCAATTGGACTAATAGCGAGATGTTCAGATAAGCTTCCTACATTGAGATGAAAATCTTAATTGGAATGTATAATTAAATAGGCAGCTTTCTCTCTAGATTTCTTATTTGGGAATTCAAAATCGTTGATTATGTATTAATGTAATGGTCTGGTTGTAGTCCAAGACTATTTGTTAATTCTGATTTGCTCTAATTAGTACTTTGACAGTGCTGTCTAATTCTAGCTTGAATGAGTTTTATTGGTTTTAATCTTAGTACTACAACTCACTTTGGTTTTTTTACATTTAATAAAAAAAATTAAGATTATTTCAAACAATAAACAACATATGATAAAAAGCAACAAGATTTGGTATGTGTTTAATTAGATGTGTTGTACGTCAGGTCACTAGAAATCAACTTTATTGATCACAGCCGAGAGCTCCCTTTTACATTTTTCCTTTTCATACTGCATGTGTCAAAAAAAAAATAAAGAGCAGAAAAAAAACCTTGAAAGCCAAAATAAAAAGAGACAATATTAAAGACAAAAGGAGTATACGATGTTGGTGTATTTGACTAAGAAACAGCAGAAGGTGGCTCTACAAACTCAGATGCAGCAAGTATATTCCCTCTCCAGGTTTTTAAGTTTTTCCAATCTTTGAAATGAGACTTGAGTCCTTTTCTTCTCTAGCTCTAAAATAAGCTTATCATCACCTCATCATAACATTGCTACCATACAGTTTTGAAGAAGGAAGGATTAAAGGTGAACAATGAGTAGTTTTTCTGTGTGTCGGTACAGGGTGAATGTGGAAGGGAAAAGCATCTTTATTCCTCGCTAGCAGTCATAGTGGACATTGGTTTAAGAAATCATTTCACTGACTTCTTCATAGAGTATTATTCAAGCAGACATAACACCTAATTTGGAGGAAATCACACAAGGGCTTCACTCACAAGATCCTTTGCACTGACCTCCAGGAGAGAGAGGAGTCCATGCTTCAACAACTGTAAAGCTAAACCAGGTGCTAATAGGGGTCCTCCTGCACCTTCTTCAAGAGAAACAGCATTCCACTGCTTCAGCTGACAAAGGTATAACCATACAGATGCTCCAAATCAGGACTTAGCTTTGTTCTGCAGAAAGGATAGGGCTAAACAGGTTTAATTCCCTGTATTTTTCTTTAGTAATGCCTTTTAATCCATCTGACATTCATTCTGCTTCCACACCATCCTGTGTTCAAGAGCTGTCCCATGAGGATAGCTCAGTTAATTTTCAGGAACATGCTGCCTAGAAAGAAATGAGATTCTGCAGCTACTTGTGCAGTCCTGCCAACAGGTATCTGCACGCTCAGCTCTTCACATGACACTGGCACGTGCAGAACTACAGGCTTGTTTTTGCAAGCAGAGTTGAGAACGTGACATGAAGATGTGGGCCTTCTGCCATGCTTACACCACAGTGGCAAGAACAACTCTTGAGAGTCTTCTGACTACTTCTCTGTATCTAGAGGTCTACACCAGATGGTTTCCTGAGCTAGATTTGTTAAGGGTTTGCATGGACAATTTACTCTTTTCTGCAGGCATGCAGAGTACATGTAGCCTTATTTCCCCCTATATCTGTGAATAAGAAAAATGAAGTCAATTGAACTGACCTGGCACATCACAACAGAGGACAAGCTTTTCAGACTGAACCTCAGCAAAACACAGATTTAAAAGAATTTCTTTAGTGATGCCTATCTGTTATGAGAGAGAGCTGCAGAAGTTTAACCATGTCTAGTGCAGAATGAAGGCTCTGTGGGTCTAAGCACGCTGGTATCAAGAAGGGAAGCTGGGCTGTAATGCTTCAATGGTCTTTATGAAGTCAAAAAGGAAAAATCTAGCAAGGTAGAGCATAGCTTCAAGTCACCAGTGTCTAGGGAACCACTTCACCAAGGAAGTGATGCCAAGCACACTCTGGCCGATGTGCCAGCAGAAATACCAGCTCTTTGGTAACAGGACACTGCTACAATACTGCTTGTGGGGTCAGGCAGCACACGGACCTGCAGCAAGGGCTGGGGACTAACAAGCAGAGGCAAAGCAGCAGATGGTCAAACCAGGTGTACAAGACAGCTGCCTGGGTGGGAAGCTTTGCTGTGTGAGCAGCTCTGCTGTGTGAGCCTATGCTGACCCAGCCCTCCCCCAGCTGGAATGGATGCCCAAGGCACAGAGCTACTGGCTGCCTCTGGGCTGCAGGCCCCACACAACAGGGCCCTGATGTGTGCATGGGAAAGCTGCTGGAGGATCAGTATAAGGCACAGGTCTGCTTCACACATTAACTAGTGCTGAGACTGGTGTATATATTCATCTTCTCCCCTTCTGGTGCCAAGGTCAATGTTGCAGCTGGTTGTTACAAAAACCACGCACGAGCCCTCAGCACAGCTCACTAAGAGTATATGCAAAGAGGCAATTGATGTTTTTAAGTACTGCTTCCCATCGGAAAGTCTTGACAGAGTGGCAGAAAAATAAAAACTCTCAGCTGTGTGCTGTTCAACTTTTCTGAACAGGCACGGGTCCAGCTGTGCTTCTGTCAGCCTTCCTAAGGACGGGATGTATCTCTTAACATGCTGCATGACTGTGTACTCTCTGCTAGGAGGAGCAAGGGGTGCAGCATGTGCACTGCTGTTTTACTGGGCTGTATCTAGCTCTATAAACACCTGCAAACTCATAATATGGTGACTTGCACTGGTGCTGCTGTGTACGATGTGGTCAGATGGAGTCAAAATTCACTCAGATTTTCATATCAGAGACACAGACAACATGATCCTATCACATCAAAATACTTTTCTTTGTTCATAACACAGATGCACACAGGCACACATACTTTTCAAGATGACAAAACACGAAGCCAGCATGACCTCTGCTGGCCTTCCTAGTGTCTCCTCTTCATCTATACGAATATTCAAGCTCCTTCTTCCAATAAAATTAACTTATAAAAAAATGAAATCACATATCCTACAGATCTGTGATTCACCATGAGTACAGACTGACTACAAAAAGGAGTTGAAATTTTCATTTAGTGTTCGATTCACTAAATCCTTGAAAAAAACACTTGAATTGAAATGAAGATTCCAGGATTCCCAGCTTGAATGCTGCAGAAGATGGCACAGTGTAGTTCAACATTTTAGGGCCCTGTTGCCTAGGAACTTGTGAGAGGGTGAAGTTACGTGGGCAGCACACGACGGCAAGGCTGTTCAGGGCCTGCCAAGGCTGTGCCCACACTGCACTTTGATCAACGCTTCCCTTTCCGTGTCACTATATGGCACACATAAAAGTCAGCAAGACCACAGATTTTCTTCCCCCTTGTAACTCAAGGGAAAATGCAGTTCCTCATATATATATATACACATATATATATATATACACATATGCACTGCCTTTCCTCTGATGATTTACATATGGGCTGTGTAAAGCTCCTAAGTTTCCCATGCCTTTGCTTTAGTCCTGGGAGACACTTTGCAAATGCACAGACACATCTTTAATGTTTAGACAACGATGACATTATTCACATGCTTAACTTCCAAGGACATGTCTCTGCATTGTACTGGAACAAGACCAGTGTACTCAACACTTGCCAGGCTTGAATCTTTGATCATAGAGCACACTTCACTTTGTATCAAAACAAGCTGATTTCTTTTAAACAAATGCAGGGTTTGACATTTTGTTTAGCCACATTTTTATCTGCAGGTTTTAAGGTATTTATATTTTTCAGTCTTTACTTTATCATGTATTAAACACTTCCTGTTTCTTTTTCCACAGGAGAATTTGAACAGCCATTTTTCTTAATAATTTGTCTACATGTCTATTAATAATTCAGGAACAAAATCTGAATGACACCCAATAAAAGCTCTGTTAATGTATGATGCCTTCTTTACACAGGCATTGGAGCAAGATAGCCAATTCTCATAAGCAACTCCCACAACACGTCTGTTGTACAAATACAACAGAACAGAGCAAGTAATTTCAAAATACTTGCACCACTGAATGCAGCAGAGCTGGCAGAGCCTATGTGGGAAAACAGTGCACGTGCATCACAGGTGACAGAAAATATAGCATCAGGAAAGGAGAGGAAATTACATGGCTGAGTCTTAGGGAAATATATTAAGTATAAAGGTACCTGGGGGAACTAGAGATGGGAACAGCAACTTTATTATCTTAGAGACAAACACGGATAGGGAAAAAGCAGACAAAATTAATGGAGCTAAGAAAGCAGAATCAGAGAGGTTCTTCTACACAAGGACAATGTGGGAGAGAACTCCCCCTGTGGAACAGCTAAGGAACAGCCTGGGCATGACTTGGATAGTGTGGGCAACATGACTACAAAAGAAAAAAAACATGGAAAAGAAAGAAAAAAAAAACCATGGAAAAGAGGGCCCAGGGAAGCAGGCTAAGCTATAATCTTGTACACTTGAAAATGCCCCTCAGAGTTCTGAACGTGTAGGTGTGCAAGATCACAATACTGTAACAAGAGAAAGACTGTGGAGCGCTACCAGCAGGATAGCAGGCAAAGCAAGTCTAGAACATAACTTAAAAGAGTGTGGAAGGAATCTTCGGTTTGAGGTAAACAGAAAGCTGGTTAAGATTTCTACAGAGGCAGGGTTGGAGGTTAGTATTTTTGAGATCTGGTGCAAAAAAAAGCACTTACATCCTGACGAAGTTCTTACACCCTGACCAGGTATAGTCTGCAAAGTTCTAGATAGCAGGAAATCACAGGGATAGGAGTTAGGGACACAGATAAATGCTCTGGCAAAGGGATAAATAATACGGTCACTGATACAGAAGGGATGCAGATAAGAGCAACCAAGGGACTAAAGAGCCATGGGCTGTGGAAGATAGAGTTCAGGGCCAATTGCAGAAATGCCCCTGCTTTGCCAGCTCTGCTGCATGGTGTCTGGAACAGGGAAATTGTAATTAAACAGAGATGCGCAGTAAAAACAAAACAGCATCATACTGGAATAAGGTAATATGACCAACTGGAGCCAGGAGGTAATGGAGTCATAGCAGGGAAATAAGGGACAATCGAAGACTAGACAGCTGAGGTGTCTCTGTCTAGAAGCATTTCTCTGAGATTGAACTGAGAAAGAAGGCAGCCCAAAACCTCAACTAAGTAATGTACCAGTACTTGTGTCTGGAACATTAAGTTTCTTTCTGTACTTTTCTGACAATTTTGTGGAATAAGTTCTTTTTCTGAGACTGGAATGAACCTACAGACAACATTAATACATACTTTTCATTAGCAGCTTCAAAGAGAGTACAATAGTTGTAGTATGTACTATACAACCTCCTCTTCCACTAATACAAGTTGCCATTTCATGGGGAAGTCAAAACCTGATCTTCTGTCAGAAGGGACCCTGGAGGCTAACAGTAAATAGGTCAACACATCATACTCGGACCTGAGAATATAACTTCTGACTCCATGAGAAGCTTCCATACTCCCTGACTGAACAGTTTAGGCACAGTCACCACGCAGGAATTGACAGGATGGCTGGCTGGGCTACACCTGTTTCATGGGGACAGCAAGTCATGGAGACTTTAAACAAATGCTACTCGTGAACATTCAATCCAGAGAAAATTCATGACTGAAAAAACTAACCTGAAACTCTTGTTGTTAGGCAATGGACCCTGATTTCCTACAGAAATTTGAAAACAACTTTTAATGTTACTTTACTTCTTATTGTTATACAGCCATCTGCAAGTGTAAAGTAAATCCTTTTCTCCTGCTCATCTCTCTCTGTTGGAAATATTCTACATGGCTCTTCCTCTCCCTAGCAGTTCAGAATTGCCATAGGATTTAATTCCTGGCTTGTCCATTATGCTCACTGAGGGCAGCAGGGATTTCCTCCTGGGAATACTTGCAACGGCCAACGGCAGCTGCTCGGGGAAGCAGCAGGCAGGAAAATGAACTGTAACTGCAGTTCCTCCACATTTCTGGGCATATGCCTTCTCCGCTCTCACGAAGTTCCCTATCTTAAAGGACCTAATCAAATAGAGAACACTTCGACAAGATCCTAAGAAAATCAGGACAAACAGTCTGTGCATTTCTGCACCTCTCAGGAGGAAGGCGCTGTATTTTTAGGTCATGATCTCTGGAACATTGCTGCATGCGATCCCCAGGCATCCGAATGCTTTGAACTGAGCCAAAAAAGCCCCAGAGCGAAGACCGAGAGGAATGCCACAAAGCAGCATCCATTTTAAGCTGATGCTTTATTTCTAGCCCTAGAGGCCACAGACAAAAAAAAAAGAAAAAATCATAGACAATCTCTTTCCCAAATAAAAGCACACTATGCATTCCTCTTTGCCTTCCCCAAATGAAAGCTTTAGTGCAGTGCTTGGTGTATAAGTGAGCATTTCTTCACAGCACAAGGCAGAAATAATGACTATGCCTGTTGCTCACTTTTGCATACAAGCAGATTAGTGAGTCACTGCAGACAGCTGACTTCTGTGTGGTGGGATGTTTTGGCACATATGCCATTGGAAAGAAGGAAAAAAAAAGAAAACACAGCTCCAGCAAATGTCGGAGCAGGCCATCTGCACAGATTCAGTATAGCTGTATTTTTCAGCCATTTGGTGACATTATTTTTGTATATGCACACTCCCAATTCAAAATGCTTGAGGTGGATTTTGTCAAAGCCTTTTGGCTTGTTCAGTTCTGCTCCCACTGCAGAAAGACCCCCATTGATTTCAGCAGGAGCAGAATTTGGACAATTTGGAAAGCTCTGGAGAAAAAATTGCTTCTCAAATTTTCCTTTATACATGTGGACCTGAAACAGTTTTCACATTACAGGGTTCTTCAGGTGTTTTTATACTAAAGAACTGGCTGAAGCGAGGACTGGACATGAAAAGCACAGTAGAAGTAGCTGGTGAGCTAATGATTTTCCTGATCCAATGATTTTCCACTCAGGCGCAGGAAAACATCCTGATAATCATGCCTGTGTGGTTAGGTAGCAGATCAAGCCTGTTGTAGGTATAGGTTAATGACATTTGACAGAAAATCAATCTGGTACCATTTACTCCAAAATAAAAACTTATTAAAGCATACAGCTACAGTTGGGGGTGAGGTGCTGGGAAACACCCCAAACCCAACAAACAAAAGCATTTCTCCATTTTTATTCACCTAACATTCTGGGGAAGGTCTAGTGTGCAGCACTCCAATATATTTTCTAAATTTTAAATTTACTAGACACTGATCTGTAAACTGCAAAATTTAAGTACTTATCTGTGAACTGAGTGAGAATGCCTGGGAAGTTTATGATCTTGCATGTGCTCATTCAGAAAAAGCAGGGAATGATTTCAAAGCGTGTTTACTAAACCAACCCCTACTGATTATTATCTGTTGTTTGGAAATATCCGGAGTCCTCAACAACTTGTAGGCACTATTTGTGCTGGACACCTCTTCCAATTGCCTTACAGACAGAGAAACCCAAGGAAAAGCCGAGCAGTAGAAACAACTCCATATAACACAGTAACACAGAGCACAGCAGAGCACAGCAGAGCAAAGTCAAGGTCTCCCACATCCCAACACAGTCACACCACACCCATAAAACTATATTGACCCTTCACATTTCATGTTCATCACACTGCAAGAATTAGATGTTAATTTTGTTTAATTCTAACGGTGTAAAAAACCATGACAATTCAAAAAACCCAGAACCATTCCAAACCAAGCTCTATTATTTGGCACAATATATCAGTTTCATTTCCTGCAATACTTGCAGGACCTTGGCACACAGACCTTTATGTACTACATCTTTGGAGGTCAGTATTCTCTAACAGTCTTTGGACTCATCACATTTCACAGGCAAGCCAATAGGACAACAAGGCTGAATAGCATGTCAGTACATAACAAATTAAATTGAGGATTCAGCTTAATAAACCTTTGGCTCAGCTGGAACAGTTTCCTTACTAAGCTAGTAAGCTTGCTTGTCTGCACTTTGGGTCAGGTCGTTTCAAATCCACAACCTGCATCCCAATTTTACACATCCTAACAAAATAAACCACACTTAAATCGACCTACTGTCATGAAATATTTATTTTTTAGCAATCTTTCTTTTCCAAAAGAAAAGCAGTTTGTTAGAAAGTTTTTCAACTACCTCTTGAAAGCCCACCTCTGCTCTCCAGGGAGTTGGAATGACTGACACAAGCTGTCAGCTTGCCCAGCTAATGTAAGTGAATTCAACATTCATTGAAATCAGGAGCAGATATCACCAGCTCCATCTGGATTTAGTTCAGAGCTGCAGTTAGATGTTCACTACAGAAAAGCAGTGTCACTATCAGATATTCCTGCCCTGGGGCTGCTTGTTGCAACCCCACAGCTCAGTTGGTGGAAAAGTTCATGTGACTGTTTACCATCTGCTTCAGCGCAAAGTCAGCTGGCTTAATTCAAAGAGCCCTTATTGTCAGCCAGAGGCAAATGCTCCATGGTTGTCTCTGCAGGGCTGTGCCAAAACTACTCATATCAGGCTTGTAACCTCCCTGCAGTTATGTTTCTGACCTTCCCTTGAGACATGGCTGTATATATTCCAAAGCTTTTTAAGTGATGCTGATAAAAATAAAAATGAAATTCTAATGTATGAGCCTAATCAAAAGCACAATGCAGTTCTGGGCTACTTGACTTGAGGCAGCATTCTAGTGTGCCATTTCTTAACAACACAGGGCCTGCAGAGTTTTTAAAAATACAGACACCTGAACAGGTAAATACTGTGGCAAGAAATCCAATGAGCTGCTGTTACACCTTCAACTGCCAGATCATGCTGTATGAGGAGATCTTGTTCCCAGCAGATGTTGCTTAATTAACCAGTGTGTTATCATAGTGTAAAGCAATTCATTCATGCTCATTTAAGAAGTTCTGTCAAATACACACCATAAAAAAAAAATTAAAGGCAGTTGAAGTCAGAATGGTATTAGCAGAAGTCTAATTTTGCAAAGTGGCTGTTCCACATCTAATTACATAAATACAAAAATCAATACCAAAATTGGCATGCACTAGAGAAGAACAGCTGCTCAATCCTGCACACTGTAATGTGATTATTTGTGAAGCATTCAAAAGGCATAGATCTAATCCAGGGTCACCTGTCTAAAGCAGCCGTATTAGATCTGAAAACCTGTCAGTCAGTGGAACTACCACAGTAGCTGAAAAGCAAACGAGCTTCACACTGTGAACTGTGCCTAATGAGGATCCTTCTGAGCATCCTTTTGTCTTGTGGAATTACTGGTACATCACTCCTTCATTTTGTGATGCTTGTATGCTGTACGTATGCATCAGTATTTCTGATGCAGTCTAAAAGTAGCTTTCCCTACCACACTGTCACTTCTCTACCATCTCTGTGTCACAGGTTGTCTGTATATGAAACAGCTAAATGTGTCAAGAGTTTCTCCCCTCCGTGAGCCTCAAGAGTGGAGCTGGGTATGGAATCGGTTTTTGTGTCCTCTAACCTTTTTTATCACGTCAGGACATTGTACTCCAAACTTATGACGGAGTTAAAACCTTAACAAAAAAAAAAATTCCAAATGTTTCATTCAGACACCTCTGGTATCTTATGTTTTAATTCATAGAGCCTAAAATTACAGTGAAATGCAAACTGGCATAAAACTACATTTTGAAAAATGTCAAAATATAACCTTGGATCATCTGCCTTTTTTTCTCTGTTTTCTGTTGGGAAAACTTGTCAAATTCACTTACCTCACAAATATTCATGTTTTTGATAAACTTTCTTGCTGTGAGGAATATATTTCATGTACAAACTCTAACCAGTTCTGCTCTTCATGAAAATCAGGAGTCAAGAGTACAGTCTGAAAACTAACCCAGGTGAGAACCAACTAACTTCAGTGCTAGGAAATTTCTTCTTTGACTTCACACTTTTCACATGTAACAGTGAAGTAAGGATGTATAAATTCCTGAGCTTGTCATAGCACTGTTGTTGCTTAAGAATGTATTGCACATGGCAATTTACCTTTGTTGGATTTTGGTAGTTCACATGAGCCGCTTCCCATCTTTCGCTTTTTCCTCGGAACAGCTGAATTTTTCCTGTCAAAGGTAATAGGACTGTATTGAGGGAGGCTGTTGAATTTCTTTGCAAATTCTTCTTCCAATTTTGCTAAGCTAAATGGGAAACAAAACCAATTAAATTAAATGTAACTCTGTTTCTGGACAAAAACATATATTGTTTAAAAGCATGTGTGAGTATATACACACCTGTCTACATCGAGAGAGGGGGGAAAACAGATAAGCACACACACACTGTTTATGTTTATTAAACCAGTATATATTAATCCAGCTTTGGAATGAGAATGTACACTTCAGCTTCTGCATTTGTAGCTCAGTACAAATTGATTACCTTAGCTGCATATGTTAAAATTAGGAAAAAAAAAATCAATGTCATACTGGTGACATTTAGCTCTGTTTGCTGCACAGATTTGTCTGTTCTGTGAGGAGAATGAACAAAGACAGTAAAACCAATAAATAAACCAATAAAACAATTTCACATTAACGTTCTTACACCAGAATGAAAACATTTCAAACTGGAAGAAAAATGTCAAACTAATCAGTCTTCTGTGAATACTCTGAAACATGATGCTTTGGGGTGGGAATTAGTTTTGTATTTACTCTGGGTGATTATATTTTCTCCCCTCATATTTTATTTGCTGTGAGATGAAAAATGCAGCTAGCTCACGCTTCCATGAAACCCAACATGCCTCATACTTCAGCCCAACCTGAACGACTGTCACTAGCCTGCCTACAACTCATGAAATCCACAGACATGGTAGTACTGTTTCTAATAACCAGATGAAAACAAAGCACTCGAGCAGGATGACTATGCTGGCTTGCATAAGCACTCTGTTCCAGCAAATTTTTGCAGCCAGGCAGGAGTATGAATTGTGTTTTAGTACAGGGTGGTGTGCACAGCTGGGCAGGCTATAAATAGCACCGTCAATGACAGGGGAACAATGACATTTTCTAAATTGTTTTTAATTCTCTTTGCTATGAAAAATCTCAACTAGAAAAAGGTCTGAATGATTGTTGGAGGGATAGCCCTTACACACTTAAAGTGTCACAAGAAACATGGTGCTTCTCTCTGTTCTCTGAAGCAGCACTTCACACAAATTGCATTCTGAAAGCTTTGGTACACAGAGTGATACTTCATTTTATCTCTGTAATCATTACTTCTTTCAGCAAACAAACTTCCATCTTAAAATACAGCCTTGGCTCTTGGCAGACTCTGTGCATGGTGAGGTTTCTGTTTGTGTGTGTACACGCATGTTTTGGTTTTGTTTTAAATCACAAAGGTATCTGACATTAGTGGTGCTTGCTACTGCTACCTTTCTCTTCCACGTGGATTTTCCCTGACAACCTCAAAACCAGCTGATTTTCTGCTCTGACAAGTGTCATGCAATTCCATCCTCTGCCTCAGTTCCTGCCCCAAGGGCAGGTGAGGGGCTGCAGCTCTAATTGGGAAGGCCCAACCCCACCTGACAGCAGATGAGCTGCCATCCTGGCTTGTAATTCATAGCTTGTGCAATGTGGAGACAGTGGGGAGTGCAGCTATCTCTATGTCAGTGATTAATTATTCAAAAAAAATAAAAATCATTCACGTTGTCATGAATTTCCAGAGCATCTCACAGGGCTGGTTAGACACATGTAGCTGAGCTGAGGTCTTCACGCTGTACAGCACTACAGACTAGCCCTGCCAGGGGATACATGCAGGTACAGCACTGCTTGGCAAAGGAGTGGGCTGCACATGGAGGAAGCACACCTGACCCTGACCATCAGGGAAATGCAGGCAACTGCTGACAGAGAAGGTGAGAGGACATGGGGAGAATGACATAGTTCTGAAGGGCTTAGGACCCTTTCACCTACACACACAAAATGAGGTTGAAATGTGATGCTGAAGGGAGCAGAAAGAGTTAAGTGGAGCAGGAAGAGGTAAAACCAGCTCTTCAAGCAGCCAGAAGATCAGGTAATGCAATGAACAGGGATAATGGATACCTTCTCCAGCACTTATGCTTTACAAATTCCCCATTCTGCTTTTACAGAGTTCACTACATAATATTAATTATTTATTCATACAACTGAATAAAGATGAGAGATTGGCAAATATGTATTTCCCCATCCAGCCAGCTAATGAGGGAAGAACAGTGCTTGTTGAATGAATTAATTATTTAGACAATTTTCCTAGCTACTTTGAATAAATAATTTACAACTACTTTTTTTTTTGCTATAAGATGCAATCAGTTTTCACACCATTATGTGTGAAAAGTTTTCAATCGTTCAATTTAAACTTAAAAACATTTACAAAACTAATTCAAAGCACTAAAGAGGTAAGATGTTCCATTAATTTTTCTTGACTATTCCAAGCAAACAAGACTTGGAGATTTTCATCAATTTAATATCTTTGCTGAAAGTGAGCTGCAGCTAAATTTCACATGGACTAGGTTATAAAAAAGGCTACTTCAAATCCGCAAAAGAAACATAAAATTTTAAGCAAGAACTATGGAAATCTACTCCTTTTTAATTAATTTTCACATCTTCAAGAATTTGCAAGCAGGTATGAATAGCTACACAGATTTTAACTACTGTGCCTGAGGTTAAATAAGTCTGCAATACTCCGACAAAAATCATTACTCGTATACTAGAAAAGGAATTCTGTGCAGCCTTGCTAAATTTTAATGCATCTATACTCATTAATTATTTTTAAGATATATTTAACTTCTTCATAGTGTACATAAACAGTTTAAGTATCTTTACAGTGGAAAAATGACATATTTATCATAATTATTTGCCAATGTAAGAACATCGTTTACTATTCCTCTGTAAGCAATCCCTTGAAGCAGGCAAAGAGATCTATTTTTTCTAGTCTAATTTGATTTATGATTAAACACCTACACAGAACTTTAAATACTGCTTGCAAAATGCTTTGAAAACATAAGCAATCCTCTTCACCACTTTTTTGAGCAGGTAAATATACTGTGTGGTTTTTTTAGAACTGAGCAAAATAACATCATTCACATTTATTTACAGTGGTGTAAATCAGGAAAGATCTCAAAAAAATTACTTTGCTATATAAAAAACCCCAGGTATCTAAAGCATGACTCAGTCCAAGAGTGTTTATAATTTTCAGGAATGCTGTCTAATTGTGATTATTTGGGTGTTGGATGCAGTTCACTTGGCTGCAGTGAGGAGGACTCTTAAATTACTAGGCTGACCTAAATAAAACTTTGAACAGTGTTAAACCAAGACTTACCCAAAAACAAACTCTTCCTTTGGCTTAGTCTTTTTCAGCTTTTTGTTCCCACTTGTCCCACTTGGGGAAAAGGCCCAGATTTCTTCATTCCAGCATCCTTCATGATCTGAGGAGTTGCCTTTTCCTGAGCTTCTTTTTCCTGTGACGAAGGTAGAAAATTGTTTCTCATCTTTAAAACAAATGTGCCAAAACAAAGTGGGCTCAGAATAGACTTGTGCACCCATTCACTACTGCAGCTTATGACGCTTGACTTTCTTGAAGGCAGTTACAAAACATTTTTTATTTTAAATTGTGCAGTGATGATATTGGCAAGTATTCAGCGTCCCCTGTCCCTATCCTTCTCCATCCTGCCTCTAAAGCCAGGATCTCTTGAGGTACAAAGGAAGAGAAAGAGATGAGAAGAAGTAAAAAACTTCCCTAAATTACAAACATCTTTTTTCTTTTCTGACTGTTCTAACTGCATATATAAATCTACTAGTCAGAAAAAGACATCCAACTGAAAGCTTCCAGAAATTACCTTAAATTTATCTTTCCAAAAGGTAAAGGGTTCTTGCTCACTGCCTACAGCAAAACTAGCAACCACAGCAAAATAAGAACACATTTGCTTCTTGTAGGGTTGAGAACTATGCTCACAACCACAGGAGTTGTTTATATAGAAACAAGGTAATTGTCCAGGTTGCACAGATCACAGGCCCTGCATACATCTATCAGCAGGCTGACAAATTAACCAACAAAGCCTTCAGTAAAGAAGTTAAATCTCAGGTCATGGAAGACAAAAAGGGAGAGGTTAAGAGTTTGTAAGTAGGAACAGAGATAGCAAGACTTCAAAAGACCTGCCCTGGATCATAGAGTCCAGTCCCTCCACCCACCCCCAGCATCTCAGGTGACCAGACACAACACTCCCATCACACACTGCTAAAACTCCAGCTTAAACATGGACTTCCACTTTTCCTCCCACTCCAGGCAGGCTTTTGCAGTTCATGCTGTAAAACACTCGAAGCCACCCACCTCTGTCCACATTAGCGCGCAGAGATGTGAGCATGCCCTCTGACACCAGAGTTTTATAAAGAGCACCTTTGCAAGATCTCTCTGACTTCCTGGAGCCACAGGTTTCTATCTTTTTAACACAGTCACTGTCCTCAGTTTTGACCTGTTCTGGTAAGCTTTGGGGTACCACCTCCTCTGTCGGGGTCAGTGGTTCCACTTTAATGTTATCAGAAGCCTCACACGGTACTTCCTTGCTGGCTGCAATACTAAGGAAATCGGGAGGCTTTGATTCTTTGGTGGTCTCCATCAGTTTTTCCTTCGATGTTTTCTTCTCTTTCGATTTCACTTTTTTCTTTGGTGATTTTGTATCCAACACGCTTCCCTTCACACTCGAGACAGGGCGGTTTTTTTTGCGGGGAGTATCCGTGAGTCTCTCAGCACCCCAGTCCCCCTTTGCAACAGCTTCAATTGTGTACATTACACTTTCAATGTCTGACTCGGAGGACTGCCTTTTTTTACAAGATTTCTTGGGGGTGGATTTTTCATTTGTGTGCCGGTCCAACTTATTTTTTTTCTTTTTCTTCTTTATTTTTTCCGGCTTTAGCCCAAGGATATTCATGTCACCCAGGAAAAATTCTGGAGAACAGCACATGTGATCCTTTGTATTATCCTTTCTGTCAAAAGGACTGTTTTCCATTGCAAGACTAGTAAAATCTCTGCATTTTGCAGTTTCTGATTCCTCAGTTTTTGTTTCATCCAAATTTTGAATTTTGTCTATCTCTGATTGTTCTACTTTTCCTTTACAGGAGTCTTTTACTGTTGTTTTCTCCAGTTCTACTTCCATTTCCTCTGAAACTTCCCCTCCCAGATCTTCCAGTGCTTCCACTTTTGTTTTCCCAGGTTCTTTCACTTTTACTCCTTCTGAAGCAAGGCACATCTAAAACAAGTTAAAAACAAACCTCATGAAACAAAACATCATCTGTTAACATTACTCATTACTTATATTAACAGGAGCATTAAACAGGGAATTCCCCTGGCATTTTAGTTCAGGAAAGCAAATTGCAAAAGGAAAGTACTGAAAAACATGCTGAAGCCCTACTGACACTGATGCAATGTGATGATGGCTAAGTGCTAGAATAAGGCTGGTGGGTTCTACTGCTCTAACAGAAAAAGACTTCAACTGATCTCAGTGGTGTTTCTACAATCCTTTAAGAGTCTTTTACATAATCTGGAAACCCACTGTTAGACTGATTTTCAGAATCTGTTGTGCAACAGCACAACAGAGTTTTCTCTGACTATTGCCACAGACAAGTTACTTGAGATCTCACATCCATTCCTCCTTCAGCTCTCAAATGTCCCTTACACAATTCCTTCCTCCATTTTCCAAGTGGCTCTGAGGGAGGGAGGGGAAAAAAGTTAATTGAATCTCAGTAATCGAGATTATTTTCTTTTACTTGAATGTGTGAAGTAATTTGGGAGAGTGTACAAAAGCCTTCCTTTCTTCTCATGTCACAGACTTATTTTGCAAAGAACTGCAAAGCAGCACTGGTTGCCATGGTTATCTTCTCCTGGGTTTCCGCTAATGGCAACCAAAATCCTCATACTGTCTGAGGAACACTGATATTCTAGAAAAGAGCTGTAAAAAGGTCCTCAAGCTGCCATGTTCCTGCAGTACTGACTTGGGAGATCCTCTCTGGTTTGGATCACCCGTAAGCTATGCTGACATCGCTACAGAGGGTAGTCCTTCACAGCACCAACCAGTTTGCCCTTGGGAAGACAAGACTTCTTGTTACTCTCCCCTCTCAAAGCCCTCAAGCTGAATTCCCAGTGCTATTTTGGTTTTGAAGCAAATGTCAACTAGTCACCTGGAGCAAAACCAGATGGAAGAGGTTTTCTTTGAACCAAACATCAGAAGTTTCCCACAGATGAGCCCACAGGCCATGTGGTCAGTATGGATGTACCTCCCCCAGATCACTGGGCTTTCTTTAGGTCAATTTTAGATTTTAGACTTCTTGCAAAGTAAAAAAATCTCCTATACCAACCAATATATATGTGAGTATAACAGTGATAAAATGTTTTGCAGTAAGTTTCTGAAACTCTTGCTGCACAGGGTAGAAATTAATGATCTGGTTCAGCTCAAGCTGGGCTGAGCACTGCAAAACACCAGAGCTTGGGCAGTACACAGTGTTTATTAGGAAGCAGGTTAAATTATGCAAAGGAGAACCCCACAACTATGCTGATATAGGTTCTTGGTACCAAGGTGCTTCGTGACTTTTTTACTATGCTGCAATATAAGCACAGCTGGTGATTTCCAAAATCTAAAGATCAATCTTTAAAATGCAGCTCATTGGACTAATAATATTTTGTCAACTCAACATACACATTTGCTTCTTCTGCAGTAGCCAGTAGTATAGAGGCACGGATGTGCCTACAAAAAGATGACTTCTGTTTTGTGAGCTGTAAATAAATCTGTAATTAAACTGTCTTTAAGTCTGGGAAAGCTTAAAAAAGGTTTAGAAATGAAAGAGATGCAAAATTTCAATAAGATGCCACTGGTTTGAACTGCTCCCAGAAGGAAGATCTGCTGAGAATATCATAGCAGAGTTTCTGTAGAAGTTATTGACCTGGTAATTCCCCACTGGAAAAAAACAGTGGGCACAAAAAGCAAAAATAAATGAGAACAGTTTATGATCTTTAATAGGAATTTGTAATGGCAATGCCCTAATTTGAGTAACAGAGTAATCCAGCCCTCTCTCAACTATCTGTGACCCTCAGCCAAACCAAATAGTCAAACCCCATACCCTAAACCAAGAAACTGAATCAAATTCAATGGTGACTGGAAAGTCCCCTTGCCACCAGGAAGTTGTGGTATTGGTCAGCTGCAGCAGACTCTTAGAAACTCTCTCTACGTTGATGGCTAGTCTGGGAAAATCCTGACTTGTGGCAACTGAGCCATGATAACTTATGCTTCTATAAGCAGCAGTGTAATTATAACTGTAGCACTGTTCTGCCTTCCAGACTTCAGCAATCAACAGCATTAATTTCTCCATCCCACTGCACCTGCAGTAATTAGTCACCAGTGTTTCGGTATTACCTCTGCCAGCTGAAATAATGCTGATGTTCCACACTGTTTTGTTAAATCAGAAGGCCCTGAATGGGATGTACTTGAAGAAATCTATGGAGAAAAAAAACCAACACAAATAAAACATTCTTTTATCAGCACAATTCTTTTACATTTATGACACAGCTTTTGAATGGATTGCCCCCTCCCCTTCCCAAAATTAATTCATAAGATTATATACCAAAAAAGAAGTGCAGACCTGTGCATGCCGTTATAAATAAAACCCTGCTCCACTACTGCTCTGCTACCACCGTACTCTAAAAGGTATTTGCAGATTTGGGGTTCTTCTTGTCAGGACGCCCTTTGAAGAGCAGGGTGAACCGAAGCACGTGCTCTCTCACACATGAACAGACTCCAGCAACTAAGCACCAATCTACACCAGCATGCAACCCAGCTGGTGTTTCTGAAGGCTTAGTAGGTCATTTGATTGTAAAATCATTTCACTATCATAGGTTAAGAAGGCTACTCCTTTCAGACTATGGCATTGCCTGTTGCTGTCCTATAAGACCCTCAAGCCTCTGGTACTGCTCAGACTAAAAAGAGGCTGTCATGCAAGCAGGTAGCTTATTATCCTCCAGAATCTGTTTCTTGTATCAGGCTGTGATCCTCGTCAGTACTTTAGAGTGTTTTGTATCAGTTTTGAGCTAGGTGCAAAGAAATGATCTTTTTCTAATCAAATTTAAAGTATCAGTCTCAGGATTGGCCATTAGTATGAACAAAATATTCTATCTTTAAGGACATACTCCATCATCTCTGATCAGGCTTGCGGGTTTCTTACACTTGCTTCCTTAGAAAGTGTAAGAAAATGAAGTTATAAGGGACTGGAGAACTGTAGCATTTTCACCCTTTCAGCTCTCCCTATCCCTCACACTCAGTATTCATTGCTCTGAACCAACACGGGCCCACAAAGTCAACTTTGCAGAATTCAGCCCATCATTGCCATAAAGCAAATAAACAAAATCAAATGCCATCCCTACATCTCCTGGAAGCTGTAACTCTTCACAGCATCTCCCAAGCTCTGACCATTACAGTCCAAGTCTTCAAATGTTGCTTATAGCCAAGTGTTATTAGTGCTCTGCAGCAGAATTGGCCTCCTTGCCTTGTGGAGGTGATGCTCAACCCCACCACTGACTCCCTTCACTCTCATGCCTCCACTCTGAAGCCTAAAGACAGAGCAAGCATTTGGGCACAGCAAGAGACTCTGCAGAGCTGATCAGCAACAGCCTCCTAGGCTGCAGAGTGGAAACTCAGAAATCCTCAGGATTTTTTAGGAAATAACTTAACCCACTTCTGCATTTTATTTTAATCACCATCTGTGAAATGCTGAGAAATACCAAAAAGGAAGGCACAAAGAAGAGGGGAAAAAAAAGAAAATAAAATTGGTTAATCCACACAGTGGAAAGATGAAGGAGAAGCAGAACAGTATGGTGTGCTGAAGAAGACAGGCTCCCACACACCATGCACTTGCCATGCCAGCAGCATGGAGACATCAGTGCAGTCCCCTCCAGTGCACAGCACCTGCAGTTTGGAGTTACAGTGGCACAGCACGGCTCTGCCAAATCAACTTGCAAACCTAAGACACCCTTGAGGTGATAAAGAACACAGTTTATTTGGGATGCTCCAAATCAGGTCCTGAACTGTTATCTGAAAACTTAAGCTGAATGTCTCTTAGATTTTATTTATCCAATTATAATCCAACATTAGAGATCCCCAAAACTGGGGGGGAAAAACAGAAAAAAAAGAAGAAACAAATCAATAGCACTAATGTCCTACAAGAGCTAGAGACAAGGAGGATGTGCTTAGCACATCTGCCATGCTTTTCTCTGTTTGAATCAGAGCCTTTAACATTCATTTTGTGTATTAAATTAGGCTTGCAAGAATCCATCTGAGCAATCACTGAGAGATTACACAAACCTGTCCAACATACACACGTCATGCTGCCAGACTTAGCTTCACTTTTTCTGCCACCTGCAGTACAAACTGTGCACTCCCGCGGACAAGCACCTGTCCCTCCCCTAAATTAGGGCTTCACAGTCACATCACACTTCTAATGCTGATTTCCAAAAATCAGACTGCACTCAGCAAAAGCCTTACTCCAGAACAGCACTACCCATAGCCTGCTGCTGTCCTGTAAGGGGATACCTCAAAAACCTCTGGTGTCCCTGACTAAATATTATCTGCCCTTCTGCTGTCCCAGGGCTCCACCAGCCAAACACCCTTATGGATCACTGATTACAGTTAGGTGTAATCACCCTTGCACAGTCACTGCTGACAACACAGCACATATTCACAAACTCTACTACTGCCAGGGGCTGCCTGCACGGTAAGGCAGGTTTTCTTCCACTCATTTAAGTTCCTATAAAGTCAGATAGTTGCATTACTATCCATGGAACAAAGCGTGAAATACTTTTATTTCAGTGCTTCCAACATCTGCCTTTTTTTTTCCTGAGAGGGAAGCAAGGATATAGGACTGGATATCCTTCCTCACCAGCAAGGATATAGGGCTGGATGTCACTAGACAGAATCCAGAAAACCATTTTCCTCACTGAAATAGGATGTGGTTTTGAAATACAAAAAAACCAACAGAAAACAAGCAAAAAAAAAAAAAAGTGTACAAATAACTTGCTACCATATTCCCTTATTTAACTGGAATACAGCATGTATCTTCATCTTTCAAACATCATGAAGAATAGTATTTGCACATCAAGCCTCAAAGGGTTTTGAGTGAATCATCCGTATCAAAGAGGAGACCTCTACAAGGTTATATTTAAGACTCACAGGGAATTTCTAGGACTTTTGGGAAACCTGATCCAGCATTCTTCATTACCACTGACAGCTGCCAATTTCAGAACTTAATACATTGCATCAACTTCCAGTTCTTCATACAGATTTCTGATGACCTCGAAGTCTACTTTGCTTTTCCTATTCTCAGTCCCTGATTAAGCAACGCACCTTTCAATCCTTATAACCGAGCTTTACTTTTTTAATCCTGGTATCCAACTCCTCATTAAAAAGAATGCTGTTATCTCTTGTCTTTGCTATTGTCCTGTGCACTGTTTTTACTGTAGTTATAAAGCTAATTTTTCTAAAAGGAAGTGTAACTTTTTCTGTGCTGTCTCCAAGAAACTATGCACATTGTACATAAAGGTGTATAAAAACCCCCTAGGTCCCTGGGGCCATTGCCACTGCCTAATTCTCCTGCTATTTCATTACTTACTCATCTATGTTTCTGGAAATACCAAATTTGATTCTAGAGCAAACCTTACACATAGGTTTTTTTGGGGAAAAGATACACACATCTTCCCATAGTGATGCTACTGGGTATCACTTTACCTCTGCCAACTGGAAGAGTGCCGACTTCCCACAGTGCTTTACTGGCTCAGGACTTGGCAACTGGGAAGTATTTGATGAGATCTAGGTTACAAATGAACAGAAGAGAAAATATTTCAGTGGCACACAGGAAAGACAGTAAGGAAGGGAGAAAAAGAATGAAAAATTAAGGGGTTAGTTATATCAGTCACTTTTACATCCTTCTGGCAAAAGGCCCTACTTCAGATAGACAATCTCATCCAAGAAACACTTAACAGGTATTTAGAAGACAGTGCAATACAAGCAAAACCAGCATTTCTTCCTTAGATTAGGTTAATGGATACTGAATCTATGTTTGTACTGTCCACAGCTAATATTCTAACTGCTGTGAGTTTTATGTGTGTTTTATGTGACTAAGTGAACAAGATATACCTGCCACTTGAAAACATGAACTGTGGTGGTCAAGGTTAAATGAAATTCTCCTGGAAGGTCTGGGCAGTATTTCCCATTTAGTCAGACATAGAAGAGGACCATCTGTCCTCACAGGCACTGCTTGTTTCACTTTCTTTAGTTAGAAAAAGGAAATAAGACCTTATGTCTGGAGATCAAATCTAGCCTTCCAAATAGCTGTTGGTGTACCACCACCAGCCCTGAGTAAATAACTACTGCCACACTTCAGGCAATTGCTTTTACAGTCAGATTTCTTCACATATGCTTCCAAGTGCAGCACTGTAAGTTCACCAATGCAAGAATTAATAATTATTTATCAGATTTGACCTTTTTTGGCATGGCATTACATGGTAGTATTTGACCTGGAAGCCTTGAAAAGCCTTGGTGCAAGATCTCCAGTGTGTCCATGGGATCTGCCTCATCACAAAAATCACACTCAGCATCATGACTGGGAAAATAGTGACAGGGCAATGGTTTTGAACTGAAACAGGACAGTTAATGTTAGGAAGAAATTCTTTTCTCAGAGGGTGGTCAGGCATTGGAACAGGTTGTCCTGAGAGGCTGTGGATGCCCCATCCCTGTAAGTATTCAGGGTCAGGTTGGATGGGGCCCTGAGCAACGTGGTCTAGTGGAAGGTGTCCCTACCCATGGCAAGGGGTGGAATGAGATGGGCTTTAAGGACCCTTCCAACACGAACAATTCTATGGTTCTATGATCTTTCAGATGCAAAAATTATCAGCTCTGACTTTCTCCTTATATTTATTTCTTTCTTTTGAACTAGATTATTTGAAGAATTTACCTTTCAATTGTCAAAGAGATTTATTACACTCCCCACTCATCCCCCTCCACAAAATCCAGGACATTCATTTCACTTCAAGCTATTTAAAAGTACAGTGAATAATACCCAAATGTGAACTAATAATAATTTTTAATATTAAACTAAAATAATTCAACATTCTAGTTTTGCTTTGAGACTGTTCAGTGAACCTGCTCAGGTCCCCACTGAACTAAGTGATCTTGTACACTGCACTTTGCAGGAAGACGGTCTCAACTTTTTAATCTTTCTACCATAATAAATTCTCACATCTTAATGATTTTTTCAGCACAATATGAATGGCAGAAAAGGGACAGAATAACACCCACACACTGAAGTATAGCTTGAGAACATACAGGCGTATCTTGCCTCCTGATGCACAAACTGAGGACAGAGCAAGGAAATTTTATCAAGACAACAGGTGCTCCTAACAAAATATGAGATCCTTGTAGTACTAATAGAGAGTAAGCCAAAAATTCACTTCAGTGGAAAAAAAAATAAATAAAAATTTCAGAGTTAAGAAAACAAACTGCAAGTGACATAACTGTGTAAGTCATTCTGCTGAAGTTGCTGGCCAAACATCAGAAGGAGGAGGATGGCTGATCAATCAGCTCTCAGTGAGATTACAGATCCCACTCCCTGTCTTAACAACATCTTCCAGCTTTAATTAGAATAATCAGAACCTGCAGTACTACAACCACAAATAGCCCCTTGTTATGTAGAGATTTAAGTTGGGGGATCATTAGAATCAAGTTACTATCTTTTATTACAATGCAGGTATAATTTTAGCTACTATATTATATTTCACCTTGCATAAGAAACACGTGCCATGGCACCACAATTTTATTTCCCTCCTAGAATAGGCACTGCACTTCAATACAAACATTTAACAATTTCAGCATATGGGCAAACAGCAAATACATTCATTTTTATCTGGGAAGATTACAGCTTTCCCTATGGGAAAACTGGAAGAGAAGACACGGATTAATTCTTTGACCAAAAGTTTTGGATTCAAATCTTCTGTTTAGCACAGAAATAAACAGAAGAAACTGCCTGCAAGCCTTCTCAAAGTGAGTATGTGAGAATGCAGAAGGGACAAAATCACCCCCAAGCATGCATTTTTTCTTAAATGATAAATAAGCTGCTGGACTAGCAAAAACAAATCCACCTTGTTGCATATCGCATGTGATTATTTTTTTTTTATTAAATCACCTAGAGAAAAACTTAAGAAAAGCTGCTGAAAGCAAAGAGTTTTGGGGGTTTGGATTCATTTTGTTTTTAAGATGGCTGAACTAATAATTTTTCTGCTTCCACTCCTGGAAGCCTTTTCTTTGTTTAATAACAGATGAGAGTTTAGCTAAGTAAATCCAAGAGGTACTCTTGTTTCCTCTCAATGAAGCAATCGTCACCATCTGTTCACATTTGCCAAACACATACAGTAAGACCAAGAGAGCAAGGGGTCCCATCTGCTCTGCTTCCCTCACATGGCAAGGAGGATGACAGCGACCAGCCCATGTGAGCAGACAGCTTGCAAACAGCCACCACGCTAAGGAACACAGCTCACCGCTCAGCAACCACTGGCCTATATAATGGCTTTCCATAAAGGTACAAATGAGAAGGACAATAGTAGGGCCAAGTATTTGCAAGATCAGAGCAGCATGAGAAAGCTGGAAGTGTAACTTGGCAACGCTCCAAACTTCAAAAAAACTCTTACGAGGATGTCACATCACCTTTGAAGACCTCCAAGGCACTTGCCTGCACACCCGCAAGACCCAACAAAGTCTTGCTCCCAGGATTTTCATCATCTGTAGTGGCAAGTCACTGGGCAGGCCTCATTAGCCATATCCTCAACAGCTTTAATTGACAACTATAGCACTTGGGACAGACAACCAGATGAAAGACTAAGGCTGTAAAGACAAAAAGAATCCCACCTACTCTACATAAATCGAGTTGTTTCTGAGTGACAGGGGACTTGTACTCTGGGGGTAAAGGTGTCCATTTTAAATGACAAATCTACTCAATGGGATCACTGTCTTCACAAAGAGGCACTCTTACTCACCCATCTGCAAAGGCGTTGAAGAGAAAGGGAACATACGAAGAACACCCAGCCAGAACCAAAACTGAGCTGGGATGGCTGCCAGAAGTCTCCAGGCACATCAGACCACAGCACACTTCACATTTCTTCACAGGTCTACTTGGCTACTGGTTAAATAACTACTTTCTCTCCCTCTGTTTTTCTTTTGTAGCGCTGTACATTGCTGACAGCAGCCCACTGCAAATTGCTTGCCATAATTTAGCTTACTAAATGCAGTAATGCATTCATATAGACAGGACCCAGTAGGAAATGGAACAGTAAGGAACAGGGACTCTTGCCAAACTTGACAAAGACAGCCTGTGCAAATGAAAGTCCTTACATTTGATCAAGCACAAGCAGCTTTAATAGTGGGGGAGAAAGCTTAAAGAGGTTCTGTAATATGCTCAGTACCTTCCCCTGGAACAACCTAAATGAAATCAGGCTGCAAGCTTAGAAAAATGCCATTTCTCAACTGCTACAGATAAAACATCATGTTCATCACTGCCATTAATGTTTTACGGGAGGAATAACCATGGCCAACAATGTGGGCTTTTTCTGTTCTCTTTTCTTTTTCAGATTTCTGTCCCTTATTTCTAGCCACAGAACAAACCAAACCCCTCCAAACACATTTAAACCCTTTTACAAGAAAAAGAGATTAACTCTGACTCTAAAATCAACCTCAGCAAATTCTAATAAACTTTCTAAGCACCTCTTCCTCCTAACATTTTATGATTCATATATGCACTCCAATGTGCAAAATGAGCTGGCTCAGCGTAGTGGCATGTAACTCAAAGCACTGCCACATCCATATGACAATTTTCAGGTTTGTTATTTTGTTGTTTGTTCAATCAGAGATTTAAGGTTCTGTGAAATTCTGAAAGTATGGCTAAGCACGTCGCTTAGCCATACTTAGCTAACCACTACAGACGTTTTACATGACAATTTAAGAATGTTGTACTAAATGCAGTACATACCCTGTTCAACTCTGCAGATATCCAAAATTGGTGTTTAATTAAAATGTAAGATGGTTAGTATTTTTAAAACTAAGTTAGCAGATTCATTTGTGCAATATTTTGCAATAAAATTTACAAGAAATGTTCTACAGCATATATCTTTTAACTTGGTTTAAAAGGCACATATCTTTACCCTGCTCAATTCCACTAATAATTTTCTCAAAAGATTCCAAATTGACTTGTAACTTTAAAAAAAAAAGGTGATACTCATGATTAAGAGATATGAACTCTATTGTATCTTTTGCAGAGGTGTTTGTAGTCAGGTATTTTAAGGCACCCAAATCAGTAAATTGTTTCTTCATTGGGCCTCCTGAGAAAAACACCAAGGCTCATTCTAGCTAAGCTAAAAACACACAGTGCACATTAGCTTAACATTTCACTGAAAGAAGCGTGTTGTATGTAGTCAAACCTCTGTAAATACACAGAATAACAAACAGGGTATCTTTTAATCCCATTATGCTCCTCTGCAATAGCATCAGCTCCAATCCCAAACTTTTCAGAGACACACTGAATATACCTGTACCATAGTTGATTCTGCAAGAAGTACCAGACTCCCCCAAATGGGCAAGAAGAGTATATGTGTGGAAACTCAATTCACAGAGAAACATTCAATATATGGGCAAAGAAATTCTTAAAAGCAATGTTTAATGAACTCCAAATCTTCAATATGTGGAGGAAGGTGGATAGGTTATATACTTATGGGTAATTTATAGGTTTGATAAGTCACCACCTAATGATGCTGTTAAATATCCTTGTAGCTGTTGTGATAAGCTTCCTTTGACCTGCAAGGATTCTTCAAATGATCCTGCCTCTAGGGCAGTTGCTATTTTGCACTGCTGCAGCCTCTTCCACAGGCAGTGCTTAGTGTAATTTCAGAATGTCTTTTAATTATTGTTTTCCTAGATGTAAATTAAAAGGCCATTTGGAAAACATGTCTGCAGTGATCCTTTGGTATGGAAAGCTAAGTAATGTTCACAAGCCCAGTATCTCTCATATATGCTCCAGCTGGTACAACTGGCCAACATCTTGTCCATTCTGCCCAGGATTTTCTTAACACAATGGTGAAGAAGACAAACATCGACTGATGAGAATCCCTTGTAAGACAGGGTGCTTAGCCATTCAGTGACAACTCTTACCAGTTCCTTGCTTCCTCCCATCCTCCCCCACCGTATTCAGCCATTATACCTCAGCAAACTGAAACAATGCGGACTCCTCCGTTTGTTTTACTGCCCCCGGGACTCCAGGTTGTGATGTGTTTGAAGAGATCTGTCAGGAAAACAATTATACTTGCATTACCTAACTCCTCAGTTTCAGTATCAAACTTCAACATATTAAATTTCTGATCCATCACACACGAAGGCTCCTGGTATCCAAGAGCAAGCAAACGACCCCCCAGCACATCCATACAACAATCTGCTTTCCAGGAGGCAGGTAAATAGGTGATCTGTGAAATGGTAATCTTAAATTATTTTTCAGAAGGAAAGCCTTTCCTAGGATCAACAAAACAGGCTTTTTTGAAAGGCTTTTATTTGCTGGCTGATATGTCAAAGGAGGGTTAGCAACAAAAACTTAACACTATATTGTATTTCACAGTTCAGTGAAAGACCTGAGACTGCAGAATAGTGGTGATGACAGAGCACAGATTGCTACTTTGCACAGAAGGTAAGTGTGGACAAGGACACGTGTGCAGGTATTTTGAGATACCAGATCTATCCCAGACACTAAGGTAACTGGCATTTCATGCTGCTTAACTTGTGCCAATTAGTTTTATTGCCAATGACACCTCTGATTAATGTTAGGCCTTGGCACAAGTACTAATTATTTTGCCATTGACACACACACACCTGCAATGCACTTGTTAGGTGCACCCTCACTACAGGCTGTTTAACATCCTAGAAAAGTAAGACTAGGTAATATGCATTGCTAATTCCTGGTCATCAGTAAGGTACTTCTAAATCACAAGAGCTTGTTTCTTGGCACCCAATGAAATTTTTCTTCAATAGGTAAAGACAAGGGCTTGTGACCACTGGCTTAGCAAGAGCTTATCTGGCAGCACAAAACACAATTTCTGCCTACTACCACATGGATCTGGCACTTCCCTGCTTCAGCACTGTAAAATGAACTGAAACAATTAGGCAAGCTGGTATTGTCTTATTTGTCTTACTCTTTAAAAGATTCAGCAGTGAAATTCAAGAAACAGACCATTATCAAGAAGTACTATACAATGTATGACATTGCTCTACTGACAGTGTAAGTGTACAGAAGCATCTCAGAAATACTGGAAGATGGATGTTGAGTCATTACCACAGAAGTGTTATAAGTGACGCTGGAATTAACCAATTCTAAGAAGCTTCTAAGTATTGCTTTTTATTGCTGGCACACCAGGCCTTTCCTCTACTTAACAAGAAAAGCCAGCAGGCTGTTTAAGAGCCTAATTACAGGTTATTTACTTAACTCTGGCCATTACCTTTAATCAGTAATAAAGGATCAGTGCTCCAATTTATTTCTAATAAATTTTGAAAGCCTCAGATCTTAAATTGGAACTCAAGTTCTTGTGCATTAATGTTAAAACAAACAAACAAAATTATCATATTTTCTGTGTGTTAGGATTGCAATGTATCTGGTCCATAAGTGATGGCATTTAAGGAGGAGTATGAAGGAGCACATATCAATGAATATTAAAGATAAGGGAGTCAGATTCACAGCTGGTGTGGATACAGATAATAAAAAGAAGCCCCGGCTATGACAAAATTTCTTTCCGTATGCAGTTAAACACCACCCAGTGTCCTGTACAATCACTATTTATGCAGGTAAATATTTCTATGTCATTTGACTATTTCAAAACTTGGAATGATACAAACAAGTGATGCTTGCAGATGGCCAGGATTCCTTGCAACCTTATTTTTGTTGTGTTTATATCAATGAAACCCACTAACACTCGGCTGAAGCAGTGTACACTTTAAAGAAAAAAAACCACCACCACACTGCAGTTGCACTTCTAGCAGTAAGTGGAATATGTTGACAAAAACATTATACATTGCAAAGTTAAAGCATCGTTGTATAGAGCTATTTGGTGGTTACAGAATAGAAGAAAATTTTTGAAATTCCAGAACTACAGAAGCTGATGACTAAAGCCACCACAGTAGATCAGAAACATAATGTAACATCCAAATACACATCTTAAAACTTTAGTTAATAAGGTTCTAGTTTAAAACTAAGTGCAGGAATGACATATCTCTAAATTAGAGCTTAGCCCACAGCTCCATCATTGCACTAGGGTTTCCACTACGCTCCTAAACACACTCTCCGCACTCAAGTCTGACCTACCTATCTATGATAGCTCTGACCTGCCTATAAATGATTCAATAGCATAAATCCAAAAAGAAGAAACAAATAAAAGCACAAATTTTATTTAAAGAATTTTGATTTTTCTTTCAGCTGAACATCAGATGCTTCCTAAAAGGAAACACTTGGGAAGAAAACCCTTTTTAAAGAAACTCACCTCTGCAAACTGAAACAATGATGACTTCTGACAGGCTTCTGTAGAATTAGTTGCATCAGACTGGCAGGTGCTGGAGGAAACCTGAAACAAGGGGTGTGCAGAGTAAGACCTCAACAGTGTTTCTTTCAAGCTAAGAACAACAGTGAGCAAAATAAAATAGAGCATTTAAGAGAAAATGGACAAGCTAATGTTTCACAGTCCTGGAAAGATTAAATCATATTTATAGATGAAAATATAGGTTAGCACTCATTTTAATGCATTTGAAAATCATCTAAGAAGAAAGACTACAAAAAATACCAGTTTTTTTCTTTCATAATTCTGAACTTGTCAGAATAGTTTTATTGAACAGAATACTAAACGGATTATATTGGGCTACACACTCAACTATCTTGTACTGGTGATGCTATCAACACTGCTATATCTGTAGTTGGTGCTATCATTCTGAATAAGAAGATTATCTAGAAGGTAAAAAATGTTTTGAAGACACTCAGAGTTGCTAAGTGATGGAAATACTTATTAGAAAAATAATTCCAAATCTTGACAGCATGAAAGTAAGTAGATAAGGGGAGCCCAAGCCTAAAATTGCTAAAATAATGTACCTAAACGTCCATTTTAGGGGTGCTTTTGAGAAGCAGTGCAAGAAAGAGTCATAACACCTGAAATCAAAATACCAAAAACTGACTGTTCAAAACCAAAAGCCTTATTTGAATTAACACTGAGCTTACCCATACTATTTTCATTAGCTAGAAATGTTTTAATCAAGCCTCATTCTGTAAAGGATCTCTATCAAATATGATATATTCATTAAGTATCACATTTGAGTGTGAAAGATGTACATATGTAACTCCTAGGAGCATAAAGTACCTTTAATATAAAACAAGGTGTGTAACATGGCTTTTAAGAAACAGAAGAAAAGGAAGGAGGCTTTGTAAGATTTCAGGAAAAGTTACAGAATGGAAATTTTTTTCCCTAACAATTTTTACTTTTTCCACAAAACTTCAGTTTATTTAAAACACTGCAATGCAAATGTGGGAGGTTTTTTCTCTTATTTATTACCGAAACAAGTATATCAGTAGCTTTTACTGGTGAATGCAAACCAGATATAGCTACCAACTGCACCTTTTGCTGGTAAGCACGTAGCACCACAGAAAATGCAGACCTACATAACGTGCTGTTTGCACTGCTGCTGTTTGTCTGAGATGCTTAAGCACTGCGATAGCACCAGTGGTATTCTGCTTCAGGAATCTCCTACCCACGCTCCCTTGAAAACACTAAATCTGAGTGTAGTGACCCACAGGACAAGGGGAACTATACCAACACGACAATTTGCTTGCTTGTTTCTTCCCTGCCACAAAACCAAGCAGCACCAGTGACTCCTATGATCTATATTTCCATTATATTTATCAAACACTGAGAAGGATGTTTTATCAGCATACTGTGGAGTATACCAGCCCAAAGGGTTACAAAGAATGTATCTTTAATGCCTGTCTTGCTTTTTCAATGTTTCACTGATGTAATGTTTGTTACTGATTTTTCTCATGTTTCTGTAGGATCTGTTTAAAATGTCTGTGCCTCAGCAGTGGTCAGGATTGTTCTGGGAAAGCATCTTGCTGCTGTTGAGTGACCCATCTCTGCAGGTCTGAGACTCTGCAGTGGTGTGAAATATGTAAGGTTGCTGCCTGCATGTCTGAGCACTCATTTGGTTATTTTAGGCCACTTCACTGGCGGGATTCTCCCAGGAATAACCAAATTTGGGGTTGGTTCCCCATATAACTTAACTTTTCTGCCTTATGTAGCTTAGCTTGCAGGGTCTACTGAAGCAGTTTGTTCATAAGTGGAGCCTTTCCAATGCACCACACAAAAGGGCACTACTTTGCTTAGGAGAAGCCACATGAAAACTCCCAGCTCCTGAGGTGGGCACTGCAGGACCACACATTCCTGAACTCTGCCCAGCTGCCCATACAGACACTGTGGCTCCACAGCTCCCTCTGCCTATCCAGGGCCATGTCCACCGGAACATGTCAATACATGCCTGAGACGGCACGGCACAAACCAGCTCTGGGTTAGGAGCCATTGACCCACGGACCCCAGGAGCACCGTGCTGGAGTGGAGATGCCCTCCCAAGGGAGGCTATCCTGGCTCAGCCCCTGCAACACCAGGGCTGTAAGACATTCCCTCCCTGGGCAGGAGTAGGGGGAAAACTGCCTCCTCTCGTGCTGGGGGTAGGCACAGCTTGTTCACTCTGTGGTACAGGAACCACTTACTGTGGAAGATGAGAAGCCCAGATTTCTATAGATTTGTGTGTAAAGGACAGATTGCTGGTGCACAGTAACTCAGAGGAGATTTTATAGTTGGAACCACTACACTTTTCCTATCACTTCCTCTTATTCTTTAAAAAGTTAATGCTGTTGCATTTGCTTGACAGAGAACTAATTTGAGCTTGTTTCTTCTACTCTGCTGCTCCACAAACACTCTCGACTTGTGGGAAACTTATTATCTCCAGGACTTCTAACCTTTGCCAGGCTGAACCTGATCAAAGCATTAAAATAATTACCAGAGGGAAAAGATGCACAGATAGTGCCATTTGGTATGTCTCATTTCCTGCCGTAATAAAATGTTCTCAACATCTCATTGCTTCTCCTCTTTCTTCCTCCCAGCTTTCCCTCAAGCTGCACTGAAAGATTTTTCACTTCTGATTTACACCTTGCGCAGACCTGGCATCACATGCAAGATAACCTTTTGTTTAAAAAAGAAGGAAACCACAAGAATAACACCTCTGTGGCCTTCCTTTCCCTCCAGGGTACCGTAACCTGCTCTAAAATGATCACACCAAACAAAGGCGGAGGACAGACCCTAGGACAGCCCCTGGCTCACCTGCCACTGCCTGATGTGAAGCTTTAATGCTGTCCCGATGTGGGACAGGAGTCTGCTGCTGGGCAGTGGAAAGCCTGGAAACTGGTAGAAGAGACAGGTTTTGGACCACACTATGAATTTTGGGATTTCTGGGCAGTAACCTACAGAGAGGCCACTAGGTGCTGCTGTAAGGCAAGGAAAGGGCCCGACGGACCAGTAAGGGAGGTGTGCAGGGAGGCAAATGGGCAAGCAAGGAGCGCTGCTCAGCCAGCTTCGGCAGTCCTGCTAATAACCTGCGGTGAGGATCAGGCTCTGCCTGGCACAACAACAGCAGCTGGAACAGACCCGTCTTTGCTCAAGTGTTCAACAAAATACACTCATACACACACCACAGTCTTGTGACCCAAAACCTAGGTGGAAACTCCCTGCATACCCAAATCCTTTGTCTACTTGCCCTTAAGGTCTGTAGCTTCTCTTGCTTATCTGCTTAGTAACTCCAGCTGCTGCCTAGAAATCAATTATATGCCAACACCGAATTCTGTTAGTAGAAGAAAAGCTCTCTAGTCTACTGAAAAAAATAACAAAAATAGGAACACACCGAGAGATGGCGACTGAAGCCTCAAAACAATTCCGTAAATATCACTGTTGTGCCTCTTCCCATCCTCCTGCTGGCAGGTCGCTTTGTTACCTGACATCTGGGCTTCCGACAACCCGGAGATTAAACACCTGACTTGAAAAACCCCTATACATCCATTTAGCATAATCCTGACAGAACATCAGCAGGTGCTGAAAATGTTTACACGGGATTAATAGACAAGTGCACTGTCCTTCATCTTCTCCCAGGTTCTGAGCAAAACTATGCCAGTGCCGCCCTCCTCTCCACTAACAACTTTTAAGATGACAATGGTATTTAAGGCATATGTTACAAGGCCACCCAAGCCTGCATAATCACACATATGCACAGAAGTCACACTGCATTTTGACAGGTAATTTTCTGCTGGCAGACTTCCAGTTTAAGAACCATATATATGCATGTGTATCTTAAATGTATACACGGGTTTTAATGATAATGAAACCTACGTGATATAATTCAGAGCACTCTTTTAAAAATGACAGTGCCCATCCTTTTATTTTTTTTTAAATAGGAATGCCAGGGGTTTAGATGTACAACATGTATTTATATACTTACATGCAGATAACAACAATACATATATTCTCCATAGTTAACCAACTTCTGAACCTCTGCACTAACCATACCTCAGCAGTCACCTCAGTACACCAAATTCTCTGCCATGTCGATACCAACTCTAAAGCAATACAACTGACCCCTCTCCACTGAAGAGCAAAGCAGCTCATCAACTCCATGATGAATTCTTGAGCTTCTTTCTGAGCCTGTCAAACCACGTCCTAGCATGTTCTGCTAACCTCCCAAACGCTGGTTGGAGCGTAAACCCATAAGCATGGAAATCCAACCACAGATTCTCATAAAGGCAGGCAAAGATGAACATCTTACGCCTCCTCTGTCCACATGCCCGACAGTGGGAAGACAGAAGAGCTGTTCAGTTATTCAAGTCTAAATAGGTTTAGCATCATTACTGCATTTCAGAAACATGGGCCTAAGAAATATTTGCTCTGTATCTAATCATTGCTGAAACACAACGGAAAGCAAAATGGAAGACACATCAGGGCTGCCACACAAAAGAAACTGAGAAAGTTTCCCAGCACATGCAAACACAGCTGGAGACTTAATTCCTGCTAACACGTGGGTAGGAGGACTCAACTTCGTTCATTTGGGTCCCTTTGAGAATACCAATCACCCAGATTGTTCTGGAGGATGTATTTTACAAAGTGGACCCTCAAAAAGGATTGGAGATGTGCAGTTTCCTGGGAAAGTGCTCTGTGGCTTACCTGCTTCTCAGAGAGGGTAGTACAATTAAAATAGTATAACTGATTAGTACGGGCTAATTTATGGCCCCACTGTGATTCTAAGCACAGCCAACAAGTCCCTCAACTAGTTTTGTTCAGGCTGTATTTATGACAATAATTTTGCTCCCCACTTTTGGGGAAAGCAGATTACACAGCTTGCTTCTTTGATGTGGAGAGCCAGGTTTCAAAAGAAGACTACAGGCCCAGAAGAGCACAGCAGAGTATAGCTTACACATAAAGTGAATATTACATCACAAGTCATATTGCACACTCCTATCAGAAAAAATGAGGTTTATGTAGGCACACGGGAAACATGTCTTTTGCTCAAAAAAAAAAAAAAAAGTTCTGATTAAAAAAATATCCAAGTACTAAAACAATTGCACGGCATTCTCTCTGATTTGTCTCTAAATCTACAAGTAGATTTTATTCCTTCACTACCACCTGAAATCATATTACTTGAGGTTATTATATAAAATGAAGAAAACTCAACTCACGAAGACCTTTCTTAATGGAACTTAGTATCTGTGACTACAATATACCTTCCCTTACATTGAAATGTAACAGCATAGTAAAAACAGTTTTTATGCTCCAAACTGAGAGATTACAAGTTTGAAAAGTACAGGACAGAATCGTTTTAGAACAAGGAATACATTTCTTTTCACTTCTTTGCCAACTTGACACTAGTGTTTCTGCAGCACAGAAGGCCAGCAGCCACACCTGCACAAAAACCTCCATGGCTCAAACTGGTGTGCAAAGCATTGAGGAGTCTTGGTGGTAGAGGAACAACCCATCTCAAACACACTACACATTTTCCATTTGGGGGTATCACGTGTAGATTAAGTTAAACCTTCCTCACTTCCACTGCTCTTTCCAGGCTAGAGATTCATGGCAGTGACTACCTATTTTACCCAACATAGAAGTTGCTTTTTGAACAATTTCCAAAGCTGGCCTCAAAAACAGATCATATTACTAATCAATATAAAGAAAGACCAGAGGTCTCTGCACTACTGGAGGTATGCAGGCACACTTATTTACTAGACTCCTTTGTAAAAATATAAAAAAAGTTTGTGATTGCAACTGAACTACAAACTTCTTTTTAGATATAAAGACTTAGTAAATAGGAGTAGACTGCAATACTTTGATTACCTCCTAGCACTTGCATGGTTTCAGAATGCCTATACAATGACATTGACTGTATGGAAGTTATTAGGTACTTATTTTGTTGTTAGTGCCAAGGTCACAGTTGTGTGAGGCATTACAAAAGCATATAAAATCCTTGCCTACAAAAGCTTGCAAATCACCTGTTTGTTAACACAGTCACAGTATTTCAAGCCTTCTACCTCTGGCAATATTCTTTCATAGGGTACACTTGCCTGGTGTGATCAAATATTCAGTCAGCAGAGTTAATACAGAACTGATACAAAAACTGGACTCAACTACATTCACAGTTGGGATACAAGATTCACACTTCAGTCCCACCTGAGGTTACCTGAGATGTGTCCTAAATTTCATTCCCCACTGTCAAATACTCCTGTTATGAGGCCTCTTTAAACTGAGGTCTCGTGGTAAGGGAGAGAAGAAAGTTCCTTACCTCTTGTGCAGTAAGTGCATGTTCCCCTGCTAGAAGCAGCATACTTAGGCCTCCCATTTGTGTAGGATCTGTTAAAAGAGTAAAACCAAGTCTTAAGTTGATTCATTTGCTTGTTTAAGAAACCTACCACTTGCAGCATTAAACCCCCAGAAGACTACTTGTCACAGACACTCTAAGCAAGCTGCCATAAAAGGCAGTTCAAGAGAATCACAAATAACCATTTCTGTACCCTCTGGGAAGGCTTTCAAAGCTGTTTGAAGGATTTAATTGGATTTGTGTGCTTAACACCCCATTGCGTGGATTTACAATTTTACTGCCAAAGGTTTTATGTACTACAGAGATGAATATCTTTAAAACAGCAACTGTAATGATCTCATACATAAATATACACAAAGATGCACATGTTTATAACTCAGTGGATGCTCCTACCAAGGGATTGGTTCCTTCTTTAGCCACCGAACAAATTAAAAGATGGAACAAAACAACACGATCAAGCTCAGAAGCAAAATTTCTATTTTCATTTGTCTTTAATTTAGAGCTGCATTTAGTGGCGAAAAGTGCCAGCCTGACAGCTCTGAAGCATGAAGCGCTTGATCCTCTGTGCCAGAACAGCACAGGCACTGGCCAGGCAAGCTGCCTGCCTACTTGTTGCCCTGCCAATACAATATATAATTGAGGCAAGTAAAATGGAGATATAAATGTTCTTTCTTCAAGTATTTGATAATGACAGCTCCTCGCCTCCAGCCTTCCTGCACTTCAGGAGCTCAGAAAATGACAAGTGAAAGCAATAAACACTGGCACTGCATTAGCCATGGAGTGGCTTTTCCACTCAGAACAGTGGTTGCTCTTCATCACTATGAAGACTAACTGTCTGATTTTCAGGGAATGCCTTGGAAGAAATGTCGGGGCCTGATTTAACAGTGTCATGTAGAGAGAGGGAGACAGACTGTGGCCCAAATATCTCATACAACAGCCACAACATGAGAGAAACAGAAGCATTATCCTTGCTGTATTGCTGAAACATCAACTTCAGAATGATTAAACACACAAAAGCTAAGGAAATTTCCTCAGGTTTCACTAAGCATGTTTTCCAATATCCTTTTACTAAACTATACAAAAACTCTCTCTACAACAATAAATTACATGTAGCCCCCATACATGGGGTCATTCCCTGGAATGGAGGCCAAATGGCACACTTACCTTTGTCCACTTAGTTCCATTTTGGTATGCAAAATTTGGATGCAAAATAGCTGCAACTAAAATGCCCACTGGGAAATCCCCCGGCCCCTTCTCACTCAGGAGTGAGGCCAAGGAATTTGTTGATCTTTTCAGCTGACATGGGCCAAACTGCTACCTGTATACCCCCAAACAATCTAGTGCTACAGATGATCAAGGTTCAGTTCATGGGAATACTCATTGGTGCTATTTAATTCAATACCACAGATACTGCCAAAAATTCTCTGGCAGATAGCATCTCACACTGACACTCACAAGGTAAGTTTTTTCACATGGTAAGTTCTTTCAATAATCTCTCAGAAGGGCATTAAATAGAAGCAGATGAAAACAATGTGAATAAACCAGGCTCATTCACTATCTCAAGGAGGAGAAGAGTGGCTTATCATTATCTTTAAAATGCATCCTAAACAGCATCTGGCTTCATACCCAATATTCAACTAGAATTATTTTTTTCCTTCACCATAATAAACAGGTAGAAGGCATGTGGGGTTTTTCATATTTTTAAGGAGTTTTTATTTTTAAATAAAAATGGAAATAAACCGATTAAGCTTCTATGAAGACACAAGAAACTATTGAAAGTGTAGAATCTAGTAACAAGAAGTGGTTGAAGAAACGGAGACAAAAACTGGGAAAGGCCAGCAAGTACCTAAGTAGAATTTGTAAGTGAAGTTATCCTGTCAGCACAGCACTTTATGCCAACAGAAACCATTCAGTCCTTCAAACCAGAGGACATCAGGGCAATTAAGAAGTGACAAGTGAACATGTATCTTGAAAAATAATGCCTGAGCAGCCCGTTAATTTGGAGGAAGGAGAGATCAGAAGAGATCTCCAGGCCCATCATAAACTTATAGAGCTGCATATTAAACAATAAGGGCTTGGCTGGTTGCTTTCTACTTTATTCCCATTGGAAGGCTTTTGCAGAATCCAAATCTTCTAAGCATTAAGGGCTTTCTTCTAGTTTTGAGCTTAAATATACTCAGGGCTAGGCAGTACATATTTTTTCTGATGCCTGCATCTTTAAGATTAATAACTGCTCTCCTAAATGGCATCTCCCTTTTCGGCATTTACAGGAATCGCCCTACTCTTCTTCCACCTGCCTTCCTAGTCTAAATAACTCAAGATCTCCTGATGTCATCAAGCACATCCATCTCCAATGGTTCCAGCAATCCCTTGGCACTCTCTTATGCCCACACTGTACTGATGACTCCCAGCTGCTCTTTTACGCTTCATTTTAGTTATCCGTGGGTCTTTTTCCCCCTCCTCAGTTTTGGCCAACTGGAGAACACTCAGTTCATGGCTGTAAAATTCTTGCCCCTCTTCTAAATATCTTCTTGGTGGTCTTGGCTTTCTGCCTTTCAAATAAGTAGCTTATCATAAGAGGACAAAGACAGAAGTGTTTTTTTCCTGAAGTAAGCAAATACTTAAACTGTTTATTTAAATATAAAAATTAAGAGGAAGGAAAAAATGACAGCTAAGTGGAAAGTGAAAGTTTAATTTGATGCTTAAACAACTTGAACACTTATGCTGCAGCTGTAGCAGAGGGCTGGTGCTTAGATGTCTGATTGTGATAAAAACAAAAATCCTTCCACTAAGGTTTCAAATTACAAAATAACTTCACCTAAGGGAAGACAAAATGTACATGTGCAAACACTGCCATATGTTTATAGTGCCTTCTCAGCACACCGATGTTTCTCTTCTGGCACTAAGAACTTAGTAGTATGAAGAGTTAATTTCAAGGGGTATTTTGGAGTAATTTACAGTTAGATCAACAGTACTAAGTAAGAAAACAGCACACACATTTGACTTGCAGAATGGGAGGCAATTTGTGACTTTCTCAACAGCTTTTAATACTGATGAAACTTAAAACCACCACACTATTTGGGAATGACATACTTTGTTAGTACTGGGCTGGTTAGAGACTCAGCAGGCTAACTTGTTCATCTTCGCCATTTTTCAGTCAGAGAAAGAAAGAACTGAGGAAGAACTAAGCAGAAAGAAGGCCAGCAGGTACCAGCTCCAGCTAACTTCTACCTGGGTAAAGCATAATTAAGCTTCTTTCCAGAAAAACAAAAATAGCGTTTCTATAGGGATACAGCCTACTCTAGGAAGGATCTTTTTTCCACCGTTTGCCTCACTAAAAAACATTTTGGCTCAGATAGTTTTCTTCTGATGCAAAAATGTGAAAAGTACTGGGAATCTTGCACATTTTTACGGCAAAGCTGTTGCAAACAACAGTTGCCTTTGCCCTACACCCTACAACAGATCACAGGTGAGCCATGTCATGAGGAAAGCATGCTCAACTACAACTTCCAGGCCAGATCGTCACGGACACTGATTTGTTGGTCTGCAGGTCAGAAGCCAAATGCTAGTGCCACACCTCAGCTTCTTGACCTAAAGGTAGGTGAACAAAAGACACTTAAATGTGGGGTGATTATTCCTTTAATGACAAAAAGTAAAGGAGTAGCGCAGCCTGTGTGGGACTTGAAAAAAAAAAAAAAGAAAGATCTTACTACCTATATATTACATTTCCCAAAATTAAATATAATATGTAAAAAGACAGGATTAGCAAATAAAACAGATTTCCTGGCATGACTCTGGAATCATATAAACTTTGTCCTAAGGAAGTTATCTGCCTTGAAGATACAAGGCAGTCAGTGGCATGTCAAAGGTAAAAGTGTTTCTGAGGTGGTTCAGCTACATTTCAGTTCATCAGCTAGTAAACAACTTGGATTTTAAAAGAGATCGTACTGGATAGAAGAGTTAGAGTTGAATTGAACTATCATGTGAAGTCAAGAAGAGAAGAGCACAATAAATATATTTAGCATGAGCTGCTATATAGTTGACAAAGCAGTAATCCATTTGGCATGGCACACTTCTCATGATGTGGATGCTGCTAAGTTGTCTGTCAGAACCTGTCATTATCTTACGAGCTACTGTTATACTCAAGAAATTGTCAGCCTTCGTTGGTGTGAGGACTGGACCAAGATCCCTATGAATTACTATGCTCATTGACTCAGTCTGCAGAAAAAAAATAAAAATAAAGACTATCACACGTAGCACAAAAGGCCCTTCTTCAGAAATGAACGGCTCTATAGATAAAACAGTGGATTAGATTAGTTTCTATTTAATTCTCAATTTCTCTGTCCTTTGCTCTGACAGGTATTGCTTCAAGATCTCTGTACTCAAAAACTCTACATTAGGATAGCCCAGCAGGAGCTGTAGGGGATGGATGAGAGGTAGGTCAAGACCTATTACTTGTTCTTTGCATTAAGTTAATAAATATTTAAGGAGCATAGAAGTGATTCCTCTAATAGCAAAAGCAGAATGGGATGAAGGGGCTTGCAAATTTTGGAACTGGTCTCCCATATATCAGAACTACATAGCACGAAAAACTTTATTTGATCACATTTCACAGCTCCTTAATAGCCAGAAGGAATTTCATTATGGAAATTTTCATACCACTATACTAAGGTATACATGCCTTTTATCCTTACACTTGTTCCGTAAAACCATTTTCCACTCTCCAGCTCAAAATCTCTCTAAGCAGAAAAGTCCTATCTGCCACACACTTGTCATAAACTAGGTAGGATATGACAAAGTTTTTAATTTTATAAATACTGATGTATCTGAAACTTTAAATGAGGGGAAAAAAAAGGAAAAAAGATGGAAAAAAGAATGGTGGGGGAAAAAATATTTTCTATCTTGACTGTTAGGTTCTTAAGCTGCCAGTATTTAACAATAATGTCTCTGTATTTCAAGGTCATGATTACAACAGTTCTGCTATTTATGGATATCAGTGAGAGATTATCTGGTTTTTACCAGTTCAGGCACTCCACCTACACTTCTTTGCATATTTAGTTTTTTTTCAAATGTTTAAAAGATTAGAATTTGACCCTCCAAGATATAAATATAACGGGCAAAAGAGCATATTTCAACAAAATTAAATTATGCTTCTCTGGATTTAAATACAAAAAGGTTAGCCCCACTAGTACACTGATTCACAAGAATGTTAACATCTCCAACTTCAGAGACACCCACATATTATTTCTGCAAGCAGCAAATTACTAAACAGAGTACAACACTCTATGACACATAAACAGAATGCACACAATCAGTGTTTTTCTTTTTGACCAGAGAATGAAAGTCTCTAACAGCAGATACACTGGAATCAAAAATCAATCAAATCTGGACTCCAAAGGAGGTATGGATTATGATGTCACATATCTGGACTTGACTCTCGAAAGTACTCATGTACTACAGAAAATCTTAGGAAGTTGTTACAGAGAGGTTTAACTAGAGTTTTGGCAACTTAATTTGGGACATGAAAGTTATTTGCAGTACAGTACCATGTGTAGTAAAGAAAACTGGTATCACAGTTCCATTTCAATGCTGCATCCCCAAACAAAATGAAGATGCTACAGCTGAGTAATGTGGATGGAAATCTCACCTGCCATCCCAAAGTTAAGCTGTGGCATTTCTTCACTTTTGGTTACTTTCCTTGGGCTCGGTAAGTCTTTTGCAGAATCTGATGCAATGGCCCATAACTTTTTCCTGTTCGTAACACTGGATGTCTGGGTTTTCACAGGTTTGTTGGTTGTGGGGCACCACTTGTACCCTGGGTTTGCTTTCATAAATGCATCCTTGTACTAGAAAAGAAAAGGAAAATTACCAGTCATGACATTATACTATCCACAAGGCAACAGAGTGCACTGCATGTAAGAGGATTTAATACAGTAAATAATCCTTAAATATCTTGATTTTTTTAACAGTTTAATCACATGCTTAGAGTCTGACCACCAACTCAATTTGCTAAGAAGAAATATTAAGATATGTAGAGTCATATATAAAAAAGTGGGGTTTCTCCTTCTTCTCCTGAGGGTCCATTACCCAGAGCAGGCTGAAGTTCTGATCCTGCAAACTACTCCTCAGTGCTTGCATGCTCATGCTATGAGAAACAGATATTTGAATTCTTTAGCAGGTACAATCTTTGTTTGCTTTACAGTTTGAATCAAATGAAAACATACATTTAGCAACAAATGCAGCATGATGTGTCTTACCTTGCACCCATTCTTCTCTGTTTTGTATTTTAGAATATTTGAGTATATGCTTTCCCAAACCAGGCACCAAAAATAAATCAGAACCAGTATAATCCCATATTCAGTATCTTGGGATACATCTTCCCAGTGCTTCTTCCAAAATGTGCCATGCTGCATGGCTGCATAAAATAAACTGTGACCATTTAAAACACTCTTTGGCCTTGAGCACCCAGCACACATCTCAGTTGTTTGCTGTGTTCTTGGTATGAGGCAGCAAAACAAAGGAAGCCAGATTACACATGGTGGGTGGGGAAAAAGGCTTGGATCCTACACAGTTTGGGAGGTAGGGGAAAGGACGATGACCTATTTTATTCACAAAACGCAACAGCAACATTTTTCAAGTATCTTGCTGACCAGATTAAAATGAGATTTTTGAATGTTAACAGCAATAGAAAGACTGCATTTCAGTATTTTAAATGTGTTGCTATGCAAGGTGGAGAACTAGCGAATCAGAGGAACATGCCACACATTCCAGCTGCAGATGTTTGCATAACAACTGATAGGGGTGTTCAGCACTGGCTGCTGGGGGAGCCTACCCAGTAAGTACCAGTGCCCAGACTGCAGGGAGAAGGATCCCAGTACCTCCTCAGGACTGGGCAGCTCTCAATGGCAGCAAACGACCAAAAGAGCGGTTTTATCCTTGGAAGTACACGGCAGGGCAGTTGCAGGAAGTTTGTTCTGTGATTACTCGTTCCCACCCACACAGCTGTCATCAGTCCCAGTTACGGCACAGAGAAGCACCTATGTTTCATGCACATGCGTGCACAGAAACACAGGCAGAGAGGAAAAAAATCCCTTGGGCATCAGATACAGAAACAGCATTGAAAACCTTGTCCTCTGATGGAGCCACTACGGTGTTTTCCCAGATCAATAAACAGCATGCCTTGTGGCAGGATCACCATCGCATGTGCACTGCTTGCTTTCATTTCCGTCCTAACCTATGAACTGGCACTTGCTACCTCCAGACTGTAGCACAGATAAAAACGTTTCAGTTTACAAGAAACACAGCACTGCATGAACCCGCTGTGTGAAGTCCTGTATTTATAGAAATGGCTATAAATAATAAAGATCTGCAGGGATCACTGACCCACATACACACTGTATTTTCTGAACAGCGCATATGTATTAAATCTGCAAACTAAGGACTGCGACATCTCACCTCGTGCCTTTTCCCTTTCCCTCAGTTTGGTCTAGGAGCTCAGTATACCACAAAAATAGCCTGGTGGAGGGAAGGGAAAGGAAGGGGAGGGTAAGGGAAGAGGAGAAAAGGAAATACACGGCGGCGAAGGAGCTTTGCCGTCTATTGTTAAAGCCACAGCCCGCTCACAAATCATGTTTCCAGCCTGTGCAGTGAAAAGCACAGTTGCTAGCAATGAGGTGCATAAGCTCTTCAGATCAGCAATGCTGCTTTGAGTAACTGAATTATTCTATTGAGTAATTTGACAAGCCGACAGGCTGCCCATCAAATGAGAACCAGAACGCATACCATTTGCGAGACGAGGCTGCAATAAGCTTTTAATCAGTTTTCAACAAGAGCAATTCAAGTGAGCTGGTGTATTAACAGATTTTTTTTTCCTCTGCAAAGCCAAGAAGTGAACATTAACTGCACTCTCTGAAGGGGAGGGGACAAACTAAGGGAGGACAATTCATTGGAACTGTTCAGTTTCAACACCCGTGATAAAAGAAAAGAAGATTTAAAAAGTCAAACTATGGCAAAGAAGGACTTTTATAAAATGTATACAGGGGCCTGGTCCAAATCTCAGAAAGACTTTCATTATTGATTTTTGTGACTATTAGACTAAGGCTTAAAATGAAGAGATACATTCTGCTTGCCAGGTCATGAGAAGATAACTTTAATGAGCTACACAGTAATAAGAAAATGTCAAAAACAATACTAGAGTTGACTGTTTTCCTCCCTTTGACCAACTGTGAGGTAAACTAACTTAATGCAGCCAGCCTAAGCACACCTCTAAAGTCAATTAAAACAAACCAACCACAACCAAGCCAAACCAAACAAACAAAACCACAAAAAACCCCAACCCAAACAGTAAGCACTTAACCTGGAATGCAAAGACACCTCCTTGGTTCCCACACAAGTAGGAGGGACAGCCCAGCATGGTCCCATCCCAAAATTCCAGGTAAGATAAAATCCAGGATATGTTTGTGGGATTAGTCTGATGCATCATTTCTGTTTTGTGAAAGCCTGAGGAATGCTGTGTTATGCAGTGGGATTGGTGCCACTTCAGAGCTGCGGTTAAAAAATGTGTTGTGCTTTAGTGCAACTCCCCGAGTTGCTTTCATCACCAAATAAAAAAAGATTTGCTTTCTCCAGCTGTAGCAGGAACAGGAGTTCACAAGTGGATTCCAGCTACACCTCAGGGTAGCAGTTAGCACATGCTTAAACTTAAAATGTATGCTTAAATCCCATCAACTGGCTATTAAATGTCACATGAATCCCAGAGATCTAAGATAAAAAAAAAGAATCCCCGGAAAATAGAACACGCCGGTTTTTCACTCCTGGAGGATGCCGGGTTTGCACTACACACATGTCACCCTGTGGACTTCCAGACTCCAGCCAGCAAGCCAGAACATTCATCCCCTCCCACCCTGAGGCAGCTGCCAAAGCAGTGGCACCTCAAGGCCAGCAAGCTCCCAGTTGGGCTGACTGTACCTACGACATCGCGGGCCAAGGACTCGCAGGTTCAAGTGTTCAACTCAGCCACTGAATGGCAGCAGAAACACAGAATCAACCAGGCTGGGAAAGACATCTGAGATCACTGAGTCCAACCTGTGACCCAACACCACCATGTCAACGACACCATGGCACTAAGAACCACATCCAGTCTTTCCTTAAACACCTTCAGGGATGGTGACTCCAGCACCTCCCTGGGCAGCCCATTTCAATGTCTAATCACATTTATCAGGCTGCTCCCTACAGGAAGGAATCCCAACTGCCCAGATCTCACTGATGCAAAGACGTATTTAAAATTGAAGTGTCTTCTACCAAGGGAACAGGGCTTGAACAGTAACAATCTCACTTTCCAAGGTGGCCGAATACTTCCAGTAAGTCCTGTAAGAGCTAACAAAGAACATTATTCCTATTACTGAAGTAAATAAAAATGCTGGAGCATATTTATGAGTGGTCACATTAATTTCCCATCAGTGAAGAAAAATGCTAACAAGGCAGCAACACTTGTGGTTCCACTTGGAGTATTAACCGGCTACTGGGCTTATATCCTAGATCATGAAACTTTTAAAGTTAAGTTGCTCTAGGAAGTTTGCAGGACAGAAATAGAAAGCCTGGTCCTAAAGAAAACACCATCAGAAGCAGACATCAAGCTCTGGAGGTGCAGCATCAGGTCTCCAGGGCAGGTGTTGCTACAAGAGACCATCAATCACAAGACTGAAAAGAGTGGGGGGGTGGAATCAGTTTTTCCAGATAATTAAGGCACCCCAAGGTGCAGATAGGTACATAATGGGATTTTCCAAACTGTCTATATGAACTACAGACCTGATTAGCCTCTCAGTGGGAGTCAGGGATGTCCAGTCCACTAGGAAACGTCACGTAATTCTGACTGGTAAAAAGTTTGGGCGCCTCCCTATCTTCCAAAATGCTAGATCTTGCACATACCTAGACATATGTAAATAAATATACAAATGCCTTGACTTGCATACTGTTGAGATAGTATCACTGCTAGTAGAAAGCAGCTAAGAAACTGAAAGCTTCTTTCTTGATGCTTGATCTAACCTACCTGGCTTTGTAAGCTACAGCATCAAGTAGGAAAAAACATTCTAGAGACTGCAGAACAACAGGGGCTGTAGCCACTGCAGTAGGGATCACTTCTGTCAGGCCTACCTGTACCTCTGATTCAGATGCTCGGGGTACCCAAGACACATTCTGGGGATAGCAGACATGATACAGGGTCCTCTGGGAGATGTGTGCCCTGCCAGTACAACGGATAGAGGCTATGCAGTGAAAACTGGAATTCAAAAAGCACTGAAAACCTACGTTTAAGTAAGAGAAGCTCACCTGCTGTATTTTAAACCTCAATGAACTTATCATATAGGTACCAAAACAGAAGATTATTGGTACAATGGTAATTTTATGTTCTTCTAACGGCATTCACCTTCTTGATTTTTAAATAAGCTCTCCTTAGGAAAAAGAAAAACACTAACAAGTGGTTTTCACTAGAGTTAACCTCTTTTTGACAGTCTCAGTAGTAAGTCTAAGTACAGGCAAACCCGTGCAACCTGCTCTAGGTGAACTTGCTTGAGCAGTAGGTTAGACTAGACGATATTCAGAGATCCCTTCCAAGCCCAGCTATTCTGTGGTTCTGTCAAAAGCAAATGTTAACATAAAATGACCAATCCACACATACAGAGTGGGCTTGTTAGTGAAGTCCCAAATATATTCAGTAGCACATTACAGCTGCTAATTATTGTTGTAACATACACTGTTTAAAGAATACAAATTATACTCTATCTCTTTTCTATGCATTTTTGGAACTACTTATAATGATGTAAACTACTAAGATTTATTGTTTCACTTTGATGTTGAATATGTAATTTGTTCTTCATGCCAAAAAACCCCATCACTACAGGAACAATGATTTCTACAACAATATGATTAATAGTTTCAGATCTGCCGCTTCGTACAGAAGTTCTGCAATTTTTCCTCTTAATGAATGAGTTTCCTTCAGCAAGACAAAAGGCTAAAAAAAAAGCCACATTGTGTCTGTTTCTTCTAAAAATTATTTCTTAATTTTCTTCTCTGCATCTATACTGAATCTGCTAACTGCCCTTTCCCCACATATTTAGAGAAGCATCATTAATTTGTAAGTGGGAATGCAGAACAAAACAGAAATGGTTGGACAAAGCTGAGGCTCAAATATTTCAAATCTGTGCCACACATGGGGAACTACAGAGGTACTACAGACCCTGCTTCAAAAGAGACCTGCCATGCAGAACACTTTGTTTTTCCTGTGGACCTTTCCATGCTCACACAAACTACTGAACAGCCAGACCTTATATATACATGTTAACAGCAGCACACACCTCCAGGTCACAGGGCAGACACAGATACTAGTTTTCCCAGTTGTTTCACAGCTACCTGCACTTCCCATAGTGTGCTAGCATTACTTGACAAATGAGAGAGATGTTTTTCCTTCTCACTGGTGCTCCATTATTTTTATTAAGATTGAATTAAAAGGTTATCCACAATCTATATCACACAAGTAATTACAGGGATCTGTTTTGGGCTGATGTTGTCAGCCTAACTAACTCACTGTGTTTTTCTCGATGTACTATCAAAAACTATAGCCTTCTTGGGGACAGCTTATCAAGAAAGATATTTCTTAAAAAGTCTCATTTAAATTTTCAGGTGATGTAAAGATACTTGGTGAAATATGGGGATGAATCTCTTTCCCTTGCTTCCTGTTAAGGGACTCTGACTTATGTATTGCTCTCTGATTTGGGTATTGGACTCATCAAAGGTTGCTCTATCAGAAAATAGTTACCAATACACAGGGAACATACTTCATGAAACACTTATAATTTTTTAATTCTTTAGCATCAAAGGTAAAAAGGGACTACATTTCTTGACTGTGCCTTTGGTTTGGTCCACCTGTACTATAATAACAAACTGTATTACTGGTATCACATGAACAGCTTGAGCTAAGTATCACTAGTCAGCTGACAGTGAACTGTGTGTTACCGTTTTCAATGGCCGCTATCCACGTGTTAATGCTTGTACTGCAGAAATTATCAGGTGATATCTATCACAAAGTACATTTGTACCAATGACTACTAGAGCCAGATTAGTTTGTGTACCCAGACCAATTTCTTTTCATTCTGGTCCCGAGGACCAAGTGAATTAAAGCAAGAACAGCAGCTGGGCACCATAGCCCCACTAGGGAAGCTGAGAAACTCAGAGAAGAGAAAGATCCCACAGAAAACATTTAATACACAGAGAAAAAGAAGATAAATATGTAATAAACTCCCTTTACATCCACCATTGAGACAGAACATACCTCCTTGGCCATGTCAGTGTATTTCTGTTTTTCTTTTGGATCTAGAACAGACCACCAATCTGCCAAGATCTTGGTTGCGCCACGATTATCGAGGCGAGGGTGTTCTTTTCTCACAAGAGAGCGGTGGCGTTTGCAGAACAAGAGAAATGCATTCATTGGTCGGCGAGCTCGTTGCTCTGAGGACTCGTCATCTTCAGTCTCATCAGCATCCTGCTCTAAACCATCAGGGCCAAGGAGCGGCACCTGGCAGAACCAAAAGGGAAGGGGTGTGAACTCAGTTATCCACGTTTCTCACCAACACTGAGTGTGAATGAGGGAGAAGCACACGGATGCACACAGCTGTCTCCAAAGGCCATCTGTTCCATCCAGGAGATGCAGAGTTCTACATCAAACCTCCTCACCTGATAGTCCAAGGTTCATTCATGCTCTCTGCAAGACTTAAACTCTGACTTCCACATAGAACAGACTTCTAAGCTGAGGAGCTTTCTCTAGTAATAGTTCTAAAGGGGCTGGAGGGAGGAATTCATTCTTCTTTGCTCTTCCTACAACCTGGAAATCATCTTAGTGGGATTAGGCAAGCAGAGCTACCTTGGTCTTCAGTTATTTGCTGTTTGCAACTACAGAGCACACAGGGAGGAAAAGGCACAGGTAAAGTTGTTTCCCCATCTCCGCCATTCATTGCTCAGCCTGTGAGCTGTGCAGCACTGCAGCCCAGTCAGAGACAGAGGGCAAATCTCAACACAATACACTGCCAAAACACGCTCTCTCCATTTACAGGCCAGGGTACCATTCCTACAAGGGTTATGCCACAAAGGACTAGTTCTGACTGAATGAAACAAATTATTGCATGACACGGAAAACCACCTCCTACCTAACAGCAACACTACTGTTTTATACCACGTTGTGAAAGTGACCTGTAAGGTCATCAGAAAGCACTGTCAGAGTATCAGGCTCCTTCTTATCCTTATCAAGGTCACACTCCCTTATTAGCACATGGCTCAAGGCAGTCTCCTCAGCACTGACCTCTTCATTCCTGCCTTAGGAAGGCATCAAGGAGATTCAGATATGAATGCTACCCACATGATGGAAACATCACAAATCCATAAGCAATTCCCACTTCTTGTTAGAGAGGATGATTTTAACAGCAGATCTGTGAGGTGCCACATGGCATGGGGGGGTCCTTATGAAAACAGGATAAGGTCAGTGTCATTGAACAATACCAAAATACCAAGTGTCAAACTGGAGACAGATTATTTCAGCTGTGCACTCAATACTCTAGAGGATAAGCTGAATTTCACATGCAAAGATAGCAAAAATTGTTGACAGCTTTTTCCTTCTTTTTACCCTTTAATCTTTGTCTTTTTTTTAATCTTTAAAAAAAAAAAAGAACAAAAACTATTAGTTTGTTATGGCCTCAGAGCCACTAGAAGCAGACACCAAGCACAGGCCAACATCATGTCTAAAATAAACAATTAAAAAGACCACATCAAAACACATCTTGAGCAATCAAGATTGAGATGTGCAGCATGTTATTAAAACAACCCAGTTAAAACTCTTACAGTCTAACTCTAAAAAAATTTGTCCATGATTTTAAAAGCATGATTGACAATTCACTTTCTTGTGTCACTACTTGCCTTTATAGCTTTATGGGCACAGTATCACTTATTTTTATTGTCTGTATTTGTTCACAAAAGAGAGCAAGACAACACAAACAAAACAAAAAACACAGCTAGGGCGAATCTGACCCACCATTAACCATCCGTAGTCAAAGCATCCAATGAAATCTACCTTATCAATATCTTCTTCTTCTTCTTCCTCTTCTTCCTCTTCAGAGAAGTCAAGGAGTTTCTTGGCAAGCAGGGGATGCCACTGAAGACACTTCCTTTTTGGTCGCTTCCCAGTTCCTTCTCCTTCTGTCGAGTGATCCTTATTCCTACTACTGCCTTTCATTACTGTGACCTGTCATGAAAAAATATTGATAAGTTCACAACAAACTCTCAGACATAAATGACCATCTAACCAGTGAAAAATATATGAAGCACTAATACAAGACTCTTGGAAGTTTTTGGCAAGATACTAGATAGGGATTTATTCCAATTAGCAACAAAAGGATGGATGTACCTTTTCCAATCTTAATGTTTCCACTTAATGCCTACAGTAACTAGCAACATACAATTTAAGAGCATAAAGTAAGGATGCTAGCCAGTCCAGCTCTCAAATGTGCTCCTGTCTGAAGCATAGCTGAGAAGCCCTCACACTTCACTAGTTAAGTGATAGGGAGACTCCATAGCTCTCCCATACCTGTAACCATTGTAGCTTTTCATATTTTGCGACTGAAAATGTCAGGACATCCCTCTTTCTGGCAGTGGAACACATCACCAGCCACTCATCCATTAATCATGCATTTATATATAGCAATGTTGATACAAAACCCCATGATACTATGAGCTAGGATTTCTCCAGTGTCATTAAAGGGTGCAATAGAGAAGGAAATCTGAGTCCCTAAGAGAAGTGAGTTTTAAAACACAAATTTAAACCAAACACCAGAAGTAGTTATGCTGACACTTCCAAAGTACTTCACAGAAAACAAATACCACGTGCTGATCCAAGTGCGTGCAGAAGATAAATCATATTTATTTATTCATCTATCTTGTCCGCATGTGTCCTTATCTAAAATATACCTCAAAACTACTTCTCAGTAAAAACACAAGCTTAACACATCCCAACTACAAATTTAAGAGTTGACTTCAGAGATCTGCTACTCAAATATGGGGCAAATAAATACATAAATAAATAAAATCAGCACATCACATCCAAGTACTGAAGCCCACGGCGAGCCAGCGGTGCTGGCACACAGTCTGGTCCCCCACAGCCTTCTGTTTGTACTGTGTACTGTCAATGGTAAGCCTGACAGGAGCATGGCTGGCTTTCTAAGAAAGCAAACATCGAAACAAACTGAACCTGAAGAGCAGTTAGCAAGCTACATCTTTATAAAGCCAACAAAAATTGATGAAGTCTCACAGGGGCTTCTCACCAGCAGAAAAAAGAAGCTGGGCTAAGTCCTGGTCCCACTGGCAAAGCCAGAAGAAGCTCTGTTGCTAATTCTCAGGAGAAGGGCACGGAAAGGGGTCAAACTGCAAGGCCACAATGCATTTTAGGATGCTGTTTTCTGGAAGATGCTATGTACAATGCTAATGTTTCAGCCTAAAGCAGAAGGAGGGAAAGCTGCCACACCTGCACTTACACTGCCTGCCCAAGCCATGGTGCCACCATTTGGGCAAATGACTCACGAGAACTATCTCACACAGTGAATACAGCCCACACAGCTCCAGCCATGCTCCTACATATCCCACCCATTTAGTGATCACTATTGCTGGTTTTGGTTGATCTCCTCCAGGTATGTTTCTTGTTGGTTAACTCACTGGCATTTTGGCAATATGCCCTTGTTTGCATCAGAAACTTGAGTAAGCAGCTGCTTCCTCTGCTGACTCCAACAGTGCAGAAAGCTGAAGGACCTTCAGACACTGCTTGCTGGAGGAGACAACTGAAGCCTGAAGGAAATAGGTCCAGATATTTTAACCTACATTTTAAAATGGCATTTTCCTGGATGCATATTAGGGTTTGATAGCTCCTCCCCACTTGTCAGCAGACTGTAGCCCCCTACCAGTTAAGGAGGCCCTGTAACTTTGCAGCTGCTTCCCATGAAGTTACACACTTTGCTATCCCCATAATGTCACTTCTACCTGGAGGACATTTAAACTTTGATTTCACAGCACCCACTCCTCTGTTCATTTTCTGTAATCAACTCCTGCTGGTTACAGCAAGTATTATATAGCACTTAATCATGGCCCATTTCACCTAAATCTTCTTCCGTGATTTGCAAAACAGATCCAAATACACAAACAACTTTGGCTTTAAAAAAACATTAAAGTGTGGAAAATTAAGCTGCAATCCAGTATCATAAAATGCATGTTTGAAATTGTTTTTATCCCACTGTAACCTCTGCCACTGCACCATGCTCCCCATCTGTCTCTCTTCCTAAAGAGCTGAACCACCATTTGCTTTTGTTTGGGTATTTTCAGACACAAATCAACAAAGCTGAGTTAATGTTCAAGCAGGAACTTCAGCTCCTATGGGTAGCAGAGATTCATTCAGAGATTCAGAGTTTGCTAAGAGATACAGATCTACCTGTAACTCTAGTCAATAAAGTATGTGGCCTATTTCTGAGCAGGATAAATATGCTACAAGTACGATGGGGAGTCAGCTACTCCAGCCCTTACCACTGACTTATGTAGGTGAGCTAATCATATGGCTTCTGCCTACAATCAGTCCTAAGTACATGAGTATTACTGGCAACCTTCTACCTTGTTACTGTGAAACTAAATTAATGTTTGAGCGCTCCGTGATCCTCCTCAGCTCAGCTGAAATCTCAGGGCTATTTCAACAACGGCATTGCCTTTAACTGGCACCTCTCTGCCTGCTGCCCTTCCTTAGACAGATCAGCACAAGACTTTAGTGATTCCACAGTGTATTTTACACATCTCCTCCATCACTCCTGAGGCCCTGCCTATCCTCTATGCTGAGTTCAGCAAGGCAGCACAGACACTAAGCATCTGTCACCTTGCAAATCCCAAAGGGACTCTCAGTATGTTACGCCTCTTCACTACAGCCCAGCTCACAAATAATTTTTGTTTTCCAAGTGTAGGTATTGAACACTCAATTACCTCTAAAATAAATTAACTAAAGCTCACCACACATTAGCACTAAAATAGAAATGTATGCTCAGCTTCAGGAATTCAAGGGATGTTCCTTTAGTTGTTTTCTTAAATTGTGAACTGTTTTACCCTACTACTTGTCACCCTGAAGCAGCAGTTTCACTAAAAAAAGGGGCTTTTAAGGAAGATGGGTTGTTACCCTATCAGCTGAACATGCATTTAGGAGACCCAAGACATAGAGTAAGTCAGATCCTGGTTGTTATATGGGTATCATATATTACAGAAACACACAGAGTCACTTTTTGCTTCCACTTTGGAGTGCAATGGTCAACAACAAAAACCCTGCTGATCTGACCCCACTGATGGAAGGACTGACTGCCTTTAAGGACGACAGACTGACTTTAAAGTTTAACTGCATGGCCTGGAAGCCCCTCACCCCTTAAGTATGTCAAGCCATATACTCTATCCTCCATGCTTTCTCTTCTTGCCTGTAAAATAGAGGTTCATTCATAACATGAACACAAAATTATTTCAGCCTCTATTTTTTAATACATCTATGTTTCCAAATCCTCTTTCCGCATTTTGGCATATTCAAATTTTCATAAGTTTTGATCTGTATTTCAGACACTTTTTTTGGTGTTCACTTTTTTCTGATGCCTTTCTCAGTCAAATATAGGATTGGCATAACGAAAAACGATCTAATTCTCTATTACATCACATGGGACTTTTCCTCTTAAAAACGGATGCCAACATAGAACTTGCTTTCCTTTGGATTGCTTCATCTTTCATATTACTACCCTCCCACTTTATGGGCATTTCTGTCATAATTGTTGATATTCACATACTCATGTAATTATGAGAAAAGACCACAAAAAAATTCAGGTAAATGCAAAATACAGCTAACATGGATACTTTCCTTCCTTCTGACAAAATGCAGTGTAACTACTTAGACAAGACACTCTGTGGTCAAGTGAGTGCATGTATGATTAAATCACAGTGAAAGTTTTACTGGCACTATTTACTTTGTGAATGGCAAAACATCAGTGGAATCCATTTACCTGATTCTTAAGATTCTGTTTATTTATCTGGGGTTATTTTTTGCCTTGACACATTGCCAACAGCACGTTAGTTGCTTGTTTTGCATGAGAGACTGGAAACTGGCAGAAAGAAGCAATCAAAAATAGCAGCTCCTGCTCTTACTTTCAGGGACCCCCAAGTGCTGGCAAGCATCCCTACCAGCAAGGATTTGAAGAAAGAGCTGGACTTGGACCCTACAAGAACTGAAGCATGCTTGGCAATTAAAAAGCTCCACAGAAAGTCACAACGCCAGTCATGGGCAGTCTTCGCAGGACCTGGGCTTAAAAGTAGAGAAGATACACAGCACCTGAAGTGCAAAGTTTGCAGTAACTGGAATTTATGAACCATGTCACAAAAAAAAAAAAAAAAAGGTAATTTCTTCAACAGCATCAGTAAAAATATCATGCATCTTTTAAGGCAGATGTAATGGCTTTTAGAAGTTAGCAAGAGTAAAAATCATTAAAACCAGCTAACAAGATTTTACAAGCTACTTCTCAGCTTAAGGATGACAAGAAAGGTGACAGCCACTAGGGAGAAAGTAGGAATATTTCAACAAGACCAAAGTATGGACAGTTTTGCTTAAAATAAGCCACATATGCTTTATAACATCACCAGAGGATACCTGTCAAGGCTGACATTCATGATCCACTGACAGCAAGAAATACCTTCAGGGTGACATTCTACACCTACTTTTGTGCAGACACAGATCAAACAGTAAAAAAAGATAAAGTTGGTTTTTTTTTTTGATGCTAGCTGTATTATTTCCTTTCTGGTCCTGGAAACATTAATCAAAGAATCACAGTTTTCTCAGATGTCTTATAAATATGTATACCTAACAGAGCTTCAGAAGAAAAAAAAAATTAAGATTTCTTAAGAAAAGAGCTGGATGGTGGAAGAGGGGGAGCAGGGGAGAAGACTGACTGTTTACCTTTTTACTGCATGTTTCTATTTTAATTACACAACTGTATGCAAGTCTTCATTTATTAAGTGTTAATAACAACAAGTGTTTGATTACATTTGGTAACATTAAGTTTTGTTTTCCCTAGCTTACTCTGTTATTTATGAAACCTTATATACACAGGTGACCAACTTCTGCAGTACTAATTTTGGGACCATCTCACCCCACTGTTGATCTGTCACTGAAAATGCTGCTTGTGCTGAACAAGGTGAGCTCACCAGGCATCCCCCAATACATTCACAAACACCAAAGTCCTTATAAAGGTCTTCAAAAACAATGAAGCACTGTAATACAGGCTAGAAAGAAATCCAAGACCTGCAAAAGCAGAACCCTAGAGATGTGAATTGTGACTGTGGTACAGTCCCTGTTGGAAGGTTCTCCATGGAACACTGTCTGAACTTCAGCAACGCTCATTTCCATGAAGACAGTGGAAATTAATTTCTGCTTTTCTGTTACCTTAAAACCACATTTCCTGGAGCCCAGTTGGGCCCTCGGCTAACTCAATGAAGATTACTGGTACAAAGGAGCAAAGGGAGAGTTCCAAGTGGATTTCCCACACTTTCTGCTCTGTTTTACACTATCTAAATTCTCTACTACTTCATAAAAACAAACACCAAAGAGAGAATAGAGGACTGAACTATGACACTAATAGCTTGGTGTTGTGGGGGCTACTGAGTCAGTGACCCGAGCTGTTTCAACAAAGAAGCAGGAGATCGGGAAATGAGTTCGTGTTCTTGCAGGTCTAACGAACTGAAGAGGTATTTACATTTTCAAATAAAAGTAAAAGGAGATTGCTGGCTGTGAAATACACCTACACAAATACAGAAAGTGTTTTTTTTTTAAATATATTTCTTTTAGTTCTGGAAAAAAGGAACCAGAATATTTCTATAATGTATGACAAAAACTAGTTGGCACTAATTGCTGACCAGTCAGTGCATATACTCTTTATTGTTTCACAGCAGAAAGCCATTAATGAGCTTTCTAATTTTCGGAGATGTGATGGTTTAATGGGGAACATGCTGAGACTCAATGGGGTCCTGTTTGCTAGCGGAGGTTTGGGATAGACTATCAGCACAAGAAACACTTAGCAACACAGCCACAAGTCTTAGTTAATTTTTAATGACACACTCTTCCATCTTCATAAAGTATTTTAAACTGTTCCTTATTCTCAAACTCAGATCTGAGTTGCTTGCTTTCTTTATTCTCTAATACATAAAATTAAACTCCAGCATCATAAAAAGAATGTCAACAGCACTTTTTTAAATTTTGGGGTTTTGTTGTTTTTTTCGTTTGGTTTTTTTTCTAAGTGTCCCTTTCATACCTACCAAAAAGGAATAAAAGCAACACATAACACAAGTCAATAGAGTTTAAACTTCACCTCTGCTCCTTCTCTGTTCATTCACACATGCACAAGAAGTAAGATTTTCTTTGGGATTTTTTTAATGCAAAGAAATCAACTGGGTTTCGTCTAGTATGAAAAGCATTTTATGTTGAACAACTGTACTCAGTGTTAGCATGCTATCAGGATGTTTTAACTAAAAAAAAAAAAAAAAGAGGGGGGATAAATTTGTTACTAGTGTTCACTTTTCCTTTTTATTTGCATATCATTTAGCTTTGCTTTTGTTTAATACTGTCATAGCTAATACCACAGAGCTATCAGTAAGAATGGTTGTAAGGGCATTTCAGATGCTAGCTCACTCCAAATCTGCTTTTAGAATGGAAACCACAGAGATAGCAAGTGCACAGGATGGCACAAGAAAAGCTCACACTGAACAGGAAAACCTCATGCATTCAATACACAGAAAAAACTTGCCTAATCTGTGCAAGGAATACTGTGTCCATTTGTGTCACCATTCCAGAAACTGCGTTTTAAAAGTTACTAAATGAACATGAATCTTTCCATGAGACTTGAGCATAAAAGAAGTAAAGCTTGAAAAGTCATGAGATATGTAATCTACTGCAAAGTCTTTTCATGATGGCCAGTTTTTAATAACGATTTCTTGATTTTCTTTCTCGTTATCTTTTTTTCCTCTTCATTTATAGAAGACAACATGAAGAAATATGTTAAAATAGTATTTTAATTTGTAGGGAATTCTTCAGGCTTTAGGAACATCCTCATTAAAACAAGGGAAAGACAGGCAAACCCTGCCCACTACAAAATTGTCCTCAAAAGACACACCCACAAACTGGATTTTATCATTACAGTGCATGAATAAACTGATACAGAAACTAAAAAAAGAACAACCCAAATCTTAGTATACATCTTGACTATCTATTGGGTTTTCCTTATGCCCCTGCCAGAGAACAAACCCACTTTTGGGACTTCACTCAGCCATGCCAGTATTTCAACCAACACTCTGCCTGAAATTGGGTATGTAACCCAACTTGGAAGTGCTACATTACCTCCTGGAAAACCAAGTTAAGAGTGTATCATGGTTTGTCTGCCAGCAAGTGTTTGCTGTGAGTATTATCAAACTCATCAGTGCTGGAAGCTACCAACTACCACGGTTGCAAAAATCAGCTCCTAGACCTGCAAAAATAGCCTTTACAAAGTGAAAAATGGTTTAGGAAATCATGTCAAGCTTTTATTTTCTACTATGCTTTCTCCTAGATAGACCTAATCTCTCAAAAAAAGTCAGGACTTCAAACACTAATTATTAATTTTAAAAAAATAATAAAGTGACCAAACTTTCCAAATGGACTTGCTGAGGCCAGGCACAACAGGTTTGGCTCTACTTTGGGCCAAGCTTTTAATGAAACTTGTAGATTAAATGGCAAACCACCAACCCCACAGGAAATGTTTGCCCTGTTTGGGCAATGCAGTTTCTGTTGGGCAGAAACATACCACTTCCATATCAAAACAAAACAGTGAGTCCACTCAGAAAAAACACACATCCACAACCCAGACACCTACTCAGCGAGTATGAAGGTGAGCATTAAGTTCAGAAAAGGAGGGGGTACGGGAAACACACCTGCAATTCGGGAGCAGGAGGGAGCCCAGGTCAGGGCAAAGGAGAAGGAAGAGGAGGTGGCATCAAAAACATTGTTGCTACCCAGTGTCAACAGTGACCAAAACAACTGGTAACTGCACCAGGGCGCTGGTACCCAGGCAGGATAAAGGGAGGCTGAAAAGGAGCGCCCAGGTGCTGGACCCAGCATCTGTGCCATGGCCAGGCAGCCAGGGAGGTGCAGATAGGTAGGGACTGTGGGGCAGCCTGAGGCAGGGTAACCTCTCAGCCTGCTGCCCCCCCGGGCTGGCAGAGCCTGGGGCATAGCAAGGGAGTACAGGTGCATGCCCAGTGGCTGGTGCCACTCCTGGGGTGCAGGGGGTACAGGTCCCACTGTCCGGCCAGGCATCACTCCCATGCCACTAACCTGTGGGCAAGGGGCTGGGCATGTTGGCTGACTTAGGGCTCCTGCACTGAAGTGCCAACTCTCCAGTCACATAAAGCCACACTCAGCGTTTCAGAAAGAGAGAAAGGGCAGTAAATACCTACTGTGCTAAGAGGAAAAGCCATGCATTTGGCAGCTCTGCTGAGTGATGCTCTCACAGGAGCCCTTCGTGGGACAAGAGGAAAGCCAAGCGGGAGACTTCCCCAGAGCAAGCTCTGCCAGCTCGGTGCTGGAGGACAAGGAGGATGCAGAGCAGAACTGTGCCTGGGCAGCAGGTAAAGGGGTTGGAGATGTTTGCTTCCAAACTAGCTCCAGCCCCTGGCAGCCCAGAGGGTTCCAAACCAGCAGCCCTAGGGTGGGAGTAGGTTTAGGGAAAGAAGCTTGAACCTAAGGGTTGCCCTTTTAAAAGTAAACTTAAAACCACATCCCCAACAACAAGCAGCACACACCACGGAAATAAAACACCAGCCAACACACCCAGATGGTCTGTGTGCAATTTTGTCTCTGAAGTGATGTGCTGGTGCAGAGTGAGGGGAAAGCTGCTCACCTTCCTTGTGTTGTACTGTGCAACTTTGATGGAAGAGTCTGCCATGCAGAAACAGGTCTTGGGGTGTAAATCACTAACATCTTTATTCAAACAGAAACATTAATATCTCCAGACAGGAGCCTACAGAGTCACTTGGAAAAAAAGTGGTTGAATGAAGATACAGGTCTTAACCAAACCAGGCCTTTTATTTGCCTTGAATTTAACTTACAGTAGGACAGTTGCTATTCCAGGATTCATTTCAGCCTTCAGCAGCTACAGAGGCAGAAACAACAAAACCAGAAACCCAGCAAGTCACAGGCTACAGCTACACTTACTTCATCAAATAAGACTCCAGTGACACACTCTGCTAGCCAAAATTTCTGGGTCTTAAAGTGCAGAAGACAAGTGTTTGTTAAGGTGAGAGCTGCCTTTCTGGACACTGGGTGCTAACCATTCCACATGCCAAATGACCACCACAGCAGGTCTGCCCACAGCCCTGTGCATCTCCTGTAAAAATCCACCAGGACTACTAGCCCAGTGCTTTTCTTTTCCTGGAGCCCCTGGAGAGCAGGCAGGGGGGGTTCCCTGCTTTATGGTCTGTGCAGCACTAACGCAAAGGAGCCACATACTGGGAGTGGGGTAAGGCCTCCCACACAGGTAGGTGAGGTTGCTCACCCAGGGGACGGACACAATGGGACCTCTGCACTACCAAGCCTGTCTCTGCTCCAAGGTGAAGGAGATGTAACCCACACAGCCTGAAAACTTTGACATCCTTTTGCTCCAATGCAGCATTTCTTTTTGCTCCTACGTCTGCTGCCACAACAGGAGAGAGTGCCAAGAAACTCGGGAAGGTGAGGAGAATAAAATGCCTGAAATTCAAAACATAGAGGAGGCAGAGCCCAACCTACTTTGCAATGCTTCCTCCCACGGAGAGAGGGATAATGACAACACCCGCTACAAAAGCCCTCTGCTGACACCAGAGCAATTGAACACAGGGTAGACTGTGAAATGCAACCACCTCTCAGACAGGAGATGAGTGCTTGTCTGCAGAGCATCACAGACCACAGCAGCAGCACAATCCAAAAAGCCACTGACTTTTAGCAAGTTAGAGATGAGAAAGCACACCCTGAAAAATATGTTCTGTGCTCCTGTGTGAGGAAGACTACCTGAGCCTGCATAGGGAGCAGCTTTTCTAGAAAGACAGTTGTCAAGTCCTGCTTTTTTGCCATTATTTTAATGTCGCAAAATGAAAATCTTTGCGATGTGTCAACAGGATCACCAGGAGTTCCCTCTAGCTTTTGCAAGTCACTAAACAGTTAATCTCAGTATAAAAGAGCCCTAGAGCCGGTGAGCTCACAGGTAAGACGGCCACAGGAAATGCTTAATGTTCAGTGCATGGGCACTCCCATTAGATCATTCCCAGGAGGGCATCTGCAGTTCAGCAACAGCTTCCTCACTGAAGGGCCTATTGGGTAAGAACTCAAATTGGAATTGTATGTGAGTAAGGATGGCCTGGAGTTCTGCTCACAGCCTTCAGGGATGAGACCCTCTGAATGGGGGAAAAAAAAAAAAAATCAATGTTCTTGACTTGCTACTCCCAAAACTCCATTTTTATCTTTGATTAGTAGGCAGTAGGCTACTAATTAGTAGACTGCTGTGGGGTCCAGTCACGGCAGAAACACAGCCAAGTGCTTTTGCAGAGCGCAGAGCAGCACAAAAGAGGAGATGTTCCTGCAGCAGACATCGCAGGGTGAGCACAGCTGAATGGGAAAATTGTTCAACTCTCCTTTTCACCTCTTGTTGATTGTGTCCTGGCGAGTTCTGCAAAACCGGACAATGCAGCTGTGTCCATCCCTACTGTACTCCATTCTAAGGTTTACCACGTGGATAACGAAGCTTTCATAATAAAATTCACTTATAATTACTACCAGTGTCAGGGGAACCATATACAGCTGTATGAGCAAATGAAAGAATTACTCCCTTAATACATATTTAATAGGCCATAAAATATCCTTGCACAACCCAGTATTATACTTCGTTTCCTTCTGCCCTTTGCAACTCAAGTGCAATAGGCCAAGACAGTTGTCTAAACATCCCCTCAAACAGCTACTACCCACTGCTCCTATGGAAGATCCACGAAATTAATGGTTACAGACAGTATTTACTCAGCTCTGCGCAACTTCAATATAAAGCTCATAAATCATAGTAACGTAACTCTTATGCATCTCAGAAACAACAATAAGAAGGCTCTACAAAAAATTCAAATAAAATGGCCTTGTCCAGTGTTCACTAACAGAAACTGACTTGATAATAAATTCCTAGCTACTAAAACATTTTCTGCAGAATCAAACTGTCACAATCATCTCCCATCCTCTCCCCCTACCAAGAGATGAAGAGTGTAAAAGCCAAAAATTAGTGAAAAGCGAACCCTTGGGGGTCTGTTCCCTGCCTGAACCCTTTCCTACCAGACTCTGAGTTAATTTCCAAGCTACTGACCACATTAAAGCAGCAAAAAATTGCCAAAATACATTGTATCTCAAACCAGGATAACCAAGAAGGTAAACAGAATGCAAGGCAAAGTAAAATTTTGCCAAAAAAAAAAGGCTATAAATCTCCTTTCCCAAGTAACAAGATGGCCTCAAGACGTACCAGGGGAGGTTTAGACTGGATATAAGAAAATATTTTCCCACCAGAAGGGTAGTCAAGCATAGGGACAGGCTCTCCAAGGATCTGGTTGAGTCACCATCCCAGGAGGTCTTTTAAAAGACACGCAGGTACAGCACTTAGGGACATGGCTTGCTGGTGCACCAGGCAGTGCAAGGTCAGTGGTTGGACTCAATGATCTTCAGTGTCTTTTCCAACCTAACCAATTCTATGATTCTAAGAAAAATAAGCAGAAACCAAACTACATTGCACACATTTATCAGTTATGCATCTTCTTTCTGAAGGCAGCATTTTAAGCATCAGGAATGGGTTTTTAATGCACACAAGATTCCTTATTGCAGTGGTTTAATTTGATCACAGTAGGAGACACAGCTAAATGAACTTTAATTGTGTTTTTGGAACCACCGCCCTCTCTCAGAACTATACAGATCTACATAAAAACCTTTGGGTCTATAAAAATTTGTAATGATTTTGAAAGCAGATGTACTATCTCAATACACAATTTTCAAGTGCCATCTAGTGGTTATTTTCTTTTTTATTACAATTTGATATTTAAAGAAAACTCCCTGGTTTTAAAATTTTTCAAAACTGTTATTTCTACTACTTATTAATATTTTATTTTGCAACTCTTGACTCTGCAATGGTAAGTAGATGCTAAAATTAAGCCTAAGTTTAAGCATTTTGTTTAACTGAATTTGGGCCAGAAAACAGTCGATTTCAGGACTAAGGAATTAAAAGAAAAATGGGAAAAAAATTTATCCATCTTATCCAGAGAAACAAAACAAGGCATAAATGTCAGTTCATTATTTAAGGCTTTTTCAGTAGAACTTAATTACTTCTTATCATGAGAAAATTTTGTCTTGTTAAAAGTCTGTAAATAATTAAGGTCTCAACTGAACGTAATGAGAAAATCCTGGAGAATAAAGCATGTTCTAAGCATTCCTTACACTGGATAAAGCCAAAAATCCACAGTGCCATAGAGAGGTTTCTGCTTTACACTCGACCCAACTTGTGATCTTATGCAGGCCCAAAACTTTGATACTCAGCTAGATTTGGTCACTTAACATATTAGGCTCATAACTGGAACAATTACTTCCTGTCTTGTGTGTCCCCATCTCAAATATTCTCTTATTCTCCAAGTATAAGGAATTGGGTTCACACTAGGTATCCCAAAAAATGGCCAAATGTGCACATGCAACAGTGTGCCCAAGAAGGCATCAAATCAAACCTGCAGACCGTACCACGCAGACAACACGCAGAGCATATCAAATCCTGAATTTAATGTGCATGGAAAGACACATATGTGCTTCCAGCTCCATCTGGAAATTCCTAGACACAAATATGGAAGTCTGTGTCTGGTAGCCAATCAACCAATGAAAATATCTGGGCTTCCTTACAGCGAACCTCTGAGAGTCTAAAAGGAAGATGGTTCTATTTCTGTAACATACTTTCAGAGCGTTACAGTAATATGCATATAATTGTGTGCCTATCCAGGCCTATAGAAAAAGTATTAGAACACAGAGTTTGAGACAGAGCCAAAATTAAGAACATACCATTACCAAACATCATCTTCAGTATTTTTCTACTGAAAGACTTGTTAGCTACCTTGCTCTGGCAGAATCACATTTGCTGGGGGAAAAAAGTTATTAAAACGCCTAGCTCTTATTCATTCTGTCTTGATTTCAAAGCACTTTAATAAAGGTGGGAACATCTTCCTAATATTTGCAGTTAGGAAAGAGTCTGAGAGAGGTGAAAAATCTTGAAAAAAAGGTCAGAAACAAATTCATGGCCAAACCGGGAAGCGAGCTTGTAACTCTGATCCCAGCCCCTCCTCCCTTCTGCTGTCTCTCCCTTCCAGAAGGTGAAGAAACTGAAAAGAAAACTTCCACATTCAGCAATCTTTTTGTGTGCTTGCTACATAGGTGATCAGAGAGACATCACACATGCCCAGCGAGGCACACTTAAGATTCACCTCCATTAGGCCTCCGTGGAGCTGCAGAACTCAGACAATGAAGTGGAAGTGCACACACAGCCCTGAACAGCCCGTGCCACCCCCTACCAGGGGTGAGCATCCTGTGTGTGGTACAGTCTCATCCAGCTGGATACATCATCCCACCAGGACACCGGCAGCAAGGAGTTTGCTGGGCAACCTGAACTGCTTGTGCCAACAAAACACTGCAGTGGACAAACCATAAGCACCTCATTTTAGACCTGAGTGCTGTCTCCCATTAGTAATGCATTCAAGCCCTTAAAACACACCATTGAACCTGCCTATCTGATTTGGGGCTTATCCAGCATCCTCAGTATAATAATCCATGTACAGGTCCTGAAAATCCTATAGGATAGTGAAACTACCTCTGAGAGATTATATAAAAAGCAATGCAAAGATCTGGAGATGCAGGAAATCACAAAGCTGCCCCTGAATACAAGAACAGGGCATACACAATGCCAGAAAGAGTAAAAAAATTACATAACACATAGATAAGAGAAAATAAACAATGTTACTAAAAAAATTCCTCAGAAGGTAGAATGTTATCTTATTCCATATATAGCCTCAATAAGGCAGCCTCAGCTACTCAGAACATTAAACTTCCCTTTAAAAACCTATTGAAATAATAAATGTAATTTAAAGTCCCACAGTTCCATTATCTCATTGTCTAAATTGTTGCACTCAACTATTCAGGTAATCCATTAAAAAGGAAGGGAAGTTTTGGCCTACATGGTTGCTAGTTCTTTTTAGGATAAGAGTATTTTGTGTATTCCCTCAGATGTGCCCCCTCTAGGAGCCTTCACATTAAAATGATCTGAGCCAAGTTAGCAGAGTTCCCCCAGGATGCCACACAACACCAAGTCTAAGTCTGCTGCTTTTTTTGCAGATAAAATGCAATCAAAAATTCTGCATGCAGATTTAAAGTACTTCATTTGATGGAAAAGGTCTAAAGGCCAAACACACACAGCTTACAAAATTAAGAAAAAAAAATTTTTACTTACATACTATAATTTTAAAAATTGCTTTAATTGAGAGCTATATATACACCAGCATGAGTTAGAAAATCCAGTATAATGGCAAACAATGTCCATAACTGTGTAACTAGGTAGATTCATCTTTCATAGATGGCAATTCACTGTAGCATTATAGCCACATTCTCTTGAAGCTCAATGGATGCTGAGTATGAATGATTCCAAATTCCTGGAAGAAAGCAAGCTACCAAAAAAATTTGTTCATTGCCAGGGCACCTTTATGCCATAAGACATTTAAGAGTTTTTCCCTAACAACCTCTCTCCCAAATAAGCTTTGAACTAAGCCATCAAAAGTAAGCAGGGCTGTAAACAATGCTCCCATTCTCAAGCCATATGCATGCTCACTAACATCGCAAAAATGCATCACCACCTCGAGTTCTGCTGAACATAACAGTCCCTTTTAAGAAGAAAGACTTGGCTTATTTCTAATTCATGGAAAGACAATCACATGATTCAGCAATGTCCACTTCAAAAGATCCAAAGCTAAAAATGTGGCATGAGCTGTATGTGAAGGATTTTGGGCAAATATTTTTGCTTTGTTCCCCTTAAAACTAGACAATGTAATTATTAATTTTCATACACCAACAAATCATTATATCACAAAAAAGGAAATATTAAATACTAAATTCATAGCAGTTGGGGGGGTCTCTAGTCCTGCTCAAGGCAGGACTAGCTTCAAAGTTGGATCACGCTGCTCAGGAGCCTGCCCAGGGATCAAGAACCTACCACTTCTTCTGGCACTTGCTCAACTACTCTCACAATGGAGGAAATTTTTCCTTATGCTCAACCAGAATTTCCCCATCTGCAACTTGTGACTGTCACCTCTTGCCTATCCTTTCACTAAGCACCCCTAAGAGGAATCCAGCTCCCTCTTCTTCATAATTGTCCTACAGATAGTTGAAGTCAACTGGAGACTCCCTGCAGCCTTATCAGTCAAAACACAACCAGCTCTCGCAGCCTCTCCTGGTATGTCACGTGCTCCAAACCGAGCCGCCCCAGTGGTCCTTGCCTGTGCTCCCTCCAGTCTCTCTGTGCGGGTGTTCAGTCTCAGAGGTGCACAGCTCAACCTGCTGCCTACACTCTTGCTCACACAGTCCAGTCTTCAGTTTGCTTTTGTGGCTATAAAGTCTTGCTGCAGAGGTCTAGTCAACTTACTGCCCATCAGGACACCAGGTCTTCTCTGCAAAGCTGTTTTCTGCCCTTCTTTTTGTTAATCTTCTCGGGTTCCTGTTAGCCCAAACTTTCTCAAGTCCCTTTGAATGGCAGCTCCTGTATATCCAGTACTTCACCAATCTGGTGTAACCTTTGATTTGCTGAGGGTGTACTCCAACCCATCATTTGTATCATTAATGAAAATATTAAACACTGGCACCAGTATCAGTCCCCACGGAATATCACCAGTAGCTCTCTGTCAGTTCAATGCTGAACCACCGGCTCAGCGAATTTTTCACACACTGTGCAATCTATCTAACAATCCTTCCAGCTGGAATTCAGTTTGGCTCCAGGGATGCTATCTGAAGTGTCAAAAGCCTTGGTACCATCAAAGTAAACAAAGTCCTCTGCTCTCCTCTTGTCCACAGCATTTTGTCTCCATCACTTCTTCAGAGCGAGGAACAATTTGCCCACGGTAAATTCACGTTTGGCTGTTCCATGTCCCCTTCTTGTCCTTCATGTGCCTAGAAATGACTGCCATGAGGACCAGTGCTGCAGTCCTACCAATGACTGAGCTGAGGTCAGCCACTCTGCTGTCTCCCAGATGTTTATTTGTGCTTTAGAGCACAAGTAAACATCTCAGGGTCTGATTTCTTCTGCCTGCATGATCCATGAGAATGATGACAATATTTCATTTAACCTGTGGTAACCTGAGATTACAACCATGCTACCATATTTGCCAGCAATTCCAAATGCAGAAGAGCTGGAAATACTGGTATCTGGAGAACAGGTACCACAGCTTATTTGTCTCAACCTTTCCTGTTTTTTTTCAGGAAGCTACCCATTACTACAAAACCAAGTTTGCAAGCGCCTCTCCTCCATTTAAAAAAATAATTTAAAAATCCATGATATTTAAACATTGCATGGTATTTTCATTGTGTTTGGAAATGTGAGTCTAATTTAGTCCACACTTTCCTTCATATTCTAATTTTTTAAAAAGTCTGTTTTTCGGTAGGGGCAAGAACATGAAGTCACAGTGATTCTGAGGCAAGCCCTAAAAACACCTCAGTGAGTAAGAGAGCAATAGCAAGTGAACTTCCTTGTCAAGTAATGTGTGTCATTTAAGAATATAAGAGCACCTGGCACCTAACGAAAAAAATCTAAAATCCAGATGTTTGACACCCTCAGAGGTCTGCAGTGGACAGGTCAGTTGAGAAGTCTGTTGTTCTAGGCTCAACAGTCCAAATACAAACAAGGCTTCCCTGAAAGTCCAGGTCAGGTGCCTGATGAGCTGGTAAGCAACTGGACAGACAATCCCACATGATTTGCTCACAAAAACTTACTGGAAACAGTGAAGATGCCCAAGGACTTTGGTAAGCTTGGACAGGACTTTCCAATTCAAGTTTTAAAATAACTTAACTTGCTCAGTTTGTCACGGTTTGCAGGCCTTTTAAAATACTTTAGAACTGCTATAGGATGCATCAATTTGGCAGCAATCTCTGGATACATGGGTCTTTCACAAGCCTTATGTGGTGACACAAAGGATCTCATTGCAAGAGACTGGTCAGCCCAAGAAGAATCAAACACTTAAAATCAGCCGAGCCATTTCCTTCTAGGAGTAGTCCAGGTTTGCACTGAAATCTCTGCAGGAAGCAGGAAAAGGTTTTTCTTTTCTTTTTCAAGAGATTTTAAGTGGAGGGGCGCTTTGGAACACAAAAAACCCTCTCAAACATGGCTGTGGATCCTTGCTTTTTAAATGCTGGGCTCTTAATGAAGCCCTCTCAGAATGGGTGGATTTCATGGGTATGTGAACGCAAACACATACCATTCATTAAGCAGTAACTCAGAAACCTCCATCTCTGAAATACTGAGTGGTCCTTTGTCTTTATCTTCTGATGCTCATTCACAATGCAATGCAACTCACAAAGCTGGACCCTTTCTATCACCTAATAAACTGAGATCTTAAAAAGAAAAAATCTCAGTTAAAAAAAAAACCTCTTAAAATACGAGCCAACAAGCCACAACTCATTTAGGCTCTCATCCCTCTCAAAAAATTATCTCCATGTATATCCAACATTTTTGAAAGACTGGGGAAATAGGTGGTTTTCTCCTGAATACTCTGGGTATCAGTGATGGCAGGCTACTGTGGACAAGTAAATACTCACTATGCAGTTTACTCTTCCTTGTGCTCCTGTAGAGAGGACATCCTACCACCTATGCTATGGTCATTATCCATGACCTGAGTTCCTCTGCTGACGTGAACTGTGATGTTGTGGCAAAGGACAGAATCAGACTTAACTGTGGATGTGCCAGGTTATTTGATCAATCCTACCTTCTTCATGCTACTATGTGAACTCAGGGGGGAGACACCTTTCATTCAGTGGACTCTAAAAACATATTTTTCACTCATTAACACAGTCCTGAATCCTTCATGTTTGGGAAATGCCACAGCATCTTTGTGAAGTTACAAGTTACACTGTGGACAGCTTAAAAATGTCCTCCTGACTGGAAAGTTTTTCTGTGGAACATGAAAAGTGGAAGAGTGAACTGACACCTCTGTGCTTCAACACCTTTTCTGTTTTCTTTGCATCAGATTAAATGACTCATCCCAGTCATAATGACTAAAACTGGATTTGTGAAAACTGGTTCTTGGTAACTTTTTCTGATGCTGGCATTAAAAAACTCAGTTTGCTTTATATCACAGTTAAATTATGACAAGTCAAACATTTGGCTAAAGCTTAGGAAGAGCAAATGAGTTCTCATCACTGTAAACATTTTCAGTACAAGGGCAAGCCAGCTCACAGGAAAAAGTACACCACTTCCACAGTCAATTATCTTTAATTCACACTTCCACTGCACAGGCCTACCACTGAAGAAGAAACCCACAGAGACAAACAGCACAGGCAGATTCCCGAAATGTATAGGCAAAGTACTCATTTTTACTCAAAAAAAACCATTTACACATTGAATATTTTCTTGAAAAGATGCCTCAGGACCACCCGTGGCAGCAACAGCAACTTCCACTAACAGTGCAACCAGTCAGAAAGCTGATTTAAAGAAAAAAAGTAAAGAAAAATAAAAAGAACTGTATGAAATCATTTGACATAGGCACTCCTAAGAAACACTGAGGTCTGGAAAGAGAGTGCTAACACATAAAACACAGGTTCCCACTGCTGCCAAGTCCATGTTCTGTGATTTAGTTCTTTGAGCACATTATGAATATGAAATGTGTGGAAAACATTTGTCTTTTCATTTGGGGTTTTGTTGTTGTCAGCTCTTCTTTTTTAATAATGCCTTGTACACCTCAAAAATATGGAGTAAAATTGTAAATTGGAAAAACTTCAGTCAAAACCAATGTTGCCACAAGTGGTGGATATCAGCCTGCCCTGTTTCATTAGATCTCCTTTTGGCAAGGATTTCTGGAGAACCATCAAGAAAGTACCAAAGGCCTTAAAAACTGAAAGGAGAAGTTCTCTTACTAAGATAGATTATTTAAACTTTTGGTTCTCGTTCTGTTTACATTATCACCTATTTAAAACTCACATTTCTTAACCAACAGTCAAAGAAGAAGTGGCTTCAGAAAAAAAAACCAAAGCTGTAACAGTCTGGCTCCAGCTGGGTGGTGAAAACTGCTTCTGTAGGTCTCCAGCAGAAAAAAAGCCAAAACAATAAACCTCCAGCCAACATAAAAAAGCCACTTCACAAGTAAGCCACACCTCAAACAAGATTGGATAGTTAAGATTATAGGTAGGCATTATGGTTTTTATCTTCATATCTTTATGACCACAGAGAAACAACGATGGAAATATTGTTTTTCCCAGTTCTTTTGATCACTACTGGGAACCTTTGCTGACTGTTTAACAAATGTAAAATTGAGTACTTGTTAATGCCTCCAAACTTTTAACGAGCTTTACAAACTGCCTGTGCAGATATTCCTAGATGGAAATACAGATAGACGTTTAGGCAAGATATATCTACATCCAACCATGTATACACATCAGGTCATAACCTCAAGGTTTCACATCCAGTTACTCTGCCACGATCGGTGGAGAAACGGCAGCTGTGCCCGCAGATAAGTCAAAATATAGTTTACTGAAATGAAACTATCAATACCAAACTATTCCTGCAAAGAGAATAATTGCTGATGAAACCCCTTCCTCTACTTTTAAGGAATGAATCTCTTCGAGTGGACAAGTATTTTCTGTTTTCTCTGTTGAGTGGCACAGCAGTGTCATTGAGGTTTATCCTTTTAATAACGATTTGCTGCACAGTCAATTATCAATTAAGGAATTGATCATGTCAAAGTAATTGCAAAGTAATTGCAAATGAAGTCACAGATCATGGAATAGTTCCTATTTGCTGTAATTTTGGTTTACTCAAATGTGGCAAATCTGCCTTAGTTTTTCTTCAAAGCTAATCAGGCTCTCTTTTCTGTTTGCATTAGGAACCAAAGCAGGTAGATTCAAACTACAGAGCAGAACAGTAACAGCCACCCTCCACCTTTCCGCTTTCCTGCAGTGAACTTACTTCTTGTAGCAAGAAAACTATTTGCCTCTCAACCCTCCCCCAACCTTTGCCTTGCCCAGAACATTCATCCATCCTCTGGAACAGCAGGGAGCAGAAGCCAAGAGCACAAGACACTGACCACCCAGCACTGATAAAGAAACAATAATGAACACCCCACAATGCACCCAAACAATAATTGCCAAGTCTTCCCTACTCCTGCTGTGTCCATACGAACACAGCTTTCTTTGGAAACACCCAGGTCAATGCAGTAGTTGCCATCTCATAGCATGCCTTTAATCACACTACCTTGTGGCAGGTGAGTCGCTTTGGCCACCCACATCCCTGCCTACAGCTACCACAGGGCAACACATCATGTGAGAGGTGCCAGGACAGCTGAACAGCATCTTGGGCCCTTCCCTTCCCTTCCCTACACACAAGGAGCTGCAGGAAGGTGAGTGTGGGCGTCCCTCCGATGTCCAAGGGTGACATCTGGTGTGGCAGGGCTGACAAGTGCTTCCAGCTACAGCATTAACCTTGAGGCACTGTGAGTTTTTTATGCTGCAGATTCCCTTGCTCACTACATAACTCAGTATTCTTCCTACATCACCGAAGTCAGCAGAGATTTCACTTGGAACAGCCTCAGCTGCCTCAAGAGCAGTGCCAAGCTTGGGGCCATACATGGCCCCATTCACTCCACAGAGCCCACCCTTCCAGTCCATTGCCAGCCTTCTCTCTGAGGGCTCTAAGTTAGGACTTCTATCCATCCTCTCATCTGCAACACTCACATCTGTGACAGTGGTGAACTGACTCCAAAGCAGCCTAAAATCATTAAGGGAGAAGTGGTTGCATAGTGAGTCAGCAAAAAAAAAATAAAATTTATTATTTAGATGTTTGCTCTAAGAAAGTGTGTGTGGAGAGGAGGGATGGGACAGCACATATATTGGACAGCACACCTTGGAGATCACCTTTTTTGTGATAAAAGCTGCCATCAGTTATTGTTATGCAAGTAACGGCACACCAAGTATGCTAAGTATCTGCTAGTACTCAGGAGGACTCCAGGCATAACTCCAGACTGATGTCTCCTGAAGTCCCAAGATGATATTAGGTCTTTGTTTTGCAGAGCATTGTAGACTTGAAATTTACTGTGTTCAGCTTCAAAGACATCTTTAGAAAGCAGTGTAATGTATGAGAAAACATCTCCTTATTAAAAAGACTGTGCATTTAAGTAATTAACTCTTTTCCTAGACATTCATTAAAAGGGAACAGTATCCTCACACACAAATTATAAACAAGCCAAGTGCAATAACCATCACATACAAAAACCCAGCACTACTAAGACATCTCTCTGAAGAAGAGATAAGGGATCAAAACAAACAAAAATCCCAGGTTACTTTTTTCCCCCTCCCTGTCTTGTTTTGCTAAGGAAGCCCTAAAGTCTCTATTATCATACCAGAGAAACCACATAAAAGTATCTAAGGTTACACCAAGCTTAGACTCAAAACTAGTTTATATCAGTATATATGAGGGACGGGAATACAGATGATTATTGAACTACAGATACTCTTGTATTCAAAGAGTTTTCTTATTCAATCTTAGACAATTTGAGATTGTGCCTTCCCTGTTACATGGAAAAGCAGCCTTCACAATGCAGATAATGACCTGCAATACCTACACCAGGTTATGGAAATTAAATCTTACTGAAGAAGAAAGATCCAGAAAGAGTGGAAACAAACTGACAGCTTATATGATGATTGCACACCTCTACTGAACCACTCTGTGGCTTTATTCTGGAGCATTTCTAAACCATATAGAGACTTAAGAAAAGCCAAAGACAAATAAGATAAACAAGTCAGAATAAAGCAGGTAAACACATTCAGATTTGTAATTTCATATTTTGTAGACTCTAAAACATAACTGAGCATCCTGTATGCATTGTTATCACTTTGAATGGGTATTTAGAGAAGAAAAACTGACTTCCGCTGTTTTTTAACTCCTATCTGATATAGTTCTAATGCAGTTTTCATTGCTTTGCACAATAAAAGCATACTGAAATGCAGAGTGGTTTAAAATGGTCTCACTGGAGAAAGTAAACAATAAGTAATTTGCCAGAAACCTCACTTTTTATTCTGTTGTGTTATACATACAGTGAAATTACTAAATTGCAATACTTGAGATACAGTTTAACGTGTGCAACTTTTGCATTTTGCAGCTCTATCAAACTTGTTTATTTTACTGTATACACATATTTATAAGAACCAAGAAAGGGTAATTTTACCCTTGGAGAGTGAAAGACTTCTGAATTATGAATTGCTTTATGACATGAAATCCTAACAAGATACATCTCAGAAGACCATTTATGCTGTGGCCTGCTACAGCTCTATATCAAATTAGAAATGCAATGGGTGTTCGATATTTGACATTTTGCCTTCTTCAGATTACCTGTGTCACATAAGTTTTCATAGGCCATTATGCAAAATCACATCAGCAAACAGATTTCTAAAATTTCCTACTTGTTTAGGCTATGGAAGTTATATTACCTATACAAGAATGGGCCCCCGTTTACACAGGAACTCACATTATTAAATTAAAATTAACTCAGATGCCTCCAGTTCTTATTTTAGTCTGAGCTGTTTATTCTCAGATAGTTTAGGCTGGTTCCTCAATACCACTAAGCTCAGAAGATGCCAGGGGAATAAAGCTGTACCAAATGCTGGAATTTACATCCATGACATGTGACTGTCAGTGTGTCACAAACCCCAGGCTGATTCCTGATGAAAGAAGCCACGAAGCTGAAGCCTCATGACACAAATAATTTAGAGAGTTCACTACTTTGATTTAGGTTAAACGGATTTATGAGCTTAGAAACAGGAGTAAGTTACTGCAATCTGAGCAGCTGAGCTGTGTCGCTGACCATACATGCGCACTTTAGCCTACAGCAAAAGCCAGGTCAAGCACATTTTTGGCTTATGAAAGTCAAATGATAGGAGATTTGAATGGAGAAAATTCAATGAAAGGAGATTTATGGAGTCTACCTACTTTACTTCATCGCTGCAATAAGAGTGCTCTCAGCAGAAGCTGCAGATACTGAATCATCAAAACATCCTTAGCTGGTGGTCTGCTGCAAGGTCCATCCCACCGGCGTATCAGACCACTGTTCACACCATTACACCCACCAGGCACCCACATTACAGGGAGCACTGACCATACAGAATTCTCCATGTGTGAAAACTGCATGGTGTGTCCTACCATTTGCCTGGCCACGTACCCAACACGTAACAGCCAGGTCTTCATGCATCTCACAGTGACACAAAGGCAGACACAGCAGCATCTGGCAAGTGACTGCAGTAGGCTGGCCACTGCTACAGTGACAGAGAGCTCTCCTACTCCGCTGAATTTTGAGATAGAGGGTTGCAGATCATGACACATCACCTAACCCGTTTGTTCATGACTGAACCCACTGTTAAAAGGCTCAGACACACAATTAGATGTTGGCCAGGTACCAGTTACCCAACTCACCCTAACTCAACGAAGTTGTCCAGAGTCAAAAGCAAACAAGGACTGTCTGGAGTTCTGCATGTGCCCTGCATTCCTCAATTTATGCTTAAAGGAAAACGGCACAATACTGTATTTGCAGGGGCTTAATTTAAGATGATATGAAGATATAAATACAAGCTTGAGTGAAGTAAAATGGGGAAGCAGGCATCTTCCTGAACAGTGAGACAGTACCAGATGCCATAACTAACCACCATTCTCTTGAATCTTGTTCCCTGTTTTAAGTCAGAGGTCACAATCTCAGCAAGTCCACTTTCTTCAGCTGACTGCACCAATTCACAGCACCTGGAGGATCTGACCCATGCTATCAAAGAACTCCTTGCACCCTCTAAGCTCTAAAACCACGATTTTGAAGTGTTCATCTAATCTCTAGCAAAGAGATTATTTCCAGTGAAGATGTTATAGTCTAAAAGTGCTGCAAGCCACAGATGCCTGCCCAAGCCTGGAGACACAGGCTCAGGAGCTCCCCAGGACCCAGGAGGCCACCATCTCCATGGGAAACAGAAGTGCTACAGAGACACAAGTGACTGTAAACTGAATCGCTGCTCCCAAGGCTCACCAGGATGCTCCTTGCCTGTTTGCTTAGCATGGAAGTAATGAACAACCCTGCTAGTGCTTCAAATGCTCTCTGCTTTTGAAGGGATCAAATTTGAGAAATGCCAACAAGCAAGTGGGAACTGCAAGCAAACTTGCAGGTGTATTCCCTACAGCTCACAACAGCCGGCTTCAGAGCAGTGGCTCAGTTAGTGGCTCACTGAGAACCACTGATTTAACAAGCATAATCCCTAGTAAAAAGCTTTTTTCAGGAGAGTTGTACAGTACCAGAACTTTCTACTTTTCACATATGGTCTTCTCTTAACACCTGAGCAACAAAATCCTTGGCCGAAGGATCTCACACCTTAAAGAGTATCTGACACAGAAACTGACCTCCAACTGCAAAAGGCTGGCAAAGAAGCCAGAGATCTGAGAATTACCCCCACTCACCACATTATATTGTTATGACCCTGGGTAGAGTTCAGAATTACATAAACCAGAAAATGCAGTTCCCCCCAACTTCTCAGGGGCTTATCCACATGGACTGTTTGAAAATCAAACAGAGAGTGATACAAGTGTGGAAAGTGCTCTTCACCATCACCTCCCAATGGATCCTAAGTCTTGTCTGGTAACTCCTGTGATACTTTGAATCTATGAGGCCGGGGCAAGGGTAGGGGAGGCCGGGGCGGGGAGGGGAGAGAAGGAAGCAGAGGGGGATGGAGAAAAGAAGACAAAAAAAGGAAAGTAACATAGAGGCATCTTATCTGAACACCTACTGACTTGCATGACAAGTTGTTGCTACATGCTTTACAACATCTGAAGAAAGAGAGGGAGAAAGGACTGAGAAGAGAGTGAGTTTATCCTGAGTTTCAAAAGAAATTGTCCTTCTTCTTTCTCCACAACTTTCCCTTTGGGGAGAACAGGGTCAGTGGTAAAAGGGATGATGAGATCATTGATAACGAATTTCAAAAGAAAAAACATAACTTCCCTAAGTTAATTCTGTCATGCAACAGAATTTCTCATTAAGACAAAGCTTGGCATAAGGCATAATGATTTCTGATGTTATCCATACAAGCATAAGTTACTTTCACTTGAATGTTGATATAGCTTGGACAAGTTTACAAACATGACTGTGAAAAGAAAGTCGAAAAAAGTCATATTTCCTTATGTGTGTTCCTGGGCTCTTTCAGACCACTCTGAACTCGTGGGCCCAGTCTCTTTGCTCTGCCAAACTTCTCCAAGCCAGCATACGGAGATAATCCCAGAGACGGACTCTTGTGGTTGACAGTGCACAAGTTTGCCTGTAAACTGGGCAGAGCAGAGCCACAGAATTGCTACACGTACTGTTACTGCTATGCAACAACTACTGACAGAGCACAGCAAGAGCTCTCAGCTACTTACACAGGAACATATTAACTATGAAACAAGTGGCAATGAAGTTACTGAGACCAGAAAGATGCCTGTGCACGGACACCTGACAAATGGGAAGACAGGTCCTGAAGGTGGGTCATGCTAATTCCAACACACTTAACATGTTCATTTTAGTGTCCTCCCCAGTCTTGGTACAGTACCTGATATTTATTTAGTATCTCATATACAATATATTACTGCTCAATCAAAAGCTTCTGGGAACTATGAACAGGTATTTGTCAAGGAGAATAAGGCAAATTTTAATTGTGTTTATTCTCCAAATGGTCCCCAAAAGACATTCATCGCAAGCAACTTCAGATCATCATCATAATCCATGGCCCAACAGCTTTATAGCACATTCTGTGGGGAAACAGCCTTTCATACCTCCAAATCATATTCTATGTTCAATTCAGGTACACATATATGGAAAGTTAGATGGCATCATTATTCCATTAGCATGTGGCAAATTCTTGAAATGCAGTGGTTTCTGCTTTCCTTCAGAGGAAAAGATGACAAAGTTCATAGCTGAGGAAGAATGTTTAAAATCATAAGCCTCATGAATGGAAATTAAACTCTCAAAGCTGAAAAAGCATCCTGGTCCACCTTTCTTAAAAAGAAGGACACATCATGAAGCAACAACTGCTCTTGGATATCTGATTTTTTGTGTTGGGTTGCTGGGGTTTTTTTTTGCAAAGGTTAGAACTGACCCTGTGCTAGAATGAGAAAGTTCAGCTGCCCACAGCATCACTATGACATCCAGAGTTCAGGATGAAGCTGTAACACAGCTTACAAGTCATATTCATTATTGCACCTGGACTCATTTGTAATAAAATTATCTAAGTACCCCAAACTGCCTTCCTTGCCTGCTGAGGAAGGACCAGCATGTGTCAAAGGACAACATGGAAACTCCTGGCCTCCTGCTATAGTGAAGTTTCAGGCATGAAAAAATCTCCCTGGCCAAAGTTTGACAGAACCATGAAGATATGTAGATAAAAACGCTGGAAACAGCTCAGATTTTACTTCCATAAGGTCAGCACCTGGAGGGGAAATGTTCAAGCCTTCTATTTAATATGCGATATGCAAAACGTATATAGTCAATAACTTCATATATATGTTGTTTATCTTTTATTTTTTATATATATATATATATGCAGACATATAACCTGAACAAACAAGAGACTACAAAAGAAATGTAAGCTTTTCTGCAAAATCTGTTACACTGCTACTTTATACTTCATAAGACACTTTTTTAGTTACATTTTCTAGTCTTTTTAAGCGCAACAGCAACCTATATGTTATTTAATATATATATATAAATAAATCAATACACTGATGTCTCGATTCTGTGAACAGTATTAACAAGGGGCATTTCAACTCCAGCACAGATGCACATATACACTTTTGTTATTCCGAACCATTTTGAAATCTCACCTGGATTTCTTTAACTACATACATTAACTGGAGTTTTCCAAATTAAAACTCTGCGGTGCCAAACTGCTGTTTGCTGTTAAAAAAAATGGAGAAGGTGCATGTACACGAAAGCGCACTAGGAGTAACCATCTTTTCCCTAAATACACACTCCTAAAAGTAGTGATGCAAACCTGACATTTCCTGACTCAGCAGACAGTCTCCCTGTCAGCGCTCACTTTAACAACAGAAAGAGTTCTATTAGACCCCGGTCCTATTCCTGCAGCCGAGCCAGCAGAACAAGCGGATAAACAGATCGCAGCCTCAGCTCTGCGTCACCAAAGCTGCCCGCCAGGTTTTGTCTGCAAGACCAGTTTCTGTGCATGTGACCCGTTTCCCTTTCTCCCACACTCAGCCCAACAGGATAGCAGAGCTGCCAGGAAAGGCAGAATCAGGTCTAAAATTAACTTTATCAAACACAGTAAAAACGTAGGAAGAACTCAATTAACTCTGCTACCCCGAGCTGAGTTGTGCAGGACAAACAATGCACATTCCTATCATTCTCCCAGCTTTTGCATTCAGCAGATTTGTCACAGAAGCTCTACAACCAGCCTGCAGCCGAGACAGTCTTTTAAACCTGATTTTACTGTAAATTCCTGAGCACTCTCTTCCACCAGCGTGCTTCCCCAGTTAGTCCACACACCAGCCACATTCAAACATTCAAGCCACACTTCTAGTTTTGCAGAAGTGTTTTGGTGGAATGGACAGACAGGTGCGCAAAACTGCAGCAGCACTCCTTTTTCTGGAACTATAACCTTGTCATTTAATAAGCTGAGGAAACTGTGATTCTAGCTGGGAGATGCATGGGAGTACAATATATCTTTCGAGCTCTGCTATGTTCAGTTCAACAGGATCCTTATCTTATCTGATTTTCTTTTAATGCCGAAAATAAATTGGAAATTAATATGCTCTCAGAACAGAAAGAAAGAAATAAAACTAATGATAAAATCTCCTCCATTGTTTTGGTTTTAAATCATCTGACAGACTTTAGTATTAAAAAATTAAAGCTCTTTTACAGGAGACTGGAAAATAGTACAGTGAAGAGACAAATGATGACTATTAATTCTTCTTAATCCTACAGAACACTGTTAGATACTGAATGACGATGAAGGAAAAAAAGGAAAGAAATAAACCCACCCTGTTAAATTCTTTCACTCCACAAAATATTGAGGCAAAAACCAAACAACATCCAAAACACCAAACCAGAAAACTTCCAACCCAAAAACCTTAGTGCAGCAAAGTACTCAACATTAGAATATCTTTTGCTCCATTTTATCTGTCGGTTTCTAAAATCAACTAGAGTGGCTACTTCTATTTTTACACCTTGTGATTAACCAGATTAAAAAAGACAGTCCAAATAATGGCCCCAGATATTAAAAATATCTATGTACACACACCTATGATTTAGCATTAAGAAATTATTTTATCCCCAACATGCTGTTCTAGCATCAGCCAACAGCTTTGCGGTCTCTTCTTTCTTGGTGTACAAAAATAAATAAAATCTCAGAAGTGTTTCCCTAGCAGTTTTAACTTTTATTGGACTGACTTCCAACAGCAGTCCTGAAGTGGAAAAAAAGGTGAAAAACTTAGATTCTAGGCAGCCTGAGAATTTGGAAAAGCACAAAAGTATGTATGAAATAAACCACAGAAAAAATATTTTTCTGGTTAGTTTAGGCAAGACTTGTCAGGAGCTCTATCTTTACCCATACTGTTGTGTATATTTTAGAAGACTATACGCATACCCTCTTGTCAGGCTTTCTATAAAACTATAGACACCAAGAGCAGCAGGATTAACCCATATACAAAAAGACTGCAATCAAGATAGATGAAATAAGAAAACAATCCTTTTCCAAATATATCTGGTGTGTTTGTATCCACATACATTTTCAGTACATCAGGTCTGACAGAGAAAATGGTCTTACTAAAGAACTACACTCGAGTAAGACTTCTGCTCCAAATTAATTTGAAGGAAAGTAGGGACTCTCACAGTGAGGCTGCCTTCTTCATAATCCCTAAACAGTCTGATTATATCTCAGGATAGGAGGCACTGCATTTAAATTAAGGAAATAAAGACATACTAAATATGATTACAAGTCCACAAAGATGTATTTAAAATCAGACTTACAATAGTTTTAGAACAAAGCTGTGGAGGTTTTAAGGTAAATAATTCCAGTTGGTTTTGTTGTTTCGTCTCAGGAATACAACATTAAAACTGTACTATGGTGCCAAGTTTCACGCATAGATTACATAAACTTGCTATAAATGTATAGATTTGTGATGCTTTGTGCTCTTTGATAATTTTAATCTGAGTGTGCCTTCAGCTACATTTTCAGTCCTATTCTTCCTCTTCAGGTTCATATAAATTATGCAGAAGAGGTAAAAGCTGGACTTTCAAGGCAGCCCTCACATAAATTTGGGTGCAATAACAAGGAGGCATGCTGGGATGGGAGCATCATCTTACTGTGGATCAGGTAGCAATGTGCTGGCAAGAAGACAGACAGTCTCATGGCTTTCCCAAAAGCTTTTCCCATTTAGATCTATGAGAACAGAACTGTTTGGACGCTGGTCAGTGTCAGTGCCCACTCTTTTGCAAAGACAGAAAATCTTCCTACACAGAGATCCTTAAGAAAGTGTACTCAATCAGTAGGCATCACTTCCAAGTCTTTCCCAAATTCTGGATCTTAATTAGGGAAGTTTGTTACATTTAGCACTGCACATCATAACTGACTTTTCCTGTAAAAATCAAGAGGCCATGTAAGACTGAACACAGAACTGGAGGTGTTGAAAGGGCTCTACTTCATTATCTATCTAGCTGGCAACCCAAGACATATGTCCTATTCCAGCTTTCTGCAAAACAAGGGACAACACCTATTAACTCCTCTGTGAAGAGTCATAGTAATGCAGTAGTAAGAAGCATTAGGTGTCAGCTAGGGATTATTATCCCCCAGAGCCAAGTCATATATTTGTGTCTGTACTATACAACAGAAAGCAACTTTAAATTCACTGCAGGAGTTATCTTTTATGATGTTAAACATTCATTGCTTAGTTACTCAAAATTAGTTTTACCATAACAGTGAGTGGCCAGTTACAAATCATTTGTAAACCAAATCAAACTTAAAAAGGGTAAAAAAAAAATAAATCATTCTTTTAAAAAGAAATGTTGATGTCTTGGTTGCTTAATTACTTTGTGCAACCACTCAGATGTATGAGTATTCATATTAATACGCAATTACTGAAAGCAACTATCTAAGTACTTTCTCCTCATAAAACGTATTTACAGGTACCACAGAGCTGTTTCTTAAAAAACATTAACTGGAATGTTGACAGAGAATGGAAGCAACCTGAAAGGGCAAAAGGACAACTTATTTCCCCCTCCAACAATATCACACACAGACCAACTCAACCACTGTCATCCATCAGCCCTGCACCTCTTCCTTAGCATGAGTTCCAACACGATGAACATCGCCAGCGTATTAAAGAAAACTGGATAATCATGACTGCCTTGGGAGATTGATGCAGCAGCTGGTCATGACCCTGACAATGATTTCAGTAATTACTGCATTTTTATTAAGAGCTTCAGAAAAGTTACTCTTTGAAATAAAAGTACTGCTTCATAGACTTCAATTTTACCAATTCAGTGGAGATTTCATCGCTCTGAAATGGAGTCAAACAACTTAGAATGGGACACTGTCGCCTAAAAACAGGCCATCATTACCTGTGAGCATGTGAGAAGGCCTGAAATACCCAAGATGTCTCCAAGGGCTGGCAAATATGCCAGGGGACCCCCAGAAGATGCCTGCCTTCTGGAGCAATACCTGGACACCAGGCAGACCATGTGGATGGCCAGTCAACAGCCTGGGAGCAGGAAAATGAATGCTACCCTTCACGGCAGTGCATTTACACCCTGCCTCCCCTTCCTGTTCTCACGAACTTGCAAGAGCTGACATTTGGGCTCCATTTTGGATACACGTCATCCCTGAGGTCAACAGAAGGGAGCTTTGGTGGAGAAGTTATGCCTTCATGTAAATATTCCCAGGATATTAAGAGCTGTGACCTCTGAGCTCTCACTTGCTGCAGCACTCCTGCTGACCTTGCAAAACTTGAGTGAGATGGATTGCACACAGAAGTCCCTGTCATACAAGCTGAAATTTTTTTTAGATTCTTGACTTTCAGCAAAAGGTGCAAGCCAATAATAATAAATATTAGTAGTAGTATTATAAAAAGGATAAAGACCATGGGATGAAGAACAGATTAATTTTGTCTTGAAGAAAAGTAATCCAGAAAGAAAATTCTTTTTGCTGTCACAGCCACTGATTTAAGGGCAGGAAGGCAGGGAAAACTGGCTGTAAAAATCCTGATTTCACAGAGGCTGCCCCAAAAGAGAAGGAGAGTCAGAGGGGAGCACAGCACACTCTTAAGTATCACAGCTTGGTGTGCAGCCAAGAGATATGCAGAAGCCAAAACATAGCACGCTAGGAGTTGCCTAAAGGCAACTCTAAAAGGGACGAGTTTCAAAGCAGTTCCAAAAATGCATCAGAAGAAACTACCTTTGCTTTATGTGCTCTGGGGCCAAGCACAGGCAGAGATCTGCACAGCTGGACAAGTTGCTATCACTGCAGTTCAAATGGGAGTTGATTTATTTTTCTTTAGAGGTACATATATGAAAAGCTCACTGAGGAAGATGAGTCTGCACATCAGCACCAGACACGGCCATGAAGGCTCTTTGGTGATTTCATTGTGAAGAACAGTATTTCTGTCTTAAAATGACACGGTAATACCCAAATCCTTTTCCTAACAGCACACTTTGAAGTCACAGTGTGTTCTGAGCACATTGCACAGCCATGTGCCTGTATCATCTCATAATTAACTGTAATTAATATACGATCATTTCCAGACTTAAATGTAGTTAACCATTAACCTGTATTTGTAGACTGTATTTGCTGAGCAGCATGGTATTTTCCTTCATTCCCCAATGCTATGTAATCATGCAGTAACAGACCTTATCGGAATGGTCAACTAAAACAGTTTTTTGCCAGGGACAGAGGGAAAAACCACAAATATCTTGCTACTATTTAAACTTTTAAAAATAAAGATGACTGTTTTTTAATAAAACTTAGTCAGGAAACAAAATAAGTGAACTGCTCATTTACATGTTTTCTGGATAAGCACACCCAGTTCCAGTCCTAGCGCCTATACCAGCATAGGAGAAAGTGGCATCAAGACAAGTCTTCAAGTTTCCACCTGGATTTCCTTACTATGCCTCATCTGTGTCCATTAGACAAAAAAAGAGGATACTTTGAGTCTCCAACACTGCATATATGTAATTTAGTTGTTTCTTACAAAATAATGAATGTATTGTTGCCATATTTGCAAAGCATTTGCACTAAGACTCAGTTGTTGTGAAAAAACAATAATACAACAACAATACAGCGTAAAGAAAACTATTCAGTGTTTTTTACCCATTCCAGCGATATGGACAGTCAACAGCACAAAGTCAAGGATGACTGCAGAGCTGTGGTATACATAAAATTATTCATAGTTGGGGATTTTTTTTGTTGTTTGGGTTTGGTTTTGTGATGCCTTTAATTCAGGTGATTTTTTATTTTATTTTTTGTTTTTAATGAATAGCACTTACAGGTTTGTGAGATCACATTAGTGATTCTATCACAAACTGAGGTCTTACAGATCTCTACCAAATTTAAAGAAAGTGTCTGATGCAGAAATACACCACAAGATGAAACGAGATAACCCATCAATCACGTGGATGTAATGGGTATTATATACAAATAAATATCAAGTCCTGTACTAGAAGCCTGTTTTGCTGCTCCTTTACATTTGAGAGGGAATAACAGAAACAATTCAGAAATTCAGAATATATTTCAAGCTACCATCGAGATTCCACTTTCACACAGGAACTGCTGCCCATCTCAGGCTGTAAAACCTTTGATACAAACAGTCCATCTCTTTGTAGACTCAATACGCAACTTTAAACTGCTTGACAAAGACTCCTGGCTGCCAGCTTGGCCAGTGTCAGGTGTTACTTTTAGGGGCCTGGTACCACCTCATGTGGAGTTTCTGCTGCAATCTCAGTTAGGGAACTGAGCTTTATTAAATAAACACAGATTCTTTATCCTCCTTACTTCACATGCAAAAAGTGATGTGTCCTCTTATCCAGCATGATGCATTGGCACAACCCATAAATAGATTGTTTAGTTGCAAATTACCTGAAAATATGATGCTGGAAAGAAGATGGGCTGAGATTATGACTGACATCAAAGGATTCTCAACAAACCAGTGAAATTAGCATGCGTATCATCCTAAAATGAGGTATTAGTACTAAGAACTGCTATTTAAGCATTTCAGCACTCTTTTCCCATAGGTTTCCTGTTCTGAAAGTCAGGAAGGGGAAAGAAGATGGTAGGAGTTGGGTCACCCTGGTAGGGGAGGACTTCTCGTGCACCGTAGGGTGGCCTAGGCAGTTGGTACACAATGCACTGCAACAGGCTTTTACGCCAAATCCAATTCTCAGCAGTACAAAAAGCATTCTTCTCAAAGCAGCTTTGGGAGGATGAGGAAATCTAATCCTAGAGGGCACCCCGGTGCCCATGTACAATAGAAATCCCACCCACACCAAAACAATTTTCTGGATGCACATCAAAGAACACACCCTCTTCAGAGCAAACGCTAAATACACCCGTCTCAGAACCGTGTCAATATTGGCACTAGAAAATGAAACCTGACTTCTAAAACTGATGCTGGGAAAGACTCCAGTTGACAGAAACTTCATGAGAGCTCTAATGCAATGTCACCTGTACTTCAGACTATGGTAATACAGGTAACAGACCTTTGTAAAATGTAATGCATGAAAATATCCTGGGGTTTTGCAGGATGAATTAAAAATTTTAGGAGCTCTTGTTTTAAGACACATTCAGTTTACAGTTATGTAATTTAATACATAAATGAAAAATATAAACTTTTTCAGACATCTGCAAACAGTCAACAGGATTTCAAATTTATAATTAAATCTTACTTCATAATCAAATACTTGTATTTGAGGTGAAAACTGTTATAAGTGGGTAAAGAAATAACTGAAGCTTTCCTTCTGAATCCTAAATACAGTAACTTAAGTAAAACTGCTGTACAACCTTGTCTCAAACAAAATTCTCCTCTTCATACAGAAAAGTTTCTCAGACTCTGAAAGAGTTTGTTTTGTGTTTCAGGGTTTTTGTTCCCCCTAAATAAACACAATGCAACTCTCATTATCTCTTTCTGCCCGACCATTCTCAGTACTCCCTTTCCTGGGTCTTTGTACAATGAGACATAACATTACAAAGTATGCCTATTAACCACGCTGAAAACAGACTATATTAAGGGCTGAAACAAAGCAATATCCAAGGGACTGGCTGTTCTATCACCCGATGACAGCCAGTGGACAAGGAAGGCAGGCAGGCAAGCACACCAAGTCCTGCGAGCTGGAGGTCTCACTCAGCCTTTTCCCTGCCGCTTGACTCAGTTCAGCCACTTCAGAGAGGGGCTGGACATAAAATATACCTTCGTCCCTTCTGCTCCCAACTGCTGCAGCAGCCCAACTAATTCCTGAAATGCCAGATGCCCTCAGAGCTGATAACATGTGCATCCCCAAGCACGTCACTTGGGGCCCAGGAGAGCAAGTAGAGGGATGCAGCAGAGGGCTGGGGAGATAGGACCCACACACATGCACACACATGAATGCCTCTCCCTTTACACAGTTCTAAATAAAATCAAGCCGCTCATGTCATTTCCACTGCCAGATTAGCTCAAGCATGGTGAATTTCCAATTCAGCTCATTCACCTCACTTTGATCTATGCTACATGCTGCCTTCTATTCATATCTACAACCATCACTGACAGCAGCAGAAAAAGTAGCATAAATCCAACAATAAAACACTTTTCAAAGTGAGAAGCTAATGGGAACTACAGGATTAGGCATTTTTTCTTTAATTTTTTTTAAACATTCTATTAGCCTGATATTAGCACACTGCAGCACAATTTTATTTCTCTTGAAGCAAACAGGAGATTAACGCACTGAATACGGTCAAACCAAGTTTAAATAGACAGCGATTAGCTTTGCCCCTGGCCTTGCCCCTGAACCTTCCTCCTTGACCATTCAATTAAACCAAGCAAGGCATCTCCTTAGAACTATAGCTTTTAAGTAAACAGATAAAAATATGAAAATCTCAGAAGGCAAGTTAAACAGAACACTCAGTGTAAACAAATAAAATGATGATGCAGCAGCAAGAAAGATGGAAATGATTTAAGCAAATGCTCGAAAACAATTTCCTTATTTCAGTATTTCTCCTCATTAGTCTAAATTATAGGTCATGCAGTTTCCCTTTAGATCAGTACAAAATTGCCATCTAAGGTTTTCAAACATAGAAATCTCAAAGATGGGGTCTTGGGGCAGAAACAAGGTAGGGAGAAAGGAAAGGATGCCTATGCATATATGTCAAAGTATGTATATTTGGAAAATGAGAGACAGGGGATGTTTGTGTATTTATATAAAGAACTGTATTACATACATATCCTATATGCACAAATAGAAGGTAACTGAAAATCTCATACAAAGCTGCTTTTATATCATGTCTTTGTCACACATCCAAAGAATGTGTGAACCCCAATATGCTGCTGGGTAAACATAACCCTGAAAAGAGACATAGTTTTGGGTCAAGAAAATTCTAGTCCTGGTTTGCAAAGACTCAATCCAGAACTGCATTTCTGGAAGCTAATTCAAAAGAGGTTTTGGACTTATCAATAGGTTTTAAGTACTTCAGAGAAAAAAGGGAAAACTTTAGCTGAAGAAAACTTCTGAACATGACACTCTTAATGTGTATTAAGTTTAAAAACAGGACTAGTACTACGCTTACCACGAACACTGAAGCACTCAGACATTAGAGCTTCAGAGAATAATATAGCACCTTCACAGATCAAGCCATAGTTCAGGGTCAAGTCTCAACACTATAGAATTTTTGTCTTACAAAAGCAATTTTGAATTAAAAAAATAAATCAGCCATGTGCACTATTGTTTTATCCAGCACATACTCTGCACCAGGAACTAGTCATATTTAACGGCAACTAATGATTCATTACTACGTCTCAGAAATAAAAACGGATGTCAGGAAACAACAGTACCACCTCATCAACTAATTACCTTGATAAAGGAACTATCTGCTTAATACAGACACTGGCAAATACACCTTTATGAAACTGAAGCATTGTTTACACTGTCTCTAAATGACAGGAAGATTATTTAGTCCTGAGCATCATAAGGTGAGTGGACCCTCTGCATATACAATGAAAGTTGTAGCAAGGTTGTGGGAATTCTGCCTGGGCCTTAATTTCAGTACAGTCTGTTTACATTTTTCCCAGCCTAAAAGGCTTCATTCACCAATCTGCAAGATGCAAAGAAGCAGTAAAGATAGTATTATGTTGTTGCTGGTTTGGGTGAAGTTTTTAGTGTTTCCATGAAAGCTTGCAAAGTAAGAGCTGGAACAGCAGGGCTTGACATAAAACTTGGTATCACTTGTAGTCTACACAACAAGTAGCACAACTTGTAAAATTAGTGTCTTTAGACGTTCACTGCCTCAGTGAATCCAGCCTGACCTTAAGAACGTTTAGACCTTTGTTTTGCAAATCCTTTTGAAGTACTTATCAACAAACACCACAAATTAGTGATCAGTAGATGTTTATTATCCTGTAACTACTTAACTAAAAACCACGTTAACACTTCCAGCAGCTGGGAGATACATAACCCGTTTATTCTGGTGCATGTCTCTCAGAACGGACCCAGAACAGCCCCCTCCTTCCTGTACCAGCTCTTCACAGCTTTTTTTCCACCCTTGAGTTTATCTAACAGCAGGCTGAAGGAGTCATCTAGTGGCCACAGACAATTCCTGCAGCCTAGCAGCTTCTGCAGTCAGGCTGCCAGGGCAAGACAAGGTTTTTGATCCCTTAAAGCACTGACAAGAGTCCTTGTAGGTCCGTGATACAGTCCTTGCATCCATGTTCATGATGGTCCGTGTCCATGTTCCCTAGCACGGCTAAGTGTTAGTTTCCCACTTCTGGCCCACATCAAGGCCAAATTCAACTTCTATTCTTCTTAAACATGCTTGGGAGTAGACAAGGCTGTGCTGTTTCTAACCCATACGTAGCTGTCTGTTCCTCTTCAGGAGTGGACAAGCCTTCTCTGAATAATGTCGCTACCTGTGAAGCACCCGTTCAAGTGACACGGATTAAACTGCTAAGCAGCAGCACAGCAAGCCAAGTGGTCATACTCCAGCTCACATCCCTCCTCTACCACAAAGTTGTGTGTAGGCTTGGACAAAGCTCCTGGGTGTTTAGGTAAGGTATCTCAGTCACAGAAGAACCATCCACCTAATAACATGCAAAACTCAGAGAGAACCGGAATATGTTAAACATGTATTTCATGTATGAGTTAAAATAACACTTTGATGAAAAGTATTAACATCTATAAAAATCTTACTAAGCTTCATAAAAATTTGTAATGCCTTATCAGTTCTCTGTTCAACACCTTCAGTCAGGTAAGTTCCAGAAATTTAAGGCAGTATAATTTTACATGAAAATCTCAAATATTCATTCTTCAAATGAATGGTCATTTCAACTATACTAGAAAAGTGAAACACTGGTACTGGTTTTCCACATCAACACCTTAGTTTTAAAATAAACTCAGATCCATTTTTTTTACTCTGAGTTAATTTGCATTACGTGTTGAGTGACTGAATCACAGGCACCTGAACACACCTTAGGCAAGACTGTACCAGGCTTTTTTTTGTTTCTGGAAATCACTTTGCTGCCACTCTAATGCCACGCTCTGGGAAGAACATGATGCTACTCTTCCTCCACCGAGTAGGGACTGCTATTTATGTATTTTCTTTTTAACTGTTTTGCATTGCTGGTCAGAGGTGAATCTAATACAGTGAGCATCAGGTGTTACTTATCATACACACACATACCCCTCCATTTTATAACACCCCTCTCACACAAACCCCCATGAAGTTTACCATCTTGTAACTCCATTCCAGCAGCAGCAGCTTTCCTTCCCCATCCCCAAAATAAGGAAATATCTGGTTCTCCAGACCTCTAAAGGAAGCCAAAAAGACTTCCTTAAATTCATACTCAACCTCCCTGTGACTCAGAGCCTCTATCTGCCTCAGTCATTTCAGTCACAAAGGTGTCAACTAGCTTTTTACATCCTATACATCATTTGGGCAATTCCAGTGAAAAATGGTATAAAAGTGCAAATTATGAGTATGGTATGACTAAGGAGCTCTGACCTATTTCCAGCTCAGTTGAAGGTGGAAAACAGTGGTACCACAACTATACCAACACGTGAAAGAAAAGAAAAATGAGCGTTGCAAGCCTTAGTGTCAGACTTAAACAGAGAAGGTTCCTTCAAAATGGTGAGGCATGAGCAGCAAAGTGATGTTTAAAGCTGGTATTTGGCTCAGTTGGCCCCTGATCTCAGCAGGCAGCACCTGCACCTTGCTTCACAGGTCTAGCAAACTAAGTCTTGGTCAGATCTGCTTTACACGGACAACCCACAGAAAGACTGATCCCAAAGCACATTTGGTTCTCTAACGTGGAGGACACCTTACCCTTTTAGGTCACTAAATCACCAAGAGCTATTTCTTGCCACTCACTGCTCAGGGGCCCAGTCACAGAGGTACCGTGAGACAACAGTGTAAACACCTGGAAGTTCCTTGGGTAAAAATGCAAGCAAATTCCATGTGAGACTACGTGCATTGACAAAAATCTCAGTAAGCAGCATTTTAGTAGAACTCACTTAAGAAGCAGGTTCTTTCTAGTCAGGACCAATAAAGAGTTACTAGGTTTTCAGCTCTTTCCTTCTCCCTTCAAGACTTTAATAAGGCTTCAACACAGATGCAGTCAGACAACAGTTCTGCAGCACTCAGAGGGTTGTATAGGCACGCCCTAGTTTTCTCTAGTTTTTAAAGAGGCCTAATTTCACAGAATATTCTGAGTTGGAAGGGACCCACAAGGATCATCAAGTCCAATTCTTAGGTGAATGGCCCATACAGGGATCAAACCCACAACCTTGATGTTATTAGCACCATGCTCTAACCAACTGAGCCAATCTCAGGGTCTAATTGCATTGTCAATAAAAATAGTATCAATATTTTGCAGCCTTAACTGTCCAACATCATACAAAAGGTAAGGCCACTCTTAAGACTTTCACACAAATTTGACTCACTCTAATTTTATTTCTTTATTTTATTTATGTATTTTACACAGAAAATATTTTTTGGTAAGAGCAATGAAACAGTGGGTTCACTACTGGTCTAAAATAGCATGCAAAAAAATTTCACTGATGAAATGAGTGGTAGACAGTAGTAGAGGTCTACTCATGTATATCGTGTTAGGCCAAGTCACACTGTCCTGTCTTACACGACATTTTCAGTGAACTGCAAGAGTGAATGAGGATTAGGAACAGCCCCTGAAGCCCATTTTGTCCTGTTATTACAAGAAAGGCACACACACTTTTTACATGACATACATATTCATATATACACAGATGTATGCATTTATGTGTGTATCTATCAATATATACTTTTCTTCAGGCACACGCAAGATAAAAGCAAACACCACACAGTAGGCTGGTTTGCAAAGTAGCCACACAATAAAAAAATAAATCAGTGGCAGACTGAAAAAGACTAGAAATTGCAAAATACCACAGCCACACTTTAAATACTTCCCTCCATGCAGTAAAATTAAAATGGGAAGCTCCTTCCGGAGCTTCTATCACTTCTTAATATGCAGATCAGCCAAAGCATGGTACTTTGAACAAAGCATGTACTTTGTTAGTGCTGCAAATACCTGGGCCGGCACATTTCCTTTCCATAAATGGTTTATTATATTGACCAGGCTTTTATCACCCCAACAGATAGCCATAATTTGCCTTTCCTAGAGGTCTTACCACACACCACCTGGGAACTTTGGTTAGTTGGGTAGCTGCCTCTGCCTCCCTGAGATATTTCACTAAGGGAGCATATTACACTCATCTTCCAAAGATGGCACAACGTTTGAGAATTATTTCCAGGTGTTAATCAAGGAGGCTGACCATCTTAAAACAAACACAGTACTGACTGAAGCCTAAGCATCTCAACAGCCTCTATTTGCACCTTAATTACTCAGCAGAAATGTGCTAAACAATATCAGTCAACTGAAGATGCCTTTCTTCAAGGACTTGCAGGACAAGCTGATATACCTCTCAGAACTGTCAGGAGCAAAGGATTTATCTGCTTTTATGTCCATCTGTCAACTCATACTGCAGGAAATTTAGTCAGAAGCAACAGCGTAAATTGATGACAATATTTAGAATATATTCATTTTATTAGGAAAGCTCACCTGCAAAGTACCTCTTCTTCCTCTGCCTAACCACCACTTCATCAACACATTGATTTGGATTCCTTGTCTCACTGGAGGTCCATCAGAAAGCAGATGTCAGTACCTGCAGCAGCTATTTCCAGGTGCAAATTCAGAATTCACAGAGCAGGGACTCAAAGTCAGACATTCAGTGAAAGCCCAGCATCTAATCTGGAAAACCTCTACCACAGTCCTATTCCTGTGAGCACTTTGAATAAACCATGAACACTGCCACAGACGGGAAGGCCTCACTTGTGTTGTTAGAATATATCACAGTTTTGTTTTTTTTCAAATGGGCCTGGCTAGCTGCCTGCCTTATTGAAGTCTTGAAGGGAGAAGGAAAGAGTTGAAACCTAGTAACTCTTTATTGGTCCTGACTAGAAAGAACCTGCTTCTTAAGTGAGTTCCACTAAAATGCTGCTTACTGAGACTTTTGTCAATGCACGTAGTCTCACATGGAATTTGCTTGCATTTTTACCCAAGAAACTTCCAGGTGTTTACACACCTGATTGCTACTTCTGAGTTATTCCACACACTAACAAGCTTCAAGGGGCAGCATCAGCTACCAAAGAAAGTAATTTAGCCAAGTATGGGAACATCCACAGCTATATTACTATGATTTTAAACTTTAAAAAGCCCACGTACATTCTCGTACCTAGCTGGGAACAGGAAAACTCAAATTATTTTTATTTCTCCTACAGAACATTTCGCTTTGGAATTAGTTTGGGAAACAAACATTTTGTTTGTACACCTGCATACAGATATCCCTTTAATTTGAAAATATTTTAACCTCCTGATATCATAAAAGGCACTTTACTGTACAATAGTGATCTAACAGATAAAAGGTGAGGGATCCATTTTGAGTAGCTTTGCCCTCCAGTGGATCCTGCTCATCTTCAGTTGAGATGCAAAAGTTTTTCTGGTAGCACCTTTTTGGGGCTGCTTCTGAAATAAGAAGTACCCTGTAAAGCATTAGCTCTCGTTACAAAAAGCATGTCCTTCCATACTCAAATTTCACCACATCTGAAAAAATCTCAGATGCTGCCAGGGTTTCAATTCAGGATAGTTGGCCATCAGGGAAGAATGAGTCCCGAGGCAGCCGCAGACCACTCCAGCTACCTGCCCTGTCCCTCCACACCTGTGACCGTGCTTCCCAGTGCAGCTCTCCCAGTCTCATCCATGCAGAAGTCCATGGAGAATGCTGCTGCCATTACACCACGTCCATGAGGAGGACGGATACACCACTGTAGGAGGGGCAGCACCTCGGTGTCCTCACCAGCTGAAGCTGTGTATTTACAGAACCATGGTCATGGCCCAGCTGCATCAATTTCCTTGAGGTATTAGGTCTCTTGTATTTTGCCATAATTTGCCTAACAAAGAAAGCATTATTCCTGTGGTTTACTCTTAATAAGTACCTTCTCCATTTACAGTAAAAAGAGAGTCTTATTTTTCCCTCCAAAAGGAGAGTTTCTAGGCAGTTCTTTCAATCCTTTTGGGTTTATAAAAGCTGTGCAAGCTTGATAGAAACATTCAAATAAGTTTTCTTTCTCATTCTGAAACTATCATTCCTTTTGCTACTTTCACACAAATATAATTTTTGGTTTGTATGAAGTTTTCATTGATGAGTATAATTTTGTAGCTTAAGGTACTCTAAAATATTACTTGAAGATCTGAGGACTCAATCTGCCACATATTGCTATGGGTTTTCAATTTACTTTCACAGGGCAAGGGAAGAAGCAGAGATGGTATTTTCAACTCTTTACTATCTGAGCAACTTCCAAGCAAAGTAAACACTGATCCTTTAATCCCTTGTCAAAATCCACTAGCATGGATTTCTGCACTTGCAAGGAGTCTCACAGAAGGTAACAAGGCCCTAACCAAATGCACAGGTCTACGTTAGCAAATCTCAAAATAGGATCTTTAACTTGGGATATAACATTTGACCACCCTAGCCAAAACACAACCCCAGTGAATTCATGGAGAAATACTTGTTGGTGTTTTTGCCAGCACCTGACACATAACAAAAGCTTGAAAACTGCTAACAAAAACTTCCTGAACTCTGCAAACACAAAACAATCAACCTGATATCTAAAAAATAAAAGAATATTATTATACTGTCCAGGGATACATATTCTTCTTACAGGCCATTGGAGGCGAAGCAGTCTTCTCTTTTACAGGTAGTCCACTACTAGTGAAAATCTCAAGAGTAACTGGTCATAATTTACAGCACCACCTCTAGACTTATAAATTTAACCAGCACAATGAATCTGTAGTAAACTGGTATTCTACATCTAAGACAGAGCTATCTTGCTAAAAATCAACGATCAACACACTCACTGAAAGTCCCATGCAACTTTTAGTAACAGCCTGGCGTGTAGCATGCTGTGCTGGGTCCCACAAAAGCAAGCAATGCAAGGCATCACGTACTTCAGAAAGGAACACAGGTGAAAGAGAAAAGCAACATCACAATTAAGACACGTTATCTTCGGCATCAGTAACTAACTGATGCTATCTGCTCTGGAAACTATCCAGACTGCAAAACCATGTTTAAAAGAGAAATACAGGTCCCTAGTAGAAAAAACAGACAGTAGTGGTCTACTTCGGAAGATACATCCTCCTCCTCTCGTACTTCACTTAGCCTGCCCTTAAGGCTCTTCCTTGACAAGCAGTAAGCATAAGGTAGCTTGGAAGCCAAAAGCAGTTGTGTCCCCTGTCCTGTTTCTACTACCCATTCTTGGGGGCAATAGAGCTGTTCAGTTCTCCAGTCTGACTCCTAACATGATATATGATCCACTCAATAGTGGTGAGTTCTATCTTTATTGGGCAGAGTTAAGCTAATAAAAAACCCACTAATTTTAGCAATGATCAGTCCTCCAGTCCAGTTCATTACACAACTACAAAAACACTAGCACGGCCCCATAAGGTAGGATGCAAGGGTCTAAGGCTTGGACTCTTTCTTTCAGTGACAATGCTGGCATTTAAACATGGTGCTTCACTATTACCTCTGTCAAATAAGTTTTATTCCACTTTTTTGTCAGGGAGCTGTATTTCAAATAACATGTGTATCTTCTATCTATGTTGAAGATGGGGTCAACATTACACATGTAGTGAACTGAAGCTGAAAAAATTTCTAATTTACTGTACCTCTCCCATTTTCCATCAAAATGTATCAAACTTTGAAACCTCTGTTTCCCCAGAACTGCTTTCAGCAAAGCTACTGGAGAACTTCACCTAAGAACTTATCAAAGCCTATATTTCTTTCATTTTATAGCAGAACGAATAAATTAAATTTGGCAGCACAGAAAACAGCTACTCAAAGCACACACTCTGGTCTGGATCAAGAGCACAAGCAATTCTGCTCAGGCCTCAGAGCCTGGGACGCATTAAATCCCCCATGATCCTCATCAAGATATTTGATTTCTTCCTGTTGTCCCCTGTCCTGTTGCTCCCTGGGGAGCTGCTCAGACCTGCATCAATGCCCTGTAGCTGTGATGGCAGCATCCAACACCTGGCTGGTCCACCACAGCTACGTGTTTGGAGTGGCTTCTCATGAAGAGTCCTCTGCAAAATCACTCAGAGCATCATGGGCAGAACGAACAAAGTCATCCCATTAATCTGTTAACAGGAAGTAATGAAGAAGCAGAAAAGCAAAATACCCCAAAGTATTTGTGTAAACCTGCCACCAGTTACGGATTAATCATTTCAGAGCTCCATTAGAAGGAATACAGAGAATGGTGCTCACCTTAAAAAGCTGAAAGTTAACTAATGAATTTGTGACACTGACATTCTTCACTCCATAAAGAAAAACAAATAAAAAAATTGCAACAATGTAAGAAGATGCCTTTCCATAGAAGTTGCCCGCTCATTGTAACTGAGATACTCTTCCAAACACTCCATTTTCTCTCAACCAACTTGACTTCCTTTCTGAGGGAGGCAACTGTAAAAAGAATTTTTTTCCTTTTTGTATTTTGTTTCCATAATTTTATTTCCTCATATTATAACATCATGACACTCCTTCAAACATCACATTGTTCTAGATCCACATTTATTACTAAACCACTGTACAGTCTCTTCTCTGGCATTACTCAATGCATCTAAAAGTTTTGAAATAACCTGAGCGTTTTTTCTATTTTAAGTTGTTTGGAGTGAACTTTATCATCTGTCCTTTATGGCTATATTTGTGTCATATTTATCTACACTTTTCAATGAGAAAATTTACAAAGTATAAACTTTCATTGACTACATATCTTTGCTTCAGCAAAAAACATCATTTCCTGAGTATACTCCATTACAATATTAGTAGAAGCAAACCCATCTAATCAGAGATCATAACAGTATAATTGCTCATTTCTTGCTGTTGAGCCTGGGTAGGTTGTGACACTTGGTTCCTCCTTCATCCACTCCCTGAACCTACAGGACGTAAAACCAGCACTCACCTCTTCAGCCTTCCCCAGTCACGGAGCTGGCACAGAAATGTTTTCGGTGCAGCAGTCTACCATCCTGCCTACAGCCCGGCTTCGCCGCAACAAAACAAAATCACCACGATACCGCTTTTCCAGCCTGGCGTGTTTGCCTGTCAGAAACAGAGCCCGCAGCCACCCATAAAAATTAACTCCAGACCGATGAAAATAACTCTTTCAGGGGAGGAGTAGCAGCGTTGTTGCGAGGAAAAGGAAAAGCAGGAAGCTGATCTCAGCAGCGCGGGGAGCGCGGACGGGGCGGAGCAGAGGCATGGAGCGAGGAAAAGTGGAGCAAAGACTCGCTGCTTACAGCTTGGTTTTGGCAGTACGACCGAACACCACCGCATTACTGAAATACCAGCGTTACGGCTGACACAGAGGCCAGCAACACCCCCTCCCCACACACGGGCACCGCACAGGCCCGTGTCAGCGCTGGCGTGTCAGCGCTCGGCACTCCCGGCACAGGTACCCGGCCCCCACCCGCGCTGCCTTCCCTGCCGGCACCACCAGCCCCCGGCCCCAGAGCGCCCCCGAACCCTTCCCTGCTCACCCTGGCCTGGGCAAGGGCCGCCGTGGGTGCCACGCTGAGCCCGCTTTCATGCGTGAGCCGGTTTGAAAGGGCACGTCCTACTCCTGCTCTTGCAACTGGGGGAACCTCCTATCGCGTGGTAAAAAAAAATGGTATCTTCTAAAGGACTGGACTGCCATGTTTAGTGTGTAACTCACTTCCTTTGATGAAGTTTAAAAATGAAAATAAGAAAAGAAAAAGAAAAGAGGGAGGATTCTTTAGGGAAACAGCTTAAAGAACTGAGAGGCTTTTCATGCCAAAATTGAAACTGACACCAAGGAGGGCTTTAACTGGACAACAGCACCTCCCACCCTCTAAGAACTTTCTCTCCCAAAAACATATGCTAGCCCCACCAAGGCCCCAGTTCCCAGGGGAAAGCAGGCCATGGGAGCTTGCTCCCCACAGGACTGTTCCCTGACAGGAGGGTTGATCTGGCTCCTGCAGGGTGGGACACCCCCACCTGCCCTCCCGGCCTCTGCAGGAGTCAGACTGCACCTGCTGCTTGCCATGCTGTCCCCACATTCCTCAGGAGCAGGGTTTGTTTGTGTCATTAGGATAGCCTTACAAACCCCACAGAAAACAGCAATATATAACATTCTAAATAAATGTGAGCTTGGAAAACAAAGTAAAGCCAAAAAATTACAAGGCAAGGTGGACAGACTATCACTAGAGCCATCGGCCAGTGTTTCAAAAGAATAATTAAAACCCATAACAAGAAACAGCATGTCAATGGATCTTCCTAACACTCACACAGCCAGGATCTGATCTATATTTCTCAGCCAAAAGCAGACAATCCCTATGCATTTAGGGTTTTTCTAAGTGAGACCATGAAGATAAGCAGGAATACCCTGCATTGTTAAGACACTTGTCTTGCTCTCTCTTTCAGGTTTCAGTGTTTTTGCATGGCAAGATTTGCAGTACTTTGTATTGGTGGGTACAGAATGGACACAGGACAAAAACAAAACAGTAAATCAGTTTAAGTCAAGTTTTGAAAATCCTACCTGATGTCCTCTACATTATACTGACAGAGGCAAGGTGGCCAATCAATTTTACTTTTACCATTTCTTCCATGTATTTTCTCTTGTCTGCTCAATACAGGAACCTGTAGCATATCTAACTCACATTTGGAAGATCACAATATGAAAATCAGCAACTTTAAGAAAGCATTCAATGACTCTGAAATTCACTGTGGCTTGTTCACTTTTTGACACTGTTTCAAAGTATGTCCTAACTCAGTCTGCAGACAAATCCAGAGCTGGAAAAACAATCCCACTCTCCCAGCCTCTCTGCAGAGCCTGATGGCCTTCACTTCCAAGAGTGGGCAGGCAGGACTCATGCCTTTGTCTTCAGCCTTCCCGGTTCACAGCCTACCTTTGGTGACTGCAGTTACATTAACTCCTCAGGCTGTAAGCTGAAGGTCACTGATGCAGACATACATCCCTCTGTACAGCTACTCCAACGGAGCAGTCAGCTCCGACCGAGCGGATGCAAAGCCTCATTGCAGCAGCGTCTTCTGGTGCTGCAGCAACATCGAAATAGCCACAAGGAAACGAAGGCAGCCCAAATCTCAGCATGCAGGCTAGGCCAGCCAGTGTACAAGCAGCAACACACCAGATCCTATCCATCTTAGTATCAATGCCATTTCTGCACCTGTAGTTTGGCAGCTTGAACCCTTTTCATTCACACACTGAGACACTAATTTCACTCCCAGGAGAACTTAATTATTCCTTCTGGGGAAACTATTAGTACTGGAGCGACATAGAGCTGCTTCCTTACTAAGGAAACATATAGCTTAAAGCCAGAACTATATTGGAATATATACTGGGAATGTAATTTCTATACTCAGCTGAACAGATTTAGTGAGAATTAAAACCAAGAAGCCACAAAACCTGCACAGGATATTGTGCTGAGGGTGGTGTGTGGACCAACAGCAGACAAGGTGAAAATACAGGTAAGAGCTCTTTCTTAAGAGTAAACAACCTAAGAGAAACAGCAAGGACATTCTCAAAGCTTTTCCAGTATAATTATTGTTACATAAATACCTAGGCTTCTCTTCAAATGAAACCCAACACTTCTACAGTATCACTCACAGCTCTGGGAGTCCACCACACCTGAGATAAATGAGTTCACAAGCCCACCTCCAATACCAGGGTTAGTCCATGTATTTCAGAGAAGCTGTTTCCTACCTGCTTTTCGAAGACAGATTCAAAAACAATGAGCACTGTTTCCCCCCTGCTTTTAAAGTTGATATTCAGTTTTGAAAAGGCACTCCTCAGTTCTCACAAATCCTGGACAGGTATGCTGCTGCTACAGTGTACTGTACAGCCTCCTTCCTTCTCTCTGCTTCTTCAGTTCAAGTACATGTGCACCAGAGAGAGTATTTCATTAGATACAGAAGAGCAATCTCTGACACTCTTGACAAGACAGACAAGGATAATTTATTCCAGCAACCTCAAAAACACCAGAAGCACCTTTTTTTTTTTTTTTTTAAACAAAGAGGACTTTTAGTAGTCAATAAATATCATTAACTAATTTATGAGGTTAACTAACAAATCACTTAAGGCACATCTTTAACAACAAAGGCATATCTTTTACTTCAGTCTATCCTGATTTAGTAACAAAATAAAACACTTTCTCTTACCTTCTTAATTAAATTGCTATTATTTATTTTGCAAACAATTTTTAAGCATTCTGAAATACCCTTCTCTATCAGCCCACTTCAGTCTTTTACTGTTGAAGGCACTTCATCCTCAAGATGACAGGTCATACAAAGGAAAGGTTGGAGACAAAGGCTAAAGCATTGCATTGTTTTTAGTACAAAAAGCTCCGTTTCTTTAACCCTGCCTTTCTACGTAAGAAACTTCCTTGAGAAACTAGAGTAGCATCTGCTTGTACTTCAAATTACTCTCTCTGCTTCTTTCCCCCTCATGAGATTCCTTGACTGAGGTCATGAAAATAACAAGTACATTTTAAAATCAAAGTTTACCATTTCAGTAGGATTTCAGGGGCAGGACTGTGACAGTCATTGTTAGGCAACCATTCTTCTCAAGGTGAAACACTTTGTGCTTAGCACTACCAAACAGTTAGACTTCTGTCATTATCTTTGCTGACCAGTGTTATTACCCCGTCCAGAGGTCTCCAACTTCAGTACAGATACAGCAGTAGATGAGCAGTTTTTAACACTGCAGTCATTACTTCCTATGGGTCTGCAAAAGTAACTAAGAGGATTAGACCATTGTTCATAGATTTACATTAATTTTTCAGGCATCTGTATCACCCACAGGATATTTTTTTAGTGTTTTTACAGTAATTAAAAAAAAAAGTTGAAAGCTCATTACTTTAAATTGAGTCAGCTTTTTTCTTGCAGGGAGATACAAATTTTTCGAAAGCTTAAACACAGTCATGAGAAGGGATCATCCCTCAGCTGCTAGATAAAAACCTACCTCAGAAAAAAGGTATGAAGTAGGAAATAGGAAACATCTACAAGTATATGTACTCTTGTGCTTTAAACTCATTCATACACACTTAGAACTCGACTCACTTTGAGTCAAGTAGTCATTCTGTACTGTTTTAAAACTAACTTGAAGTTTTGTACTGCTTAAACTACAGTTGTCAAAATTCATTTATATATGACAGTTTCTCATCTCTCATTCCCTACGTTACAGGGAGGTAGAGATTAGGCACCACATTGTTTCTATATTTATTTAAAACAAGTCAACCCAGACATAGTTTGATCACAAATTTACTCACTCCATCCATATATATATCTTCTCCTGAACTGACAAGACAGGATGACTTCTGGCTTTTTGCTCTGGTACTGTATGAGCACTAAAATAACTCAGTAAATGACCAAGATGGGGAAGATCTGGTCAAAGACGATAGAAAGGGAAAAAGTAACACTGATTAATCTTGCATGGCTGAAAGCTTTCTCCTGCTAACCAGCAAGGAAATATAACAGCAAACAATGACATTAATGAAAGAAACAAACATTTTGAGAGCATGTTTAAAAAACTCTGAAACTTAACCTGGAAGTAACTATCATTGAAGACATCCAAACAATTCCCCAATCAAATGTGACATCAGTCAACTATTGTAACATTGCCTTCTGTAAAATTCACAAAAGAATTGTGCTCACATATACACAGAGAGTACTGCAGCAATACTAATAAATTAGCATCACTGCTGAAGCTCCATTTTATTGCAATTCCATGAAGAAATATAATATTAACTACTAAATCTAAACAAAGTCACCACTCAGCTCAAAATGGATACAATCCCAATCCAATGCTTATATAACACTGCAATACCCCACACTTAAAACAACACTAAACAGATTCATAAAACATCCCAGAAAACAACATCAACCATCTGTGTATTCAGAAACAGCAGAATCACCGTTTTTATGATTCCTGTATCTCAGCACTTTTTAGAAGTTGTATCAAATATTTTCATATATGCACACACAAACACAAATGCTTTCTGAGCCATGTAGTACATTAACAGCACATAGACAACAGCACATTTCCATCCCCAGAAAGCCACTGCCCTCTTACCTGCTATACACACCCACACATCACAAGCGTCAGAAAAACTTCAGGTACAAACGTCATACCTAAATAATGCACAAAATACCCAAGCCAAAAATCCTACCACAAGCAGCATGCTGTCCCTTCTTATCCCTCCCCCACACTGTTATCCTGAGAAGTTTAATCTCAGTTCTTCTCTGAGGTAGGTGGAAGGTACTCAGATACTACATACAATGTGGCAGAATAAAATCCTAACACTGTTGACCCCTTTTTAGACTTACCAGAACAAGTAACTAGCCAATTCAGACATGAAGAAGTTTGCTTCTCACAATGTAAGATCACACATTACTTGTAGCAAAAAAAAACCCAGCACATTTACAGTATCAAAGTTTCTTAACATTAGGAGGGTTTTGTCTAGTTTTTGCTTTAATAATAATGAGAGCTGTTCTCCATGAGGTTAAAATGCAAAACACACTTTTAAAAAGAAACTTGCTTTAGTACAATCTTGTTTATTTTCTAGTTCTATCAGAAACATTTTATTAGGATATATACTTCTGTTTTTAAAACAACTCAGTTTTTTCCCTAGATATACTGATGCAATATTTTGTAAGCATATACTTAAAAGACATGCAAAGATTCAAAGAGCAGTTGCAAAGAAAGCTATTTCACTTTGCTAATTTGCATCAAGTTTTATGGTTCCTATCCTCCTTCCTAAATGGAAAACTAACTGTGATAAAACATCGAGCCCAATTAGAAACAGCTACTACACACAACTATTTATTTGAATGATTTCCTTTAGAGTATGTGTAATTGTTTTTACAGAATCCTTTAGTGTTTGGGCCAAATATTGTCATCTTTTCTACAGGGAGAAAAAAGCCCACTTCCTCCAGTTTCAGATCTCATTCACTAAGTACATAATTGAATTCAAATCTTGATACATATAAAAATAAATCTTTTTAATTTAATTTATTTTAATGAAATGCTGAAAAACCACTATGGTAGCTTGACTTCTGCATTCAGGATACATTTGTAATTTTCTTCTGGTTTCAGTATTACCTTGCACAGTAGAAAGCCCAAGTTTGGTACTAATTCAAATATTGATTATTAAGATAGTGATCAAGTGCCATGTGAGACTTCAGCGCTCCAGAATCAGAGCTCGGATTTTTGGAGCTTGGTCCCACTGGTATCACATTTGCAAAAATTCCCTAAGTTTAGCTTTGTTTGGGGATGTAATTTGTGACCTGTTCCTTTCAGATTTAAGGGCCAAAAATCTGACAGACCTCTGTAGGCACAGGAATAAGTTGGGAAACAAAGTGGGCAAGATTCATAAAACAGGCAATGACTTAAAGAAATG